>NW_020654810.1:23782523-23827810 GCF_003589595.1 Hyposmocoma kahamanoa | reverse complement strand
GATACTAGTGATAATCATTAAGCGGGATGGTGATATACACTTCATGTAGCGCTATCTCACAAGGATTCATTTTAGGTCCTAAACTGATCGTAATAAGAGTTCACGGTAAGACCCCAGGTAGGACATTTTCTTCGATAGATAGATGTCCATAGCGAAAACAAGGCAGAGGTACTTCTTAACGACGTGACTTTCTTTGACAAATCTTCTTCCTTGCTTAATGGCAGTGCCTTTCTTGAAAATAATACATTTTGGCGATCAATAAATCTGTCCTGTCATCAAAGACAAACAGTTTTTCCTTTCAGAGACATTGCAACACAAATGTACGGGTAAGAAATACATATAAGATTTATTGACATTTCGTGTTGTTTATTTTCTTATCTAACGATATACAAGAAAGTATCTCCTCTTCCTAGCATAAAACCCACTTTATCGCGTTTTATATCGCCTTCAAGAAATCTGCAAAAGCAGCCTGTAATCAGACGTGAAAATACAAAAATGAACAATGGTCTGCGTAAGCATAATGCAATTTGGCCGATAATATTCATATTCATGTGGCTTCCCTGTCGCCCTATAAAGTATTGTCCATGGGACATAGATCTCGTGTAACAGCGTAAGCCGCCGATTTATCTGCTTTTATGGACATGCTAAAATATTCGTTTGTCTGGCAAACAACTTCAAATACAAAAGGTCTTACAGAATTCGGGGCAACACTAAAGAATTATGCACGATTTGAGCACAAAGACTATAAAGCTTCATTACTAAGGTGCAAATTAACTCGACACCTTCTATTCCGAGTTAATCCCCCTCGAGAGGCAACGGGAATATGAAACTCGGTCGTTCCTCCGCCTCGGTTCCAACTCTTCAGCACACTGCCTCATTGACACTCCCACTAACACGCCGCAGTTGATTCTAATGCAAAACAGATTTTCACGTCGAAAATTAATCAGGAGCCAGCATTGTTTGTCGTCAGTGGAGTCTTCAGCCCACTCCTTTAATAAAAGTTATGGTAATACTGCCCGCGCTCAGAATTATCTCTTCGTTTGCGAATATATTATAACGAGCGAGGGCCCGGACGGTTTATTGGAATAAATTTACATACTGCCGAATGATAATGCAGCTTCGCATCTCCCGCTTCGATTTGCCACGTTTACATATTTATCGGGCGATGATTGTGGAGGTACAAGTGCTTTATTTTCTTGCTCTTCATTGGTACAGCCCGTCCCTTTCTTTGTTACCCTACTTACACGTCTTACATTTGTACGGCCTTTTAGTCTTCAAGTTATCTTGTAATGTAAATCCGATGGTAGGCGTTTTATACTTTCTTTAAGAGTGTTTTAGTATGCGTATACCAAAGCAATTTCGGTATCTGTGTTCTTGAAAGGTTTTTATTGCTGGAAAAGTCGTTAGCCGTCGACGATTGAGTACGTGAACTCGATAAAATACAAGGGGAAGAATTGAGTGAACGGAATGCACAATAATTACTTTCGTCTTAGCTGTGATTAAAATACGTCCCTGAACATTGTATATTCTGAAATCAGACCCGTGCTAATATCCACCTGAAGCCAGATTAATAGGAGCTCAACGTGAACTAATAGAAATCCAAGACGGGCCTTTATTGAACCCGGCGTAACTTATACATAAAACTTGACGCTCAAATGCCTTCCTGCTTGGAGACTTACACGCGTGAGTTACGTAAGAATACTTACAAACAATCTTCGTCCGTGTAGTCAGTTAACTTAATTCATTTTGACGTTACACGCTGGAACTTGAGGAAGTGAAGTTTATTAGGGGTATATTCTTAAGTGCAAGCTTTTCGCCATCTTTAAAGTTTTGATTGCAAACAACAGTACAGTTTGCAACACCTTGAAAAATTAAAAGTGGTTTCTGCAGATTTGGATTCCTCAAATTATTAATTGGTTTTTTGTTGATCAGCTGGTGATTCACCGTCAATGCGGCAACGGGAGACTGGATGAAGGTGAAGAGTGTGACTGTGGAACTATTGCGGAATGTCAGAATTCCAATCAATGCTGTGACCCGTACACCTGCCGATTGATCAAAGAGGCGCAGTGTGCTACTGGAGAATGCTGCGAAAGATGCCAGGTAAGCGTTTATTTTGATCCTATCCAATCAAGTAGCAAGAAAATCAAAGGCTGAAGAATGTATTGCAAACAACACTTGTTCTTTACATTAACTTCATTTAGAGCACAAAATTCTCTTCTGAAAAGAGTTAAAATTAGTTAACATGTTCATCTTATCGGAACTTACCCTAACGATGCAACGCTGAAATATTATTAAACAATTTCAATATACCAGTTTATGGTTTTTTTGTGATATCTCATTTTTCCGCGTTTTAGTTAGCGGACGACAGTAGTGCAGACATATCTATCGAAAACAATATCTTATACTTCTTAAAATGGTCACATAAATTATTTCTTATTTTTCACAGTTAAAACCACGCGGGATTGTCTGCCGAGACTCGTCCAACGAATGTGACCTTGAAGAAACATGCACAGGGCTCTCAGGAGCCTGCCCTCCTGACGCATACCGCAAGAACGGGGAGCTTTGTGAGGGCAACAAGGGGTACTGCTTCAATGGACAATGTCCCACTCTGTCACTACAATGCGAGACAATTTGGGGAACTGGAAGTCAGGGAGCGGATAAAGAATGCTTTGAACAGTTCAACTCGAAAGGAGTTAACACCGGACACTGTGGAAAGGATAGTAATGGGCAGTATATTAAATGTGACACCGAGTAAGTACTGTTTGAAATACTTAATAATATAGGCTACAATTATTTCAGTAAATCGAGTTTTAAAGCGCGGGCACACCGCGAGTGAGGCTAAGCTAACCAACTATACGAGTTAAGCAACTGAACTTACTTTAGCTGACGTAGCAAGTAGTAAGTATAATAATACGGGGCCGTACTGACGTGTGGCCACTTGACGCTAGACCAAAGCAAGATCAAGCTAAAAAGCTATTGATATTACATACTTACTAGTTCGCACGATGCAACAGAATAATAACAGAAGGTTCGATTGTGTTATCTGTTATTCTAATAATGACCACCTCAAATATAATAAATGTACACGTGGAAGAGTCAAGGGAGAAAGAAGGGTGGCAGTTTATCTAGTTTAGCGGGATCGTTAGGTAGTTAGCCCAAATTGGTAGCTCGATTAGCTTAGTTCGCAGATGAACAGATGTATGAAAACATGCCCATGCTACGTGAGCTAAGCTAACTTAGCTTCGCTCGCGGTGTGGTCTGTGCTTTAACATAACGTAGCTTGGATACTTTGTGGGACCTTAAAATCTCGACGTAATCCATCATTATTGACGTCATTACTAAACTCTTTCCGTCTTGGCATGATCAGGAACATAAAATGCGGATCGCTGCAGTGCCAGCAAGGCAACCGGTACCCCGTAGTACCCGGCATGGACGAGTACTACACTAGAGCAGTCATCACTATTAAGGGTACTGAGTACGAATGCAAGTAAGTACCTCTAAAATAACTCTTCTAAGACTCAATTTACATTACCGCCGAACGAAATGGACACCTATTTGTGTTATGAAATTGTACGTTTGTAACTGGATACTGTCGGTAGCTGCGAAACAGTCCGGTATAGAGTCGAAACAGAAAACTGCAAATCGGGCGGGATGTAAATTCGCATCGCAGAAAACTGCGACGCGAATAGATGCATTTGCATTTTCGTGAGGTTAAGCGTCTCAGTGCCAGGATTCGGGTAACCATTCCTTCGACGATCGTCAATCCTACTCAACGTATTTTTTTAAACTAGGTAGCGACATGGATCGTAGCCAGAGTGTTACGCTGCTGTTGTTGATAAGGAAATATTGGAAGAACACACAAAGAAGAAATAACATCGTAGGAATGCGCGATGCGGAGCAATTCGCAGATTCTTGCGATGCGTGGTGCGAGCTCGTAGATGTTTGCGATGCAATGCCGCATCGCAGTTTTGTGTTTCGACCCATACTCCGGAAGACGCGCGAACCTTTTTGCTTGTTCCGCGACAAATTGAACCTAAACGCTTCCTGAACTTGAATCTTTTATTCTCAAATGCTTGTCCCAAAGGTTTAGGATTATAATTGTATCAACTTTGTTCTGCAGCTGGAATTCCAAAAACCGACTTAACAGCCATGAAAAGTTTGTCTATTAATCTACAGCTATATGCAAATGCCTTAGTCTAGATTACAATGTTCTTGTGCCACAATTTTCCAGAGCCACCACGGGTCTTCCGCAGCATTCGGAGATCGGCTACCTAGGTCTGGTGCGGGATGGAACACCGTGCGGCGACAACCTCCTCTGCGTCAACCAAACCTGCTCCTCCATATTCCCATTTATTGACCACACGAAGTGCCCAACCGACCACAATAACAACGAGTGCTCTGGAAAAGGGGTGAGTTACCTCTTCGTTGTACTTATTATGTTTATAGTAAATAAGTATCTCACCAAAGCCTTGGTGGAAGATGTAAGTACGGAAGACATGTTGAAAATATCTTGAAAAAAGAGACGATATCTTCAATTTTAATAGATTTCGTCTTTATCGTAGGTCAATAAACAAACAACGGCTTCGGTCGGTATTTTATAATAATAATAATAACTTTTTATTTCGAGTAACAATAGACTCACTTGTTAGTACATACATGTGAACTTAATCTAAAGTTAGTAAAACTTAAAATTAAAAATTAAAATTGAATTTAAATTAAAATGAAATTAAAATTGAATTTAAATGAAAATTGAAGTTAAATTAAAATTGAAAATAAATTAAAATTGAAATAAAATTAATATTGAAATAAAATTAAAATTAAAATTGAACTTAAATTAAAATCTGATTACATGCTTGGGAGCATGTAACCCGCAGCAATATTTTGCGCAGAACCAACAGTTAAGAAAAACGACCTGATGGACCAAGATCATTCAGTCCATGTACGCTTTAAGAATCGATACTACCACAGCTCGAATTCAAATTTTGCTTGGGACGAGCGACACGAGTGACAGGGACACTGGCTTTATTTCAAAATTTATTTATTTACAAACGAAATCAAAGCCATTTGAAAAAACGTATATCATATGATATACGTGTTCTGTTTAGTTCAAATGATACAAAAACAAGTCATTGGTTTATGTAAAATACCTATTTTCATTTTTACACCGTTTAGTAATCAGTGTATATCGTCAATTTTGCTATATATTTTTTATAAGCCATTAGAGGTAGTAGACTCTTAAGTAAAGGAAGTGTTTATGGTTTTATTACCATATAGATATATAGAAAGGATAAGCCGTTCCAAGAGATAACACTCATCGCTGCAAATAATATTTCCTGAACTATATGAGAGCGACAGGAATCACTCCGGGACTTTTGTCTGAAACATACCAGAAGTAATGAAAAAAAAATATTTCCCAAACTGATCCAGTGTCCTCAGAACAAACCGTTGAACCACCGAAGTCGTCAATTCATAATCACCATCATTCAGCCATACGACGCCCACTGCTGGGCCTAGGCCTCCCCTGACGATCTCCACGACGATCGGTCCTACGCTGCCCGCATTCATCGGCTTCCTTTACCAGATTTCGGTCCACCTGGTGTCCCACTGAGTGTCGTCCGGTGCGCGGTCGCCATCGAAGAACCTTTCCGCCCCAACGGTCATCGGTTCTCCTAGCTATGTGCCCGCCCCCTGTCACTTCAGTTGAGCAATTCTTCGAGCTATGTCGATTACCTTAGTTCTCCTACGGATTTCCTCATTTCTGATTCTATCACGTAGAGAAATACCGAGCGTCGCTCTCTCCTTTGCCCGCTGAGTGATCTTGAGCCTTCTTATGAGGCCCATAGTGAGAGACCACGTCTCTGATTCATATGTGATCACTGGCAACACACACTGGTCAAAGACTTTCGTCTTGAGACACTGAGGTAATTTGGACGCAAAGATTTTTTGTAGTTTCCCGAACGCTGCTCATCCGAGCTGGATTCGACGAGAGATCTCTTTCTCAAAGTTGGACTTACCTAACTGGACTGTCTCCCCCAGGTATACGTAATGGTCAACAATGTCGAGTGTAATGCTCTCAATTTTAACTGGAGCGGGTAGAACATGTACATTCGATATGATCTTCGTCTTGTCCATGTTCATCTTAAGACCCACTCTTTGGGAAACACTACTGAGATCTTCGAGCATTGTGTTCAGGTCTCCCAAGGTCACAACCATAAGAACTATATCATCGACAAATCGAAGGTCTGTTAGATACTCGCCATGGATGTTGATGCCAAGTCCTTTCCAATATAAATAGAAAAGAAAAAGAAAATATCCTCTAACGCAGCAGTGAACAGTTTCGGAAATATCATATCTCCCTGTCTCACACCTCGTTGCAGTTGGATAGGATTAGAGCTCGGATCCTGTAATCGGATAGTGGCGTTTTTGTATAAGTACCTTAACACCTCGATATGCCTATAGTCTACTTGGCACCTTTGGAGAGACTGCAGCACCGCCCAGGTCTAGATCGAATCAAAGGTCTTCTCATAGTCGACAAGCGCTAAGCTAAGTGGCCGGTTATACTCCTCGGTCTTCCGTATAACCTGCCGCAGCGCATGGATGTGGTTTGTTCGGGAGGTTGGAAGTCGTCAAACTTGCGAGCGAGACGATTAATGATAACTCTCGAAAACAACTTATATGGAGATATATATGGAGATTGGCCGACAGTTCTTCAAGAGTGTTTTACCACCCTTTTTGAAGAACAGGACGACCTCGCTTCTGCCTCATGCCTTCGGCGTTTGACCTTCGACGATGACAGAATTGAAAAGCTTCTGGAGGACGTTAAGTATCGGCTTGCCGCCCGCTCTCAGAAGTTCTGTTGTGATTCCATCATCGCGCTCCGCTTTGTTGTTCTTGAGTTGTTTGAGAGTCACACTAATCTCATACAAGCTGACGACCGGAATATCTTCGATATAATGTCGGGTAAGCTTGGCTCCGGGGTCTTTAGCCCCGCTTGCAACAGGTCGATAGAAACTCTCTATCTCCCTCAGGATTTCAGGTTTAGATGAAATGATGCTACCGTCATCAGTTTTCAGCTTCGTCAGTTGGCTTTGCCCAATAGACTGATCTCTCACGAACACCTTGGAGCCGTTGTTTCGCTCAATGGCCTCTTTGATACGCTCTGTATTAAATTGGCGTATGTCGCTAGTCAAAGACTTCGATGTCTGTCTATTTAGCCGCCTGTAGTGACTTGCATCCTCTGAGTTCTGTAGCCTCATTTCATGTCTCTATTCCATGAGTTGGAGTGTTTTGTCGTAGAGTTTCTTCATTCTGGTACGGTGGGTTTTGAAAAACTTGGGCCCAACCGTACAGACAGTATCCACCACCATGTTGTTTAGATCGTCCACATCTATGCTGTTTTCGAGGGCTTCGAAGCGGTTTTGAAGTTCGAGTTAAAAGCTCTCGGAGTTTTGGAGTTGTGCAGGTATTGGTCGGAGCGTAGACTTTATCAGTCGAGATCTTTCAAGCCTGATATTGATATTCAATTTGTCAGTTAGTCGTCAATTAGTACTAGATTATAGACTCTAAGAGCGATTACACAAGGTGACTTTTAACAACGCATTTGCTGCGAATCTGTCGCAATGCAGTAGCGACTTTACCTTTACACACACACGCGACTTTAAACAGCCATGCAAAAGCACCATTTATTTCACTTTTAAATTAACAATTAACAAAACAAAACAACCCTGCATAACCCTGTACCGATTTTTCGCACATAATGATTCAACATTATCGACTGAATTGATGCAGTTACACATTTGCATCAATACAACCGTCTATAAATTGCAATTGTAGCGATGCAATCGCGTTTTTGTCACAAACGCCCGTAATGTATGTAACCGCTCTAAAATGAAACAAAGAAACGTTTAATTCTTCGCAGCAAAGTCTAGTGCTAAGAATCGTAAATAAAATAAAGAACCATTTAAGGAAAAGAATTTTAAAAGCCACCTAATAAATTAAGAGCCGCCTCGACGGTTTATCTGCGAACAGTCTTCCCGAGTTACAACATCTTATTTGCTCCCTGCTACTTTGTGGGCAGCTACTAAAATATTTAGCTCGCCGCTGAAGCTGGAGACAGTTTTAATAGTTTGAGTGCACACTACGCCAAGCCTTATTCAATTTTTCCCCTCTTCTGTAATATCATTACGACAGTGAATTCCTTGCATTATGATGCACGAGTGCCAGAGTTTGACCTTAAAGTGAGTAAAAACTTTAAATTTAACTGCCTTCATGGCCGAACCATCATGGTCTGCCACGCAGAGGTCCCGGGTTCGATTCTGGGCCGGGAGAAATATTTACATGGCCTAAATTTATTTTTCTCGTGAGTTTGGAAGTAGTTTGTGGTTGTCTATGTGTGTGTCTATGGCACCCGCGACACTGGGTTTTCCTAGTGCGGGGCTGTGAGTGTGTACATTTAGCATCGAGTATATAACCAGAAATAGAGACGAAATGTCATTTAATTTATTTGAAACTATTCTGCCATATCATTACGGTGACAACTCCGTTCCGATTGGCCAGCCCGAATTCGAAACAATTGACGGGAACTTTGCTACTATAGACGAAAATTGCAAAATTACCGATGAAATGTGATTCCGTTTGTTTTGTAATTAGATGTTTTGCTGTTTTTCCCGCACCACCGAATGGAACAGCCCCCATAGTTAAAGATATTATCTTTATTACAATAAATACAAAATATTATCGGAATATACGAAGACGTACACACAAGTCAGTTGTTGGCGCTGTACTATTTCTTCTTCTTTGTGAAGCTTCTAATTTGTGATTTCAGTGCAAACGAGAGTTGATATTTAAAAGTGATATAAGGCCCATTTGCCTGACGTGTTGCCAGGAATGGATAACGCTTATTTTGTCTCTATTTCTGGTTATATATACGATGACTTTACGTAAGTAAGTATGTAAAACATTTTAAACGTGTAGTTAGCAGAGTTCACAAGGATAACCACAAATACCAAAATTCTGAAGCAAAACAAAAATAAAGGTTTCATAGTTTAAATTTTTTATTAATTTCTTTGCAAGATGAGCTAAAATCATCAGTTGGGCTAGTATCACCTGTATGTATAATTATTTGATTTTCAATGTCCATGTAATGTCAGTATGTAATGTCTTTCAAATCTTTGAGATTTAAAGCTCGGGATGGCACGGCAACTATTTATGGACAGACGTGTCCTGTTCTTCCCGTTACTTAGTAGTAAAAAAAGTCAATATCTTTTGCGATGAAATTCAATTGACTCAGTGAAAGTTGGCGATTAGTTGGCTGCAACACTTTTATTTAAAAAAAAATTGAATGAGAACGTAACTATTTTTTAGTCTTTTCGGATTAACTCAATATTGTATTTTGTTTCATTTTATTTGAAATATATTCTATATTATTATAATGATGCTTCACTAAAATTATTAATCTATTTTTTTAAAACACAATAAGTTAATAACTCCACAAATTTGGTTATGATTATCAATATCAAACAGAAAAATTTTCGTCGACCCGGTGGGGCTTGAATGCACGACCATGCTGCACCGTAGCATTGCTCTTACCAACTGAGCCACAGGTCCTATTACCGAGCTATCGTAATTCTCATACGTGTTTTTGCTATAGATCTTTGTACTGGCTTTCGGCATTCGTCGCCGCTAGTGATATCTAGTGAGAGATTTTTGAATAAACTTCTCACCTCAGCCTATATATAGATACCGTTACAGATAACACAACCGACGCAGATGTCGCCTTTCGATCAAATGTATTTATTGAGATTTCTTGTCAAATAACTTCACTAGTTTTGTTATGGTCATGAATACAAAGATTATTTATAGACATAGACAGAGCTTATTAATTGTTTGTTGACTGTCTCGTTGATTGCATTCAAAGTTATATACTATCATCTTCCTTAGCTGTCAAATTGGATCTCTTACGTGATGACTATAACTTTTATGCATTCACAAATTATAAATACAATGTACAATACACAATAACAACGAACTCATTTTATGCTCCAACAACACGTATAAACGCGTTAAGCAACCATTGTGAGTTAAATGATTTACTTTTAAACAATACGAGAGCACCTGGCGCAAACACTGCACGGCACAAGCAGATTGCATTGCAAATAAAATTGATGTTCGCAAACATTGTGGTTTCACAATGAAATACTCAAATGAATGATATTTATTTTGCATTATAACCTACAGTACTGTACCGTTATACACTCATAATATAGCAATAACTACCGTTCTGTTATCCAGCACCTTTTTAAGACCTAGTTATATAGCGCCATTAGATCAAATCAAAGATAATGTCTTGTGAAACCATTATGTCATAGGTAAGCAAATTACACTTGAAATTGTTCATATTGATTACACTCTACTACTCATTCGTAAAGCAGATTCCCCTGAGAAGAATGACCAAGAAACTCTAGGAGTTGCTCTTTGTTAATAAACATTTGAGTACGTTTATCATTACAATATTTAATTTAAACATCTTAGATCGAGTGTGGGTACTCTAAAGCAAAGCAAAAACTCTGGGCAAGAGCTAGACGGGCGCTTCCACGGATTTTTGTCATCCAAGTACGCAGAAGCTGTATAACCTTTAGTATAAAGTTTTTGTTTCGCTATAGTTTTAAAGCTCGTAAATGGCAAATTTTGAATATCAACCGGAATCCTAAACGCTCACGCGATATATGCAGCCGTAACCGTAGCCATACCATACCTAGAGGTGCCGGTGATGATTTTATACCGATTTATCGGATATCGAAGTTATAACAGGTAAAAGTACTAATATTAATTGCTATTTCGGTAACTACTCTAGCAAACCATCAAGTTTTTAATGCCTGGGTCTGTCATTTAAAAAAAATAAACAACTTGAAAAATACGTCACGACAATCGTGTGTGTTATTGTTTGGGCTGGTGATTTCGGTGTTTATTTATAGAAAACGTACCGTAAGTAGCGTTTTTTAAGTTTACCCTGAATATAAATGTTTATAAACTATACTTTAAGGAGTAATTTCATGGTAAACGTTAGAACCACTCAAGCGGAATATTATCATATTTATCCAAATACACCCAAAATTTCATTAGTGCTTTTTAAGTGCAGGTTTTTGTAATTTGCGGTGTATTACTGCATTTTATTTGAGATGTTTTTGTTGGTAGTACGGAGGGTATTTATTTAGCAATGCAGAATAATAATTTTTATTTATAAAAACTTGTATTTAAACTGAATCCTTTTCTATTTTGCGAAACCAAATAGCCGCCATTTTGCGGTAGGAGGAGCGCATCGCGTGAGCGGTTATTATAGACGCGTACGCATTGCCTCTTAAATGAATTTGAGACTGCAAAAACGACTGTCAAGGACAGCTAGTTTATTTTTATTCCTCGTATTATTGTTGTAGTTTTTCTGTTTAGTTGCAGTAGAGTAGAAGAAAGTATTGCCTCCATACAAGAGAAAAGTAAGAGTGTTAGTAAAATTACAGGCAAATGGGATTTGTCAACTTTACGTCTCAGGGTGACGGATGTGGCGATAGTGCCTCTTAGATTTTCGAGAATAAAGCTCTGAATGACAACGCAACTGTGATGGGTAGGCATACGTTGAAAAAATTACCCAGTATTTAAATCCATACAGTAACAAACAGCTTTTACATCCAGTATTAAATAAGTATCGACTGGGATGTCACCTCAGAGGATCTCACGTTCTTCTATAATAAAAAAAACTACTTATAGTTCTCGTCATCTACGATGATACCATCTCGACTGACAAGTTAATAAAGATGCTAAGGCACGGCATAAACGTTTAGTGCTGTTTATTAATAAAAAGAAATTTAACAACTCCCAAATGGTGCTCAATGGCTGGTAATGACCCCTATAACATATACCTTAAAGACTTACATAAATATAATAAGTAAGTAAGTAAGTATAAGTCAACATCACATACGTTGCTCTGATCCCAAAGTAAGTAGCTAAAGCACTTGTGATAGGGAAATCAGAAACAACGATGGTACAACAGACACCCAGACCCGAGACATTATAGAAAAGTTAGTTTTCTATACTGACCCGGCCGGGGATCGAACCCGGGACCCCAGAGATGGCGAAACCAGGAAGCCATGAAAGCACGAAACCACCAAGGCCGCGGAATCGCCGATACATGACACCCTTCGGTCAAAACTTTTCCTTCATGTAGGTCGATAGATGTCCGGTCGGCACTCTCACCACAAACGAATTAAAATTTACGTTGTGGCGGGACTCCAACCGCTCGACTCTCAGGGCGTATTTAGCTTTTAGCCTGATGTACTTCACTATCTCCTCAAACTTCGTGGAGTAACGTAGTCGCGATAGCCGCTCACGCGATGCGCTCCTCCTATCGCAAAATGGCGGCTATTTGGTTTCGCAAATTAGAAAAGGATTCAGTTTTAATACAAGTTTTAAAAAATAAAAATTATATTCTGCATTGCTAAATAAATACCCTCCGTACTACAACAAAAACATCTCAAATAAAATGCAGTAATACACCGCAAATCCTGCACTTAAAAAGCACTAATGAAATTTTTGGTGTACTTGGGTAAATATGATAATATTCCGTTTGAGTGGTTCTAATGTTTACCATGAAATTACTTTTAAAGTATAGTATATAAACATTTATATTCAGGGTAAACTTAAAAAACGCAACTTACGGTATGTTTTCAATAAATAAACACCGACATCACCAGCCCAAACAATAACACACACGATTACCGTGACTTATTTTTGAAGTTGTTTATTTTTTTTAAATGACAGACCCAGGCATTAAAAACTTTATGGTTTGCTAGAGTAGTTACCGAAGTGGCAATTAGTATTAGTTCTTTTACCTGTTATAACTTCCATATCCGATAAATCGGTATAAAATTATCACCGGCACCTCTAGGTGTGGTATGCTTCCAGAGACGCATGAATCGCGTGAGCGGATAGGCACAGTAGCGTCGTTGGTGCGGCCGGCGGAGCAAAATATCCTATCGGTGCTATATAAAGTTAGTTCACTAAACTATCGTTTTTTTATCCATAGCAGTTGCTACTCACAGATCGAAATCACAAAGACTTGAGGGGCACTGCCACTACGCCCGTCTCTCTGAGACATAACGTTGTAAAGGTCACATCAATGCTCAGCGGCAAAAATAGGTAAGGTGACACCCTGAACGAATACTTTCACACTAAATATCTTATAATTGATCCTGCGGACAACACCAAATTACCTATATGAACACAGGACCTGGGCCACTGAGGTCGTCAATTAAACATAAGACTGAAAAAAGTAAGTTTAGTTTAAAGTGAAATGAGTGACGATCTGCAATCCAGGCCACAACTTTTCCCGTAATTTCCAACTCATTAATTATTTATAAATTTCATGTTATCGAAAACATTGAATTATATTCATATACCACGTATCCGCTATACATATCAACGCCTAACATGTCACACCTCGCACAATCTTCCGAACTGGAAATGCGCTCCCCTGAGAAATGTCGGCACATCATTATTCTGATTATCAAGCCATTTCGGCCAATGGCGAGGGTTTCCCACTCATTGCTTTTAAAGGATATTGCATTTCTTCCAATCTCCTTCTACTTGCTCTTTATTATCATTCCCTTGGATATAGTTATTTTGCCTTATAGACTGCTCCTTTTTTACTCACGCCACCTTTTTTGTTCAATACTTTTCTTTTATCATAAAGATTCCTTCGAGACTTTTTTTCATTCGATTTGGGTTTATTTTCTAATTTCCAAACGTGCAGAACCCCAAGTCTGTTAATTTTACACATTTTGTACATTTCGATGGATTTCTAGAGGCCTATATCAAAAGCCTCTATTTCATCAAGAAGATAGTTTAAAAAACTGAGACGTATCTGCCGCGCAAAATTAACATATCCTAGACCAATGATATCATACTTGTAATGCTCACTATCCTAGACCATCCTAACGTTGTCAATTGTGATTATTTTAACCATTGCAAAGCTCGGTTCACAATAAAATTTCGCATTTTCTGAAGAAGTCTAAGTAATAAGTCTAAGTAAGTAAGAATACAAAATGATCTATTTTGTATTCTTAAAAAGTAGTAATTAGGTATTCTTCTAAAAGTTAATGTCTGAATATAACCTCAACATGATACACGGTGTCGAAGAAGTGGTCGGGTTACCATATTTATTATTTGACAATTTTTGTTGCCAACAAAATAAATTATATTCAAAAAGCGCCGAATAAACTAGCTATCTATATCCCATTATTCTGACATTGTTATATATAAATATGTACATTAAATATATATGTGTATGTATTATATATTATGTATTTATGTGTATATAGATTGCTTAAATAAGTAAATAGTTAGTCATATAATATTATGTGCTATATTTATATTGTGTTTAAACTATATATCGTAATTATTTATAAACTTCTTCTATCTGGTAGAGAATGCCTAGTGGCATTAAGTCCGCCATTTGTACTGTTTTGTGTGCAATTAAGTTTAAATAAATAAATAAAATTGAGAATATACACTGTAAGATATGAAAACACAATTCCTAAAAATTTTCACGATAGAAAAAAACACAAACTTACCTCGAAATTTTACAAGAAAACCGCTGCATTCAATAGGTACTTGACATAATATATCAATGACTTTATTTATATGAAATGAACTAAATAGAACATGTATAGTATATGATATACATTTTTCAAAATGTTTTGACTTCGTTTGTAAAAAAATATATTATGAAATAAGGCCAGTGTACATGCCTCTCGATCCAAGCAAAAAGAACCGTATTAGTACGGAAAAAAAATTAATTGGAGGTATTATCGACTCAAGCAGCTTGTCAGTGACTAGCCATCGAACCAACAACCATTGCAATTTTTTGGTAGTCTGCTCTTCAACGGTAACTCGATAGCATGTCGGTGGTGTATTATACATACAGGTTGGCAAAAAATCATTGGCCATTTTTTCCTGTGCATAAGATTCAGTAATGGAACACATTTGTGAAATAAAAAAAAAAATCCCCATTTTTATGTTAATATTTCCCAATCATTTCTAACGCGTGGTTACCTCAAAATAGTAAATGAAATTGAGCGATCGGCGCCGAGCTGTCTAGACGCCGAGGCGCCAGCACGTCGCGCAGCGCGACGACAGACCTTTTTTTTTTTTTTTTTTTTGCGTGGTGAAATCCTCCGAGGATACCTCTCCGCCGCGGGGGCAGCGGGAGGTTATGCCGGACTTCGACCGGCTAAAACCCCACAGTGGCCTTCTCGGGTGCTCTAGTGGGAAGGATCCGGGATCGAGTTTGCGCACCGGAACCCCTCCAGCACCTAGGAGGAGCTACGTCCTCCCCTCTTCTCCTCACGACGAAGCGGGCCACACCGCCCCGTCGTCCTCCTCGCGGCTGCCTAACTTACTGGCGAACGAAGCCACCGCTCCGAACGCCTGCAGCCGCGAAGGTACGCCGCCGCCGAGCGGGATCGGCCCTCTCCCGATCACGCTCGGCGACCTCCTTCTGAAGCATCACCGCTTCACAGAAGGAGACCACTGCCTCATGGGACTCTTGATCCGCCAACATAGCCGCTACTATGCCTGGCGGAGAGAGATCTCGCCCGATCCGGGCAACCAGGATGTTCCGTTCGGAGGCCAATGCGGGGCACTCCTCCAGCGTGTGCTGGGCGGAATCCTGGTCCCTCCCACAGTGGTGGTACTGCGTCGTCGACTCGCGTCCGATCCGATTCAGATACTCACCGAAGCATCCGTGCCCGGTGAGTATCTGTGTCAGTCGGAACGTGGTGACGCACTTCCGCTGGCTCAACCAGACTTCGAGGTTGGGCAGGATCGCGCCGACGGCGCGCTGGCGCGAGATCCACAGCTGTTCCAGCCTCTCGCGCCACTTCTCGAACGCCCGTCGGCGCTCCTGCCACCGCACTTCCGGCGGCGCAGCTTCCTCCGCCTGGCGGAGGCGCGCGTAATTACGCGCGTCCATCTCCGCCAGAATGTCCAGCGGGGGAAAACGCGCCAGGACAGTCGCCGCGTCGAAGGATACGGTGCGGTACCCTAGTGCGATCCTTATGGCCATGCGGCGCTGCACGCCATTGACCATGGCTCTGCAACGCCGGACGCCCGTCAGTCGGTGTGACCAGACGGGTGCCCCATACAGGGCCACGGATCGCACCACCCCACCGTATAAACGGCGAACTTCCTCCGAAGGGCCCCCCAGGTTGGGCAGCAACCGGTGCAATGCACCCGCCACCCTATCGATCCGGGGAACCAGGCGCCGGAAGTGCTCCTCGAAATCCCAGCGACCGTCCAGTATAAGGCCCAAGTACTTTAAGTACTGCCCCACCTGGACGTCGACGTCACCAACGCGAATAGAGAAGCTGGGCGGTTCCCTCCCTCGCGGGAGTTTGTGGAACCACAGCGCCTCAGTTTTCTGAGGCGCTACTCGCAAACCCAGCTCTTCGATTTTTTCGACGACGCGAGAAACCCCGAGCTCAGCGAGCCGGATGGTCCTCTCGAAGTCCTCCCCTCCGGCGAGCACCAGGGTGTCATCAGCATAACACACCAGATGCACGCCCGGGGGGAGTGCGACCCTCAAGACAGCATCGTATGCGAGGTTCCAAAGGAGTGGTCCAAGGACAGACCCCTGAGGAACCCCACACACGACCTCTCTGCGATGGCTTGCGCCATCCCGACCCGGGTACGTAATGTACCTGTCGCATAGGTAGGACCTGACAACTCGCTTCAGGTACGGAGGCACTCGATGATATTCGAGCGCCTCCTTAACGGTCGACCAGGGCAAGGAGTTGAAGGCGTTGACGATATTCAGGCTTACCGCCAACGCCACTCCGCCCCGGGACAGTACCTGCGTCGACAGTGTACGAACGTGAAGGATCGCGTCCACTGTCGACCGCGCCTGCCGGAATCCGTACTGGTCTTCCGACAGGTCAGGCCCTACTTGCGACAGATGCCCGCTGAGCCGCTCGGCAAGTGTTCTTTCAAACAACTTGCCGGCCTCGTCCAGCAGGCATATGGGTCGGTATGCAGAGGGAGAGTCTGCGGGTCGACCTTCCTTCTTTATAAGGACCATCCTCGCCGACTTCCAGCCGGACGGGAACACACCCAAAACAAACACACAAAAAATACCGAACTTGTATTTTTTTATTTCCATTATGCAGTATGCTTCTTTAAAATGGTCGGTGGTTTTTTTTATCAGCCTGTATACTACTAATATATTTAATTTAAAGACTAAATTCTTGATTAAACGAGATAAATATTAAGATATACATAGTCATTTCCATGGTAGTTTTAACAAGGCAACATCGACCGTTAGTTATTGAACGAATGCCAACAGTACCATTCCACTTACACTCTATTGAGACTCAACCGCCAATGCTACTAGATTTTAGCAGAACAACAAACATTATAACAATTGCAAGATAATCTCAGCCGAGACTTAATGGAATGACAATGACCAGTGGTTTCAAAAAGAACTTAACAGGCTCGGAGACCAGGTCGCTTGTAGTAGAGTGTAGGCAACACCAAAACGAAAATTAATTCCAAATAATAGACACCGGCAAATGTTCCCCACTTTTCTTTATTACCATTATCCAATGGCTTCATTTCAACGGTTGGCTTTCAAAGGAGATTGCATTCCCTATAATTTCTTTTAAAAGGCATTAAGCCACAGAGGTTATTCGCTTGGGAGACGATGAAAACTGATTAGATCACACTGATTGAGTTTTGTATCGAAACCTAATTTGGCCAGGGGAATATAATTTAGTATTGGTATTATAAATTTTAGGCATTTTTTACCGTTTTTCGATTAATTGAATAGTTATATGACTTAAAACAAACGGTGAAATAATTGTCGAAAAATTCTTTAGCGTCTTCAAATATTATTATTACGAATTTAAATAAAATAAATTCATTAGGTTTTTTCAATTATGCTAAAGGCCGGCCGAAGTCTGGAAATAAAATCATATTTAAACGAAACTTAAATGACTAATTAGTATGTAACCTGGACTGATATCTACAACTATAAGTTTTTTTAAATTTCTTGACACTAAGCGACATCTGACCGCCAAGAGATTTTCAATACCTATGATCCGTTTCAAAGTAGGTTCACATAATATCAAGTATATATCGAATATGCCACGCGAGAAAGTGACAAAAAAGTTCCTACTTTCAGCGATAGATGGCATTTTTCACTATAAATAGTTCTATTAACTCACTCTTCTTTTATTATGGCTTGACTTCGTGTCTTTTGCCACAAACTCACGGCATCACTTAACTTGTCTTCTTCTTCGGCTTCTATTAACTCTGATAAAAGTGTCTGTATTTTATTTTCATATAATAATACACCGAATATATTTCATTCAATTACGTAAAATATAACCTCCAAAACTTCAATCTGGAATATCTTTAATTCCATACTTCTTAGAATGGAATAGTAAACCGAAACCCAAATTTGTTCAGGAATTTAAACCATATTTTTACATATTTTTCAGACGCAAATTAGGTTAACAAAAATTTGTATGGGAGTTTGCCATTTTTTTTAAAAACCCCCGATACAAAACTTCAAAAGGTCAATGAAATCACAATCTTATACATTCTCAACTCAAGCTCAACAACTCATTAAGGCTAATCGAGTGAACCCAAACACGATAATTGGTACAGTAAGTAGTTGAAGTTGAATTATAATGTCATCGGATTTCCATATGACACCAAATTTCAAAGTAAAATAAATATTCGTTTCATGAGTGAGATTTCTACAGTAGCCGTGAAAAGGGCTCATAATCATCATCGTCGTGAACAACCTATCGCAGTCCACTGCTGGACATAGGGGACCAATGCGCCCGGTTCTTAGCCCGGTTCTTAGCTCGTTGCATTCACCTGCTACCAGCAGCCTTTCGCAAATCGTCACTCCACCTGGCCAGAGGTCCTACACTACGTTTGCCGAGCCGTGGTATCCTTGCTAAAGTCCCTAATTTAAAATAAAAAAAATTGTAAGTTATTACTAGCCTCTTTTTGGGGGTTAAAAACATTCCTAACGGACATTTCCTCGCTGATTGTCTTGACGGTGCCACCGGACAAAAGGGCGAACTGAAGGCTCTTAACCCATATAATAAATTAAGTAGCGATCTTGAGGGCACTGACCTCGACTCAGGACGCTACTCGACACAGTGCATTATTGATGATTTTCCGTGTTTCGAGTGAACGAAAGAATTGTAACTTGGTAAAACTGTAAACGAGTAACATGCCGTAAATCAATCGGCGTGAGTCTGACGCAAATTGGATTTCAACCGGCCACTGTCGACGCTGTTACGCCTCACTCGGAATGCTTGAACAGACATTCCGTTGACGACTGTCTACAGATTTATACATGCCATGGAACATGAAACGTGACGATTAATGCAAATATTTTTAGCGAAGTTAAATTCCATTTCAGTAAAAACGACAGTTATTTAATTCATAAAAAAACAATTATTACAGCCAATTGGCCATTATCTGCTAAACCAACATCTGGACATTCAAATTAACTAATAAGATAAGTAAGTTGGAAAATAACAGTATTGATTGATTGGCACGCATTTAATAGCGCCTTCTATATTGCACTTGTCCAAAATGGAGCAAGGTCGACGACTAAAGAAAAATAAAGTATTTGTGACGCTATGAAAATAAATTAAGACTGAAAAAAAACTCAAGAACTGTTGAAGCATATTATATTGAAATTCTAGAAATTGTGTAAAGATACAACTATCATCTACACTCCAGTCAACGACTTTACGGAAATGTGATAATAAAGTTACATACACAATAAATCAGTAAATGTAAGTTCCTTTATAAACCGAAAACCTTCCAGTCTTATTGGAAATGTTACTGATTTTGCGGGTTTAAATGGCATGTGTCTGTTTTTTTTTCGAACAAACTAAACATTTCGGCTTTTTAACCGACTTCAAAAACGAGGTTCTCAATTCGACTGTATGTTTTTTTGTATGTATGTTACGCGATAACTCCGGTATTTGTGAACCGATTTTCATGATTCTTTTTTTGTTGAAAAGAGGGTACCTCTCTAATGGTCTCGTTTCATTTTGAAGAAAATCGTCCACCATGATCACGCATAAACATTCATTTTTATAAATAGCGCCTAAATTTTACTTAAGGAGCAATTATTTTAATGGTTGGTTTTGCTATTCTCCAATTCAAGGCGTTTTTTTCTATCAACATAGTTTGAGTAGTGAGAACCGATTTTTATTTTATTATCTCCTGTGTCAAGTCTTGTATAGTGGCGAACTAGGGGATATTTCAATAAAACTTGGCAAAAATGATGCAATTCGACGTACTTTTGAGGTCGGTTTTTTTAGTACTCTGCACTGAGATTATTAGAGGTCAGTAGATCATGTGACCTGTAACAAGCTCTAAACTTTGGTTTATTTTGATTTAGCTCCGAATAAATACTTCAAGGCGAGGTATTTCAATGCGACCCTAGATTTTCGGAGGTGAGGTGTGAATCTAAAAAGAGAAAATGGGAAAATAAATGAATTTAATAACTAGTAAAGCTTCAGTTGAAAATTCAAATTTCGCAGGTTCTCTGCAGTGCTTAAAGGTAAATATTTCCATACAAAAATTATGTACAAAGTTAAATGTTCTATTCCTTTTAACCATTGACTTACAATTATATGGACGTCGGGTCCGCGCTAAAAAGTGTCCGAACTTATGGGGCGTTAAAATCGTATACAGAGCGTCATTCACGCTTTAGTCTTCGTTTGTTTATTCTGACAGCGAAGCAAGCAAAATTAGACATTACTGCGATGACATTACAATTTAAATTCAACGTTTTAGCTTTTTCATATTCCTTTACATGTCACTACGTTTAAATAGGTTGACTTGGGACATTTTTTTCGTGATTTTTGTATTAGACCCGTCGTTCATTTATTTGTAAGTCATTGCTTTTAACCTTTTATTTGAGCCTTTTTTTAGGATTCTATATGATGATATGATCGGGTAAAGTACATCCTATCGTGTAACAAATTAGCACTTTCTTTAGACAATATCCTTACGTGTATCGTATATTTTTTGTAAGGTCGTTACATTAATAATAAATACTAAACCGTTTGATCCAGTAAACAGTTTTCCCGCTTCTCTTCCGGTGACTAGCCTTGATTTCCAATGTGTAGCAATCGTGAAAACGTAAGAACTCGATACTTCCAATGTTAGTTCTGGATCACAAAGAAAGATCACGAAAAACTTGAAACGTATTGCGCTAGAATATTCAATCTACAGAAGTTCTAACTCCGAACTTCACGTAAATATGGGAATGGCGAACACATGTGAATCTATTCACACTCAGACTGCAAACTTCGCTGTTCGCATTTTGTGCTCAGTCAAACTTTGCTGTTCTTCTGCTGCTACATATCCGTTAAGTTTTCGAATATAAAATGATGTAGTGATACGTTTTAGTTTTCAAGAAAAACAGAAAAAGTCTCTATGATTTGAATATTTGGCCGAATGTTGAATTTTATATAAAACGTTATTGTAATGGCATGTAAACTACTTCATTTGTAAAATTTTAACTTCATATATGATGTACAAAATATACATAATTTCATTATGAAAGAAGATATCCACAATATTAATTCACCTTAGAACTAAGGCCAAACTTATAGCACCACGATTTCTTTTAACTAAAGATTCTTTTATAGAAAACTGATAGTATACCTAGGTTACTTTGAATAATTTTGAAATTTAAACGTCTACAACTTTTAATCCTGTGATTTTTTTTATAAAAAAATCGAATTATCGGTTTTAATAGTTCTCTCTAAAAACTTTAAAAGAACAAACAATTATTCAATACTTTTTGAGAAAAAAATAAAAACAGCGTGCTTAAAGTTATAATTGAGTTGGGGTTACTTTGGAACCCCATTTTTAGCATACTACTAACTAGCCCCAGCTAACTAGCAAACTAACCCCAATTACTATCCTAAAACAGAAAAAAAAATTAAAAATCAGTAAACAGGGAAAAAAGTTATTGCTATCTATCGGGGTAACTTTAATCAAATAAAACTACCAAATATGACAGAACCTTTGTTTTAATTAGAGATTGTTGTTATTTATTATACAAATTTCCATAAGATATATTTTATAAAGCTGTGATCTCATGGTTAGCTTACCGCACAAGTTTTGACTCAATTCCTCTTTTAACCTGGCTTCTTAGTAATTTCGGTAGTCGCGGGAACCCTAGTTTTCAGTTATATGTTATAAAAAGTGATTTAAAAAAATTAAAGCAAAACCATTAGAAGCAAATTTTCCTGCCAGCGTCTGGAGTGACTTTGACACTTGATCAATCTCACACCATGCATCCTATCAATGACACCCCGCATAAAATAAACCGACGCCATAACGGAAGCTTTAAGGTTAGAACAATAAAAAAAATTGTTATGAATTCACAAATGTACAATACTCTTTTGATTCCATCCAAAAAATCATGATACTAACACACACTGCCACTGGACATGAAGTTATGCAATACATTTTTTTAATTAAAAATAGATTATAACGGAAAACCTACCTTTTTTGTACATAAAATACAGGGAAATCTCCAGCGCACCCGCAGAAATGAACTTGACTGTTTATCAGTATTGCCACCCGAAAAAAAAATCTCCCAAAAGTAACTACCTTTTACGCAATTTGTAATTTTATGTGAAAAGGAAGTTTTGATCAAAGTAATCCCGAGAATCAAAGTAACCCCGGTCTACGGTACGTTTTTACAATAAAATTACGGAGTGTATATTAAGATTATCATTTCCTAAGTTTAAAACTTACTTTAAAAGTGTTTTAATTGAAAAGTCATATTACAAAATTTTGGATTACGTGTTAGATAAAGATGTGTGGAAAGACGACATGAGTAGATTCCACACAAATATGATTCCATAGCATTTAAGTTTGAAAGGGTTGTAACCCTAACTAGCGGTGAACCTGGTTCACGGCAATGAAATGGTAAACTTCCGGTCCACAAAATTTATTAAACAAGTAAAGTTTAAAGAAAGGCTGTAACAATATAAAGGTAAATGTAAAAAAACAGGTATAACAGTATAATACACTCCCTATACTTTATTATCAAGGCACTTACCCCTAAATGGGCCGAGAAACTGAATTACAGAAATAGATACATGAAGGGTGTAGACTTATAAATTATTACACATGATTAGCTTATTAACAGCTCTGACTGTAGTGCTGGTCGAGCTGGGAGTGACCGTGGTACGAAAACAAAATGAGAAAGTGAAGGAAGATGGAACAATTCAAATTTAAAATTTAAATACAAGTTAAATAAAAAAATTATAAGATACAAAAGGAGAGAGGCGATACAAAGAGGTGAGATGATGGTGTAAGGAGGTCACACCGTCACGAGTTTATTTGAAAAGAGCAATCCTTAGAGTTTCTTGCTCGTTCTCAGGGAAGTCAGCACAGTGAACGAGCAGTAGCTTAAAAAAAGTGTAAGTAAGTGTAAAATTTTACCCATGGAATAAATTATTATTTTGACTTTGATTTGACCTTAGTAAGTATAAAGAATTATTATAAATCTCATAGGCAATAAAATCTCACGTAGGTACGTGAGGTAATTTTGGGAACAGGTTAATTATTATCTAAGACAGAAGTCTCGAATTCCCCAGACACATCATCCATTAAGGTAACACCACACAAGCCATTAAATAATAAAACACGCATAACCCGGATAAACAAGAACGAATTTATCGCCCCTCATTCTTCAGCGACCGTCCTGAACGAGGGCGAAATGTGAGTCATCAATTTGCGCCTAAACTCGTTGTACCCAGAACTGCAGTGGAAGCCTCGCGCGGCGTTACTACGTAAACAGTAAAGTTTCATGATATATGGAAAGCCAGAAGCCGGCGAAAATTGCACGGGAACATTCTTAATTTTCTACTATACATGTATAGAGAGGGACAAGTTAACACTTCTAAGGATTTAGGTTTAGGATTAAGATGCTGACGAAGTGTCTCTATCAAATACAAATTTCGTGAACTTGTATCTCCCGTACTTGATTTCAGATAATTGTATTGATGATGAAAAACCTGAAAAATATTTTACCTTCTTATTTTTAAAAATGCCTATTACTCTTCTTTAGTCCTACTTTATGTATCTAGTCTATTCGTATCCTGGTACCCGATACATACGTACACTTCCAGCTCTTTTCCCTTCGAATTAGGACAGAGACCCTGGATACATCGTCCAATTCATCGAATGTTCTCGACTTGGTCTTTCTTCAGTTCATGGTAGCTTCGCTTTGATCGGCCCTTACCGACTTGTCTTCTCACATTTACCTAGTTTATCAATCTTATGCATGTCATTCGAATAAGCACAAACTACGAACCACTATATGGCACAATATTGACATATCTCTATTAGTCCATTTGCTCGTAGCATTCTGAAAATCAAAATATTAACGTAATGTTAGTAAAGTCGATGCGTCAAAATTCCGAAACGAGACACCAAAATGATTCCGTACATGGCATACTTCAACAGTGCTTTTACCTAAAAGTAGCTTATGTTACTGCTTCCCCCATAACACTGCACCCGATTCAATTTGTAACAGTTAAGGTAATGCGGTTCGGCTCCGTAATTAATTTAAGTTCAAAGTTCCATTGAACGGGTTCGACGAATTTCCGGATTAGAGTTATGGCACTCGCAAGGGACTTATCGGGACCGTAATGTATAATGAAATTCTCTTCGTTTAGAAATATTGGTTTGAATTTTTATGTGAGAGCAAATAACATTTGTAACTGGTAAAATCTAGAAAACACTGGAGTCGTAGTTGCTGAATAACAAACTGAAGGCGATTAATTTGGCCCTGGGCTGAAAACAAAAAAGAACTGAGACAAAGTGTCCCATGACCTTATCAACTATTTTGTTTGTACAGCCAAAATACTCTAATAAGAAGATAGTCATCCTTTCAGCACCCACATTCATGATACCCCACAGCTTCTTAACTTCGTCTCATTGACACAGTGGTCACATCTCTGTTATTTGGGACAAAACAGTTCACAAGTCTTCAGTGCCGACTGACTCGCCATGTAAATAGTTGTAATCTTCTCTTTTTTTTCTGTGTCACTGCCACTTTACCTTTTGCTGTTTATAACCTCTTAATCTACCATTTACGTGCCAAATTCCGTTGCCGTGGAAAAATTTATTACAAAAATTGGATAACTTAAACTGGCCTCGCCCTAAAACAGTTATGAACCGTGGGGACTGGCGCCTAGACAAACTCCACCCAAATTGATATATCCAAAATAAATCACTATAACTCCATCTACGTTACCCAACTCTTTTGCCATTTGGCTACAGCAGATTCAGTAGCACATTGAGGCCCAGCGCTGGTAGATAGTTAGCGCTGCGACTAGGAAGACACTAAGACACCGGAGCACCGAGAACATGCCTCTAGTGGTCATAGCTAGAGGAACAATATGAAAACATTCACTAGATACAGTGGATGATACAGAATTTAAAAAAAAAGCATGTCAGAAAGATCAGAAATGGATGTCTTGCTCTTATTGAATAGGCATAAAGATTTTTCTGATCAGCTCAAGCCATTCCGCAGTAATAAGTGTAGTACTACCTTAAATATAGTTAAACTGGTAGCTTTCTATATTAGCATGCACGAGCTAGAAACCCCTATAATGGGATGTAGAATAGAACAAGACTCAAACTAATAAACTTGTAAAGAAACTCCGCATTTATATACCTACTATCTAAGATGACTTCAATGATATCCAAATGAAACACAGTGACGGTAGAAGGCCATTATTCAGACGGCACAAGATTTATTAAACACCGCATTGAGACCATTCGTCCGATCCTAAATATTCAAATGTTGAAAAAGAAAAATCGCTCCCGACTTTATTTCAGATTTCTTCGTTCGTATGTAAAATTTAAAACGTTCCAATTAAACTTTGTTGAAAAGTTCACAATGCCATATTAGCGCTGGCTGAAAGCATTTCTGCGAACCCGTGCTAGAGACGGAGAGGGAAAATTTCTAGAATAATCTGAAGTTATTATGACTATTATTCAGTTCTTCAAACACGAGCATATCGGAATCATATAAAAAGCAATTTACAGCACTGTGAATGTGAATGTGAATTTAAAGCAGCGACTGTGAGGTATTAAACAAAATTTTCCTTGAGATTAATATATATAAATATAAACATGTATTCTTATATTCGCATCTAAAACATGGAATACAGGCTATACAGGTGAAATGACACCAAACACAATTCGTACTCTCATACGGCCACGTCATAGGTGCCTTAATCACATGTAACAAATTTTGTACATGTGAAATTTTATAACTGTCAACTAATCATCTAATTTTGTCTATACAGCCTTTAAACCTCTCTACTAAAAACATTGACTTACAATTATATGGACGTCGGGTCCGCGCTAAAAAGTATCCTAACTTATAGGGCGTTAAAATCGTATACAGAGCGTCATTCACACTTTAGTCTTCGTTTGTTCGACTGACAGCGAAGCAAGCAAAATTAGACAGTACTGCGATGACATTACAATTCAAATTCAACGTTTTAGCTTTTTCATATTCCTTTACATGTCACTACGTTTAAATAGGTTGACTTGGGACATTTTTTTCGTGGTTTTTGTATTAGACCCGTCGTCGTCCATTTATTTGTAAGTCAATGACTAAAAAGTTGTAATTTTACCTACACTTGTAACTTCGCCCCTTTTTATGATATCAAATGACGGAAAGTAAGTCGTAGGCCTGGTGGTAAGCGACACGCCCACTTGTTCACAACAGTTGCAGACTTGGATTCTCTAAAGCGGGCCCTCGTGAAAGTCGTCGAATCCCACTGGACAAGATTCGTGTCGCGATACAAGATTGACCAGAACATCTAAGAGTTTGTATTAGGAACAGAGGCGGTCGTTTTGAGTAGTAACTGCTTTTTTTATATTATAACATCAAGTAATGGGACGAACAAGTCGTGCGCCTGATGGTAAGTTACACGCCTGTCCACAGTTACAGTGCCACTCAGAGCTTTATATCTCAAAGATCATAGTGGCACTGCTACTGCGCTTGTTACCTTGAGACCTTACCCTTCAAAACTGGAACGCAATAATGGCCACATTACTGCATGTCCGCAGAAATAGGTAAGGTGGGAGTACTTTCTTGGACGAACTCTTTCACAAGGACCTCACACTTATTAATATTATTGTCACTGAGTTCAACGACAGTAACGCAAAACTAAAATATTTCGTGTTCTGTTACTGCTCTTCGTCGATCACATTTTCTATGGCATCTCTAGCCTCGCGTAATTTGAAAGATATGTTTTATAGGTGCCTGAGCTTGAAGGTTCGCTATTCGTAATGTAAGTAAAATTAAATTTCTCGAACTTTTCCTCGAAATTTTAATAATATGCAGATGACAGCTTTGTACGTGGTACGACTTAAATATAATAAAGTAAGATTTATGATGCCAAGAGAAGCGTCCTCTTGGACCACATATGCAGCCACTGTTTATGTTAATTTTGGCCTCTTCGAATGAAGAAAGCGCCTTGTGAAAAAGCTCGTCCTGGGAAGTACTGCCACCTTACCTATTTCTGCGGCCATGCAGTAATGTGAGCATTACATCGTTCTGGTTTTGAAGGTTAGGAGTGCTGGTGAAATATAGTCAACTTATGTCTCAGGGTGACGGGCGCAGTGGCAGTGCTCCACAGATCCTTGCGATTTAATCTCTGAGTGACTCTGCAACTGTTATAGACAGTCGTGTCGCTTACCACCAGGCGTACGACATATTCGTCCCGATAAAGAAAACGAAACGTTTTCTATAATCAGGCGAGTTGACAATCATTTCACCTGCATCATAACACCGAGATGCCATGTCCGGATAAATGTTTTAATCGTATTCAATAGACCTAGTGAGATATTTCGTAGTCTTGTAACTGTATGTCATTAAGCAATTATTTATTAATAGATTCAAATCAAGAAATAAAATTACTTGAAAAACAATGGAACCTTAAAGTAAAACGCGGAACAATACTGTTTTCACAAACATACGTGCTCAAATATGAAATAGTATAAGAATATGTTTCTTCAATAGCTGCTCAAAAATTGTACTGTGTTTTTCATGGAATTGTTTTTCTAAAAATTATTAAAATTACTTTACTACCCTACCCTTTCTATACGTTTACACTGAAGACTTGGTGAGGTGAATAAATCTGTTGTTTTAAAAATCGCTTTATTAGCTCAGTCTGCTTGTGATTTGTCACATCTGGAACTGGCAACGTGTCTCCTCTATTTAGCGAAATTTAAAGAAAAACTGCCAATTTCCTGAAAAGAAATACGTACGTGGACGGCCACAAAAAACATTCTCAAATCAAATGGAGCTTGAGGTGAGAATCTTAAAAACGCTCGAGTGCGGTATTGAGAAGAATAAGAAGACCTGTATGAAAAGATCGATGAATGTAAGCGAAACGAGAGAGGTTAGTCAGAACCGTGTTTTTTGCCTAGCCCAATGGGAATCCAAGGACGTGATTATAAGTACCAAGTATGTATATTTCAATGTCCTCGGGCAACAGAATGAATAGAATCTGGTATGATTTGTCATAATATGATTTGTCAGTGAAGAAAAATCTCACAAACCTTGGAAAACGTATGAAGTCCCTAACATACATTGGGCCAGCGGGGCAAAGTAACGCCTTTACTTCTTAGAGAAACAGCACAGAAAATTCGTAGGATAGGACAATTTGCCTTACGCTGTATGAAGATTCCTTTATTCAAAACTTTTTCCTTTGTGATTTCAGATCTGCTCAAATGAAAATAAATGCGTATGCAACCGCGGGTGGACAGGTCCCGACTGCACTCACCCCGACGCATTGCCACCATCTCCTACCCCATACACACCAGACAACGCCACCAAAGCTGCTTATAACATGACCAAAAAAGAAACGCCGTATGGTGAGTCAATCCCACTGTCGGAAGGTATACTTTCGTAACGTTTACAAAGCTTTAAAATTATAATACCGCACATAAACACATTGGAACACATTGGCACATCAAAAAGAACCAAGAAAAATAACCTAAAATTGATAAGTTTATTAACTCTAAAGTCTCTTTCAGAGACTATTCTGATCCTAAACTTATTAAAAAATAACAGTGAAGATGAAAACCATACAGCTTTATGGTTTTCACTGAAAGGCACACCAAAAGGCATAGCAGTTCAACCTGTAGCCGCTTTGGATCCAATGGCTGATGACACTGTAGCCTCGTCCGGCTATGAAACATTGTCAACTGAAATATTATTTACTACATTTTATCATATGCAACCAAATATGTTTTATATTCACTAAATCCAAAGGGGATCAACTTATAATATGATGATGGTGAACCTACGTGCTGTCATTGTGCCTGATAATGTTCACAAGACGAAGCAAAGAGAATCTACTTTTACAAACAACAACAATACAAAACACTCTATGGAGATCTTGGCGAACACTAATCTTACAATTTTGTAGTTAACTAATTTACCACTTTCAGTTTTTGGGTAATACCATGACATTATGACACACACACAGCTGTCGATCGCAACGACCTTAACATACAGCTAAATGGTAACGAATTTACATTTTTTAAGTGATTTCTTATGATTACAGGTTTCCTTTAAAGTGTACCAATGATACCCCTGCTTGATAACGTGACTCTAAAGCATGTTACTATTGACCAATCGAATTCAAGCCATGCCTTCAATTTATGTTATAGATTTGATGGGCAAGCCATTACAAAATTCCTATGATGCCATCCTATAGTTTTATATTGTACTTAAAAGCTCGAAAAAAAAATTTATTAAACGAAAAGGCATTACTCGGAGTCATGGTCGGTCGCGAGCGGCGCCGGCGCAACTAACGCGCGGGACCCATCTCTTACAGGTGAACACTCGGGAAATAAGATGAGCACAATGAACATGGTGATATTGTTACTTGCGGTCGTGCTGTCCGTGTTCGTGGGGTTCGCCTGGATGGCGTATTGCTTCAGGTAACAACCGTATCTCGGTGTTGTTGCACTGTCTGTCGCTCGTGCCTGTCGTGTCGTGTACATGTCGTCTCGTCTTTTTGTCCCTGTGTCCCGCCGGCGCCGGCCGCGCCGCCGCGCGTAGCGGGCGCTGACGTCATCTCCCCCGTGACGTCACCGCCCGCTACTCGCGCCTCACTGTTTTCTCTTTGGGCGCAGAGAACTACCACGGCTCTAACACCGTGTTCCTCGTGGCGGTGCTCATGTCTGTGGTAGGGGGTGTATTCATAGTATTTGCCATGAGCGCTCTCTGCTACAGGTCAGTCGTAGTACACAAAAACTTCTCCCTGTGCCTAAGGTTAGTGAGCAGAAAACAGACCAAAGGTAGTCTTTAAGAAGAAATTTAAATCGTCACCTTCGTATACTTGTATGTTTATTTTAGACGTTAGTGTTGGTGTTTCTTTTCGTAATTACGTCGATACGATTGGTTTTGTTTTTTGTTGGAGATACGTTTTTATGTCGTTTACGTTGTGGTCGTAGAGCTAGTTGGCGGGTGGCGCGTCGGCGGTGTCGGCGCGCCACAACTGCATTTGATCTGTGGTTCTGTGTCCGCGTCGGCGGCCGGGCCGCGTCGCTCGCCACGGCCCCACGGCCCCTCGGCTCCCGCCCGTACACCGCGACACGCGCCTCGCTCGGCCACTCGCCCGGCGCCCCGGCTCGGGCCAGCGCCAGCGCCACGAGGCGGCGCCGTCCGGCCGCCTCGCTGCATGCCGTCAAGGCTTTCCTCGTTGTACTCGAGACACCTTCTCGACTCAAACCCTTAAGATTCTGGGCTCTTGGATGTATGCATTGGCTTATGTGAACTGTGACTCGTTTTCGTTTCCTTTCTTGGTCGGAGGCCGCGCCGCCGGGCGCCAGACACTGCGACCCGGCGGCGCGATCGCGTCTATATCTTCCGAATCACACGCCTGGCAACATCATTCAGATAACGTTCTAATGCTTGAACGAAAGTTACAGACAATCGCCACTAGCGTGACGACACTCCGAGCGGAAAGTATGTGGACTGTTAATTGCCACACTCGAGGTATGTAAAGCACTGTAAAAGCGCCAGAGGAAGTAACGATATTGGAGAAGATATAGATCGCTCGACTCTAACGTCACCAATCACTACCACTACCACTGAATTCTATCAACTTTTGCACGAGAAGCGAATGTGCGATGCACGGATATTCTTCTTTCAAGCAGCTGTCTATCTAGTTAGCAACGCCTAATGTTACATTTAAGACAATTATGGGACCTTTCCTGTAAATATTATTGAGCACACGCGCTACTCATAAGAAATTTTGATGATTTTCATGGATGTTGCATAAATGTATTAAATGTAAAGGAAGGTTTCAGAAATCAATGGCACAGGGAAGATCCTATTGATATTATAATTAAGCTAAGATCAATATCTTCATTATATGTTCCCATAAACATAACATAACATCAAGTTCCTAAGAGGAATGAAACGAAAAGTAACTTCTAGTTGAATTCAAATAAAATTATCAGACTTTGATCGAGATATCCAAAAGCACCAGTCCTTAGTTTCAACTCAGATGCTCAAACATATCGGCGAGGAACAAAAGATGACGAACACATTATCATTACCCGACTTCAAATGTTGCTTTCATCATACCATTGAACGATTTAATGTTCATCAACATCAACTTTTGTTCATCCCAACATTCCAACTCAAAATTAGCTTTCAACACTCGAATCGGAAACGAAAACATCGTCAAAATTCTCTCCCTCTTTTTAAGTGGAAGGTGTTCTCGATTCCGATAAAATTGGTCCATCTCGTTTCGATTTTGCGAACGTAATCGATTGATCTGAGTGTGCGTTCCCACGCCACGCCCGCTTCAGGAAAAAGAGCAGCACGCTGCCGAAATACGACCCTCCTTACGTGAAGAAGCCCATCGCTAAGAGCTTCGCCGCAGGGTCTACCACCTCCAACAACTCGCAAGAGGACATCTCCCTCGACGGCGGCAAGATGCATACCTTCAATAACACCTTTAGGTACGACGCCTTCACACTTTTCTTCTGTGTTCGTCAAATTCTGTTCTGTCCTTACTTTAAATTAAACAAATCCGTTCTTTCTTTGACTTTTAACCCCTTTCAATACTAATATAACCTGTATCATTTATCTATCATAAATAATAAAGCTGTCAGTCAACACCTAACTAGAATTCCGATTGCGATTGTAGCCAATCACAATAAATATAACGACATGGTTAGTGCTATTCATAGATATTATTGAAGAATCGTAACAAAATGAACAATCAACCAAACTGTGTAGTACGTTGTATGAAAGATTGACAGCGTCCTTTTAATCCTTGAAAATAAAACTGATCTCTTCTGTTCAATGGATCTGGTCTCCTCAGAAATCTGTTGAGGTACGTCGACGCTTGACGTGACTTAGTCGATCTACGTCTCACTGCTCAAAAGATGTAACGCTCACATGGTTTTCGCTTTTACCTCACAAAGCTTTAGGTCCCAAAATGCTTGAAACAACAATATGTTTGTAAAATTTGCTAATTTTATTCGTTTTCTTCTTAAGTGTGTTTTATTCAGTGTGACCAAGCACATTCACACAAAGTTTATTACGCGATTTTTCTACACGCTTGTTATTTAATTGTTTGTGTTTTCACGTACTAGATTTATAAGTTTATAATAGTTACAACATTGCAATCAATATGGTTTAGATCATACAGTAAAAGCAGCAGATCTTTAGCAAAAAATTTAATTTAACCAATATAAACTTACTAGAAGCTATTAGCGCTTATCATCAAATACCGCTGTTGTCAAAATTTCAGTGATATCATGCGTTTTGTGTTTCTTCTAGCCGCGGGGATTCTCAGCGAGTGATCTTCAGACATGGAAACCACATGGCAGGGGCAGGGACTACTAGTAGATACTCGTAAGTTGATAAACACACTTAATTTTTTTTAATTGCTTCCGTGGCCGAACGGCAACCGGTGAGTTTGGGTGTAATTTGTGGTTGTCTACCTCTGTGTGTGTCCATTTCACCCACGATACAGGGTTTCCCTAGAGCGGAACTATGAGTGTGTGCGTTATTATTATTATTAATTATATCAAGATTTTCTTTTATGACTTACAAGTCGTGCGACTTCCAGTGTCATAGCTTTAATCGCAAAAATCTAACAGTCACTGCCAGTGCGCCTGTCTTCCTGACATTATAGTCGTTATTCCAAGTTAATAAGTTCCATGCGCCTGTAGTTGCACCAGTGCCCTTAGCCTTTAAAACCGGAACGCAGTAAAGCTCACACTACTGCTGGGCGGCAGAAATTGATATGGTACCAGTACGTCTCTGGACGAACTCGTTCACAAGATCGCTCTACCGCTACTGTCTAATCATCCTTTACAAGGTTTTGATGAAGTTTTGATGGTTTTTTTAAGGAAAGCGATTTTAATAAATGTTTTGTTTTATTTCCAGTGAACATAAGCAAATGAAACGTGTTCATTCGGGCAGTGAAGATGAGCCTATGCATTCAGGTAAATATTTTATATATTAAAAAAATATTTTTGTAATATTTATTATGATTAATCAGTTGTAGTCATTTTGAAATTCAATGCTACATTTCCAGGGGAAGAAGACACAACATTAGCATTAGTCGACACGCCACCTAATTTAATGACCAAGCTGCCAGAAAAGGGGATCCTGAAGAAGCATGGATATGGTGCAGTGGATGGCAAGGACAAGTGGGGAGATGACTCACAGTCGGAGCACTTGGACATAGGCTCACAGTCAGATGGGCAAGAACCTGCAGGGGCGGTTGCTGATATGGAATACAGGTTTAAGGTAAAAACTATGATAGTATCTAATATTCATCGGTCTGATAGCTTGATTGAGCATCGTATGCCACCAACGCCAAAGAATTCAAAGAAGCCAAAGAAGACTTCCCGGAAAAGGTTGGTTTATTCGTTTTCTTTGAATGTAATGTTCATTTACTAATCTCTAATTTCAGGACCTTAATGGTTACCATGAAAATATAATCGAGGCGCTAAAGACTGCGGCTGCTCAAAGAGCAAGCGCCGGCGCAGCGGGTGGCTCAGGTGACCTTAGAGCGTTACAAGAGTATGAATACAAGAGGGAAAGGGCTCCCAGCGCGGAGAAAATTCATGAAGCGGAGCTCCGGAGGCAGAGGGCAGCCGACGAGGAGGAGGATGAAGCTCCTCCTTGTGGCCCCATCAGGATCAGGAACTTAGAGGACCTGATTCGACAGCTGGAGCACCACTCTAGCCGCCACATGAGCCCCTCAGGGTCCGAAGACATAAGAATGTCTGAGACTGAAGCCGATAGACATTATAGAATTGAGGGAGAAGTGCCACCGTAAGTGTCTAATGGTTTGTTACTTTTAAGAAACAAATTCAGCCATTTCTGAAAATGTTTTAAAGGGAGTAAAAGTCTTCCAAGAGAAAATTATAGTATGAGGCTCCTTTTTGCCATAGGCACCAATACAAACAATTCTTATTGGTCCTATTAATATTATATGACGAGTTTTTTTTTTTTTGTTCATAATACTAAGTGGGGGAACGACAAGTCGTGCAGTACCTCTCAAATAATTAAATCACATATATCTGAGGGGCACTGCCACTACACACGATATCCCGAAACATAAGACGCGTGTGCCTGTAATTTCACCAGCACCCTTAACCTTCGAAATCGGAACTTGGCAGCAGAAGTAGGTAAGGGGGCAGTACTTCTCTGGACGAACCCTTTCACAAGGAGCTCTACTGCTATTTTGTAGAATGACCACCAATAAACGTCCGGCACAGCAATGTTTGATGTTTTAGTAATTCCGCTAGGACCAAGGTATGCATATAAGACATAAGTGTTTACGTAGTATATTATTTCATTTCGCGATACACATGTCTGTCACTCACTCGCTAGGGTCCATTGAAAACCAGCGTCACAGCCCATTCTCGGCTGTGGCTTTAGCTGAATGAGATCCTTTGCATACGCCGCAGCCGCACACATGTCAGTATAGTATTAATTTATGGAGTAAAATTTGTTGTTTGGTTCAAATGTTAGCTATGCTGTTTAGGTCTGTCGGTAGTAACAAGGGATATTATTATTGCCCGTGTGTAACTACTAGTAGTACAGCTGGTAGTATTTTTTATATATGTTCATTCATATTACTTTTTTGTGTTTGTTTCTTGTTACGGTTTGTATTCTATTATATTTTATTCAAATTTGCTACCTAACGTTTAGCTAAATATAGTCTGCGTGGCGTCGTTTCAGTCGTTGTCGAGGGCGAATGGTGGGCGGCGAGGAGGACCCGCGGTTCGCGGGGTACCCGCGCTTCCGCGGCTCGGGGCGGCACCACGCCAGCGCGTTCGCGGGCGCCAGCGGCGCGCCGCTGCTGCACGCGGCGCACGCCGGCCTGGCCGCGCATGCGCGCGCGCCGCCCGACGACGACGCGCTCTACGAGACGGCCGACGCCGAGCGCCTGCGCGACGCGCCCGACAGCGAGAGGTGAGCTCGCCCCTACTCTCCTCACTGGCAGTGTCGATTGGCTTAAACTACGTCCGCCCCGACTACACTCTTCACTTTCAAACGCGCGTCACACTTGTAGCCTGTCATTTTTTGTCCCAAGATTGAAAAATTTTGACTAGCAATTAATTACAAACGTAACATGAGCCAGCCTCAGGGCGGACTCCAAGATCTTGCCGATCCCTTTTTTTGCAACCGGAAGGCTCGCGCATCGGACGATCGTCGAATCGAAAGGCCTCGGAGTCCGCCGACGAGCAGACACGCGCCCCGACTCTCCGTTCCTCTTCTCTATCATTTTCTAGTGATGAATTTATTCAAGCTCAACAACAGTTAGCCCGGTGGGCGAGTGAAGACGCGGTGGGGGCGGCGGCGGCGGCGGTGGGCGCGCGCGACTACTTCCCGTCGCCGTCGAGCTCGTCGAGCGACGCCGCGGCCGCGCTGCGCAGGCCCCCCGCGCCGCCCGGCCCCCCCGGGGGCCCCCTCGCCTCGCCACGCGCGTCGTCCAGCGCGAGCGCCAGCTTCCCCGAGTACAAGCACTGACGCGCGCCCGCTGCTTCTGCCGCGCCACCGAGCTCTGACGCGCCTCCGACCTCCGCGCCCACGGACAGGCGGCGACGCGCCCGCGCCTCGCCCGCCCCTCGCCCGCCCCGCGATCACCCCGTAGGCTCCTAGTATTCGATGTATCGAGCTCTGTTTGCACTATTAGGGTAATCACGTTAACGAATAGTTTAACCGTTAGTAAAGACACAATAAATCTTCTCACGCGTAGCTAAACTAATAAAGGTCTAGTCGTATCGACCGTAGGCCCGCCCGGGCCGTCGCTTGTGAATACGTAGTTATTGTTAGCGAACCGGTGAATTGTAAATATTATTGAACTATGAAATATTAAATGCACATATATTAAACGATATGACTGAACTGTATTGACAATTTAGCGTAATACTGTTGAATGTAAGTTTCGGTTCGCGGTGAGGTGGGGCTGCCGCGCCGCCGGAGGGCACCGCTACGTTGAAATGTTTATAATTATATTCGTTCCATTAAATCGATACGCTTTATAACTCTTATCTCCGTTCGAGTGCCGCCGCCCTCTGCGCCGCGGCAGGCTGTATGTCTAAAGTACCTATAAGTAAGAATTATGGTTATGGTAGCGTAAGAAGTCGTGCGGTGGCGAGGTCCTGTGAGACGTCGAGTTCGCTTTCGTTCCACTTCCACACACGGAGCTCAAGTAGCTTTCAATTTAGATAGGCGATTAACAAATTGAGCTAAACTATTCATAAGCGAAGCTTTAATGTGCAACATTTATTAGTCGAAACAATGTTATTACGATGCCAGTGCCGAGCTCGACGTCGTTATGTGTGAATGTTTGTCATTCGTAGCGTATCATGGTCGTTGGATGATTTCATTCGGCGTACAACTCGGTAAGAACGGCACCGTGCACAGCACTCGGGCGGAGACTGACGCCGGATGGAGCTGGGCGACTCCGAACCGTCCCCGGAGAGAACAATCGCTTTCATTCCGTATCACCTCTCCGACAAGCGCCCAACTTCAAGAGTCGCAGCTCAAAAACCGTGGGCCACGTATGTTGAAGTAACACCAATATCAAACCACCCTACTAGTAGGTCCGCTTCTGTTACCCTGACAGTAAGCTTAGTTTAAAACGATTGAGCGATCTCGTAACACCGTGCACTAATAATTTCAATCTAGCCCTAAACGTAACATATTCTAAAACATAACGTGAATAAAAATTATTTCGATTTATATCAGAATTATCTATTATTATTATATTGACTTTTAAACGAATTTACGCCCGTACTGGAGTGGAAAGATGTTATAAATACGTTATAGTTTTCGCGTTTGTTTTGGTTCACTAGATTGTTATTGTTTGATTCGCGTTACGCTAGGTTAGGTGGCGCGGCCACAGGTGTAAATTGTAGGTACGAGTATTTACCGTCATAATAATTAACAAGGTGTGGAAGAATGAGTAGATAAACCCCACTCACTGTATTCTTCACTAGTGCGACCATACCTTTTCGCTAAATTTCAGGACAATCACCAATAAAATTCTGTAAACCACGCTCAAACAAAGCGTTGGCTCTCTATAATAGCGACTTATCTCAAATCACCTTTTTAATCAGGAAGATGATTTAGAATCAGCTGCAGAATATCTAAAATACAGTTTATGAATTGTATATAGGTACACGGTTTAAGCATAATAAGAACCTCGATGTCTTTTTCACAATAAAATTTGGCACATTCTGAGTGCTCTGGTGTAATAAGCAAATATTGGAATTGAAGGAGTTAATTTAGCTAAACTAAGGAATAATGTGGATATTCTACAAATCGCGGGACTTCTCGGGACCGATTATATTTGAATATGCGTATTATTTATTGAAATTTGAATACATTGACGACAAATTTATGAATACACTACAAATTGTCTCAAAAAATTATAGTTTTGCTGTGTTTTTAAAGGTACTTACGTATTGAAATACTTTCTACTGGTGAAATTACAGGCACATGTGACATGTCAACTTATGTCTCAGGGTGACTGCCGCAGTGGCAGTACTCCTTAGATGTTTGCGATTTAAAACTCTGAGTGAAACTGCTACTGTTATGGACAGGCATGTAGCTTACCATCAGGCGTACGACTTGTTCGTCCCGTCACTTGAGATTATAAAAAAAAACCTAAGCCATTTAAGAAATAAACATGTAACAACCTATATTTTCAAATATTTATAAAATAAACAAGAAAAAAAAAAGAAATTGTATACGGATTGATGACGAAATGGGTGTATCTATACTAAGAAAACGTTCACAGTTTATGTATAAATTGACTCCCTCAATAGAATAAAATATTCTGGAAAAGCGGCGCAATATTACTGCTCATTCCTCTACGCCGATGCCTCGTGTCGGCTGTATCACTTAAATATATTGACAGGAGATATGAGGCTCTGCGCCTCCAACCCCCACTAATTACTCTCATAGATATTCGTTATTAAGTAAGTCTAAATAGATACTATAAACTCGTACAGGGTAGATGTGATTGCAATACTCTGTAACTGCATGCAGCACTCGCTAGTTTCGAGTTGGCGACAATGTTACTGCCATTAAATAAGTAAATGATGTAATAAATGTGTACTGTGTGACTGCGAGACTGTGGACCGCTCAAGGATGAATTGAAATTGAGACAATTGAATTTTACACAGAATCCAACGTTTGCATCACTGCTGAAAGTCGCGTGTGTGTGACCGCTCTTACGCGTCATAAGCTCAATTGAATTTTAAAAATATTCTATGATGTGTTTCAATTCTTATTTAAAAACGAAATCACTTGCATAATATTGTACAAAATTCTATTGCACTTATAGGCCAGTTAGGGATGGAAACTGGTGTAATATGTAAGTTTAGTGTTAACAACATCGTTCAGAGAAGCCGGTGATAACCCTTGCGTCACTCCTGTAACCGAACTGTTAGATTAAAACCGTTCACGTGTGAGTCACATACCTATTTAACTATACGCCTAATGAATAACTCTAGACTGACAAATAAACGTTTAAATTATGATAAAAACCGCTAAAACTTTTCTTCTTTTTGGAAGATGAAATATGTCAAATTTATTACAAATTTCAAATCATAAAAATTAGTTACACACCTCTGACCTATAGAGATCTAAATATCTTCAATCAATCAATCAAATTTATTGTTTATAATCTTACACACAATATTAACGCAATAGATGCACACACTCTTTTACGAATGCTTTACATACTTGTCCTTTGTTGCTTCTTTACTATAAAATATTTATATTGGCATCTATGTCAAATTTGGTGTACATTTAGTAGCAATTAAGTTAGAATTAGGGAGCCTAAAACACAGATCTTTTGATCTATTACATCTCAGATCATTTAGATCCCAGTCTCCAACGGGTTTTGACACTTTAATAAATAAGATCTGTTTTAAAAGCAAATAATTGTAACGGAAATTTGTGAAGAGTTGTATTGTATACAACTCTAAAATTGGTAAATGTCAGTTTCTCAAAAGGAGTGACGTAATGGACGGGACAGTGCGTTGAACTAGCGAGTGCTTGTAAGCAGTAGGCGTCACGTGCGCGCGTTGCAAACCCCAGACTCGCCTGTGCAGCCCGACCAAACCAATCCCTTCATTTTATGAGTGTCATTGTGTACTACACCTTACCAAATAGCGTCAAATTCAATTTCACTTAACCCTGATTAGAGGTTTCGGCTGACGTCAAAAATTATAAGGAATGCAGCAAATATTTCAGGTTTAATGGCGACACAGGCCGGTCTGCACGCGTAGGCCTAACACGTCAATTGCGAACGGCGCCAAACACCGCCATCATTGCTCACAGTAGGGCTCTGCTCCGCTGCGAATGAATGTAACTTTATTTTAAAACAAATCGATCCAATTTTGCATGTCAAATCTCTTAAGCCGGATACACACTTTGAACATTTTGACATATCAGAATCACTGGCTAATTTGAACTCGTAATACACGATAATGGTGATAATACGCCAAAAAGATCAAAGTGTGGATCCTGCTTAACGTCATAGATGTAGACGAAGTGCCCGAGTATCATCAATATAGAAATAGATTACTAATTTCGAAACTATTTTTAAACAACTGCGTAAACGCCGTTTGAAACTAGTCTTGAGGTTAAAATTTAGGGAAAAAAAAGGATTGTCCTAATATTATAATAATCGTGAAAACCCTACCTCGTAATACGCGTTTTATTAGAATTAAGGAAGCATTGTAATTCGACATTAGATTAACCTAGTAGCGTAAAATTACCATAGGTTTAGTATGATTGATCGACTCCAGGTTGAGGAACGAGGACTCCGTATCCAAGTTGACCAACCGATCAGAAAAAAATGCAGGAAACGCTTCCCCTAACTGATATTCAATTTTATCACGAATATCTTTTATATGTGTCAGACAACCATTGTTGCCTGGTCTTAGTACCAGAACAATGGAATTCACTCTGGGGCACTTCCCAGAACACTCTGACCAAAACCAATTTAGAAAAGTTCATTTCTCAAATTGGACCTACCGGGAATCAAACTCGGGACCTTTATCCAACGCCCACAATGTAAACCATTAGGCCACCGAGGTCGTCAAATCTGACCATCTCTGTGAAAGGAACTGGTGCAACACCCGTCAGCCAGCGTTTCCTTGGTCACCTCAGGATACGAAGTCGATGAAGACTTTTGCTCAATATATAAAACGACAACTTCCTCTTCAGTTACAATCATTCGCATAGAGACATCACTGCCGAACTACTGATTTAGAAATGTTAAAATTAAGTGATATTATGTAATATAAAAATACGAATTTTAAACGAAAAAAAGACGTTGAGACGTTGTAATTTTCCGTTTCATTTTGTCCTTGTAAATATATTTGCTATATGATTTACTAAATGAATGTAACATATTAATAATGAAAAAAATAGATGAACACAAATTTTATGGATTGTTTTATTGAAAAATTACCCTTCAATTGCAAATACTGACATAATACAGTTAACGCTTTTTTCCAATATTCTGTTCGTTTTCAAAAATAATGAAACTTATAATGCGAATCCTGGGGGAGACGTGGGGAAGATCAACCAGATCAAGGAGGAATATACAACGTCATAGACATTGCTCTGTTCCTAAAGTAAGTAACTAAAGCACTTGTGTTATGGAAATCGGAAACAACGACGGTACCACAAACACCCAGACCCGATACAATATAGAAAAGTTTTTTTCTACAATGACTCAGAAATGGCGACACCATGAAAACCGGTGTGCAAGCCACTCGATCACGTAGGTCGTGAACCAGCGGACGAAAGAAAGATACCAGGAGCTGAGCGTGTGAAGGACTTTACCTCTGTCAATCATAGTGGGAAACACACATGAATGTAAACTATAAGAGTGATGTAAGTAATAAAATAAACGATAAGAACAATTAAATTAAGCCAAAATATCAACACATCCAAAGTGGTCAACTTTGTCTATACACTTGAACCTGCAAGCACAAGGGTCTCCACTTGGAACAACAACTATGTCTCAAGGTGACAGACGCAGTGGCACAGCTCCTCATCTTTGTGATTTTGTTTTTATAATATCAAATGACGGGACGAACAAGCCGTGCTTGATAGTAAGCCACACGCCTGTCCATAACAGTTCCAGTGCCACTGAGAGCTTTAAATCCCAAAGATCTGAGGGGCACTGTCACTGCGCTCGTCACTCTGAGACATAAATTGACAAGTCCCATATGTCTGTCATTTCACTAGCATCCTTACCCTTTAAAACCGGAAAACAGTAATGCTGACATTACTGCTTGGCAGCAGAAATAGGTAAGGTTACAAGGAGATCACAAGAAGCTCTACTGCTACTAGATTTAAAGCTTTGAATGGCACTGCAATTTACCCTATTACTTGTTCGTCCCGTCACTTAAAAAAGAGTGCTCAAAATATTTGCTGTTCTTGATTTTATTGATAGCTGTACTTGATTATACCATAAAAAGATCTACTGAACTATGCCCATAATCAAACATCATTTAAAGATAATCTTATAATAGAAACAGTAAATGGATAGATAACTTTAATGATACATACGAATTAAGAAGAAATATCACTACTCCAGCTGCGTCGTTTGATCAAGAACTTAGCAAAATCATCCTTCTGTGGATCGAAGTTTTTATTAATTATCTCGCACTGCGCCGCAGTAGCCATTTGCTGAATCTGATCCCCAAAAGCCTGAATGTCATCTCTCTTTAGCTCGACCATATACTTACGCGACTCCATGATTACGACTGCGTCATCTCGAGTCATCGACCACACACTCGGTTTCACTCTACCAATCATATTATTGCCAACAAAAACACCATGGAATAATCCTTGAAATTGGGGCTTGTGAGGATAATGGTCCAGCGCAGAAAGAGACAAAAAATGCACTTTTCCATAATCTACATTAATGTACGTATCACGATCTTCCCGAAGAACCATAGGCGCTTCGGGCCCTCTTTCGGAAATTTTTGCATCAATTTTATTTAACACGACCATACCCAAGTTTTTATCTTTCTCCAAATTCATCGATTCCGGTTCAAACTTCTGGCGATTTTCCAATTCGTAAAGCATTCGCATAACATTGCGTTCAGATACGTCGGTAGATCTCTTGTAATTGACTCCGTGGTCGGATTTTAGCATATCTTTCTCTTCACAGTCTAAACCATACGCTATAAATGGTGATGTCACCATGTCTCCCAAGTAGCCTCGGTGCAGATATCTTTCACCGCATTGGTAGACTCCTGCAGCCAAACTTACGTTCGGTCGACAAACTTCTGTTTCCAGCCAAGTAAAGGCGATGCCATGTTCTCTAAAGTGCTTATATTCCGGATAACATATTTGACTAGCTAATTCCTTCAAACGCATGTGATAATCCCAATCATAAACTCCAAATCTAGTGTCATACCTTACTCCAAGGTTATGTCTCACACGGTGCTCCCATAGCTCACATGCGTTAAATTGATTTGTATTGCCCGTTGTCCAGAAGTTTAATAAATTCTCAATGTAATCTCTTTCGCGGTACTTCATTTGTTCAAGAGAAATGCAAGGAAGTAGGCAATTCATGTAATCTGGATTGGTGATCATGCTGATTAGTTGTCTAGCTTTGGCAATTAAATACCTGGATGTTTCTGGTCTGAGCAGGATATTCCCGTACACTTCCATCAGACGCCGGGATTTCTCCAGTAAGCCAACACGTGTGGTCCTTTCCAGGGCAAGAGACATGATGAGAAGTTGTCTTGCGATGAGTTCAGGGCATCCGTCAACGACAAACAGATTCATATAGCGTCTTTCGGTTCGATAGGCTTGAGCCAGGGTTTTGAGGAGATGCCTAGCGTCGCAACCTCCAATGACCAGAAAGTTGAGCTCATACGCACGTTTGTCTCCATGTTTTAAGTACTCTTCTTGTAAATCCAAGGCCGGAGAGACGCCCCAGAACATGTTTTCAACTAATTTACGACAGACGTTGTTACTTCAAGTATCAATGTAAAAATGACGCAATGTCATGGCAACGGGTAAACAGGCGTTCACGCGTAATGTGCCATAGGGCGTTACTATGGTAACAGGCTATTTATGTTTCATTGCCAATTCATCCCACATCCAGGCGTAAATTAAATATTATCGCAAAGTTTTTAGATAATAATCGAAGCGCTTTATTGATTTTCGCAAAAACGAAATGGGATTCAGTTTATAGTAATACATATTAGTAATGTGTGTGACTGTTACATAATGAAAGGGATTAAAATACGAGTGATTTAATGCCTAATTATGTACAATTGCATACACTGCTTTATCTACACACATATTATAAGCTCTCTGTGGTGTGTTCAGGAGCCGCTTGTTACGACGGGCGAAATGGCGGCAAATAAAAACTTTTCTCACGCATGTCACATAACCGTAGTTTTTATTTTTAATTCATGGACAAACTAGAGTCGGCCCAAACTATCATATCGTTCGATATCAAGTAACGTGTGAAATTTGTCAAAATTGTTTGCTACTGACATTTCATTTCGAATAAAACTTCATCTCGACTGATATTAGAATTGAGGTCCAATTAAATTGTTTTTTTTTTCCAGAGATGTTCGAAATTTGAATGAAAAACGAAGAAGCAATAATAACATTTTCACAGATAAGAAATTTGTCCTAACAAAACAGTTTACCTTTATGCTGCTCGTAATTTGCGGTTTTTGAAAACATTATAGAGAATTTATGATATGTGTGTAGATTAACATATTTTACTTATTTATTATAATAATAACAACTTTATTGATAACCATTGCAAATACTATAGAAATAATACAGTAATTATTAGTTATTGATTGAATGCTGACCAGTCAGACCCCATAAAAGGATTTAACCGATGTCAGCAGATAGTACTGTCGCCGCCACGGAATTTTTATCAACAAATGGCTTACGAGTGAACTAAAAGGGACTCTGTAGTCCCAAAACCAGTATACAATAAAACTGTTCATTTGGAACCTAGAAAAAAAAAATGAGAAGGATGTTCAAAGAGAGCACAATTTAAAGAATACTTAAACTGACTAAAACCTAATGTTAAATATTTCACTAATTTATCTCGATGACAATGAACTTATTCATTATGTACAGGAACTATAAATAAATAAATAAATATTAGACTACATTACATTCGTTGCTCTGATCCCAAAGTACTAAAATACTTGTGTTATGGAAATCGTAAACAACTATGTTACCTTAGAATAATAACGCATAGAATGATGGTTTCATATCAAACGAACTGTCACAAGTGAGGCAAAAATCAAATTCATGTAGGCTAGTTTTAGTAGTAGGTTAATTTTCGGTTTTAGTCATTGACTTACAATTATATGGACGTGGGGTCCGCGCTAAAAAGTGTCCGCACTTGTAAGGCGCTAAAATCGTATACAGAGCGCGACACTCCACTTTAGTCTTCATTTGTTCTACTGACAGCGCGATACTGCGATGACATTACAATTTAAATTTCGAATAGGTTGACTTGGGACATTTTTTTCGTGGTTTTTGTATTAGACCCGTCGTCCATTTATTTCTAAGTCAATGGTTTTAGTGAATATTTATATAAAAATACAAGTTGAAACGCGTTACT
>NW_020654810.1:23776251-23782513 GCF_003589595.1 Hyposmocoma kahamanoa | reverse complement strand
GGTTTTAGTGAATATTTATATAAAAATACAAGTTGAAACGCGTTACTTCCTTGTGGAATGTGATGTTAGTGTCTATTTTATGTTGGTCTGACGTATTTTTATACTCATTTACCGCACATTTCGTCATTTTTAGCTAAAATTTTTGATCTGTTCGCGGTGCAAGTTGACCTTGAGCACTGAAGGCCCGCCCGCTCGTGTAGGCCCATTGGACGCGCTTCAATTTGCCTCACTTAGCGTGTGCGGACTAGGTTTCTATGCGTTATTATTCTAAGGCTATAGCTATATAAGTAAATAACATAATAGTGGAATTTCGTGCATGCAAAGACATTGTTCAAGGTTGAACATGATATAACCAACGAAGAAACTGCAACATAGCGACCTCGAATAAAATGCTACAAAAACTAGCCTCATCAACAGAACATTCTTATGCAACAAGTGCAGCATAGTCACGTACTATGCCAATTAACAAAAATCAACCTAGTCATCAATAACACCCAACGCACACTAAGAAAACTTATCATAATGTAGTATAAACAAATATTGTATAAATAGTCAGTAAATATTGTAAATAAAGTTAGTTAACCAATACCATCTGATTTTAACTCATCTCCTTGCTTAGTGACGTGCTACCTGCTACTCCTCTCACTGTGGCCAAGACACCTTTAGCCATCAGTAGATCGGTCTTGTGAGTCTGTTTGACCGGCAGTGAGAAAACCATTCCTGTACACATCGCACGACGTGTACATCCTAATTTCCTTCCCAACTTCCGTTTGTCACCTTAGGTCTCCTGTTGACAGACTTCCTTACTTATACTATATATCTCTCCATTTATATATATTTATGGTTAGGTTAGGCTTCACACCGTTAGGTTGTAGGGCTACACTTGATAGATCGTAAGACGACCCTTGAGGTCTCTCTGTTAAATTCTGATAGAGTAGTTATTATCTTACCATAAATTCATGCACAGCAGGCGGTTGGTATTTGCTGCATACAACTACACTACATTGACAGACAAACACTAACACCACATTAAATACCTAACCGCACGCTGTTCAGACATTCTCTATCTTAAAATCACTTACTAAATTAATTATAAAATAAATTGTGGTTGTTCATCTAGCCGATATCTAGGATTTTATAATACTCTATGTGAGTAAAGATTTGCCAAATAAAACTGAGAAATGCTAAAGTCACGTGTTATGTTCATTTCAGTGAATTCAAAACTTAAAACGCTCCCCTGCAAACTTGCCAATTTCGACATACGACACTTTACGTAGGAGGGATCGAAATATGCGTGTCAATAGATGTCATTGTGTGTTACAAACTAATTTACAAATTAAGGCTTCTTAGGCTGCCTTTCCACCAGCGATGTACGAGGTAGCGGCACGGTACGAAGATGCGTTACAGACTTTTTAGTTACGCGCGGGCGGGGTACGGTACTCCAGGGGTTGCTCTTTGTAAATATGCATTTGAATACATTTATCATTTACAATAAATATTTCAAACACAATTAGATCGAGAATACCTCCAAGAGCTAAATGTATAATTTGTTTTGTATAAATAACCTTTAGAATAAAGTTTCAGTTTCACAATAGTTTGAAGCCTCCTAAATGGCAAATTTTGAACATCACCCGGAATATTATTATAGAAGCGTATAAGTAAGTCGTTCCGTGGCTCAGTTGGTATAGCGTCTGACACGATATGCTAGAAGACGTTAGTTCGAATCGAAATTTTTTTCTGAGTGATCGATCTTTGTATTAATAATTATAACAAAGTAGTGGAGTAATCTCTGTCATTATTTTTTTCATTATTATTCTTCTTAACATCAATTACATTTTCATAAATGTACTGTGAGACTAGTGTAAGAATGTTAATCTCGTTAAACTTATCTCTCAAAGACACTCTGGGACCCAAACTGTAAATTGCCCTAACTGCACGTTTCTGTATGACAAAAATGTCTCAAGATGACTGGTGCTTCTCAGATCTTTGCAATTCATAGCTTTGGCTGGTATAGCAACTATGAAGCGTGTTGCTTACCACCAGGCGTACGTGCTCGTTCCGTCACTTACATCATAAAAAAGATCTCATCGTTTGTATAATTCTCAACCATTACAGACTGGAAATAAGTTACATATTTATTTAAGCAAAAACCGTACTTGTGCTCAAATAGGTTCATCGCCCACCGAAAGGGTGGGGGGAAAGACATCCACTGCTATTACAATAGTATTGTAACATAAAATGTGTGAAATTCAAGATTGTACTACCGTATATAAAACCGACGTTAGAATATTAGATATAAAAAACAAAAGATAAGTACTTAATCGAGTTCTTAGGTTTTCGTGATTGTTACACATAGGAAATGAAACTATTATTCCGGATTTAGTCAACCGTGACCATGGGACCTGTAAAAGGCACGAAACGTCGATTTGTTTGAAAAAATAAATAAATATACGCGATTTCAATCTGGAATAATAGTTTCATTTCCTAGATAGGTACTTAACTCAAAATGAGACTAATTTTGAGGGCTTGTTCTAGACAAAAACAGTCGTTATTCACAAATATGAGACTATGTTTTGCCCTATAAATAAGTTGGGAAGTAGAAAATTGTTTAGATGTCTGTAATAAATTTTAACCTGTACATTGACCTACAAATAAATGGACGACGGGTCTAATACAAAAACCACGAAAAAAATGTCCCAAGTCAACCTATTTAAACGTAGTGACATGTAAAGGAATATGAAAAAGCTAAAACGTTGAATTTAAATTGTGATGTCATCGCAGTACCTACTGTCTAATTTTGCTTGCTTCGCTGTCAGTCGAATAAACGAAGACTAAAGCGTGAATGACGCTCTGTATACGATTTTAACGCCCTATAAGTTCGGACACTTTTTAGCGCTGACCCGACGTCCATATAATTGTAAGTCAATGAACCTATACATAAATTTTAATCATCTTTCACGGGAAGTGTGTAATTAGTTTTTCATCGATTATGAAATAATACACTTTTTGAGTTAATACATTATTGTAATAACAGTGCGATATGTTAAAGAACCTAATGGATGCCATTTTTAAGCAAACAGTTTCTAGTTAAACCCTGTAAGAAGTGAATTTGGTTCACACTTAATAATGTTGTCTTTTGCATGGTTATTGTTTCGAACATTAATACTATAAATAGGCACCTAGCTAGTAAAAATATTGAACCAAATAAAACCAACGTCAGTAATAATAAACGTACTAATTTATTAATAGCGTCATACAATTTTAAATCACTTTCCTTCCTTCTCAGCCATTTTGTATCACAATGAGCCATTTATTCCGAACAATTCAGCAACTCATTCGCAAAAATCACAGTATCGACAACCGGTGCTCCTTGCTGTACATTTTATTACATAGGTTTTATAACATTTTTTAAATGTAATAAAACCGTAAGTGGTCTACGGAAACTTCACCAGAAGAGTGAACACATGAATATCCATCAAAGTACGTACTATTTTGTTTCTTATTGCACTTACTTAGGGTAAACTCGTCTCTTTCTCATAAACATTACACGCCGGCTTTACAATATGGATATGCTGTAATTTTAGTTTTTCCCCAACATGTCATTCGGTTTCTTTTACATTGTTGTCTGTTTTGAGCAGTTTAAATCGGGCTCGATTCCAGAAATCTCCATGCTAGCGAACCTAATCTTGTCCTAATTGGTCTATCGTGGACCGGACAATAACATTGAGAGGTTGATTTTAGGAGTCACTTAGGTAATAAAAATATTAGAAGGAATAAGGTCCACTTTTGTCTACGAATACTGCCACACCATACCTATTTCTGCCGCCAAGCAGTAATGTCAGCATTACTGTGTTCCGGTTTTGAAGGGTAATATGGATGCTGGTGAAATTACAAGGCACATGATATTTGTCGACTTATGTCTCAGGGTGACGGCAGCAGTGGTAGTGCCCCTCAGGTCTGCTCAGCTCTAAGTGGCACTTATGGGCAGGCGTGTAGCTTACCATCAGGCGGACGACTTGTTCGTTTCGTCACTTGATGTTGTAAAAACAACACTCATAGCACTAGGGAAACCCTGTGACGCGAGTGCCATAGACACACACATAGACAACCACAAATTACACCCAAGCTCACGAGAGAAATTGATGTAGGCCATACAAATATTTCTCCCGGCCCGGGAATCGAAATCGAGTCTTCTGCGTGGCAGTCCAGCATGGTAATCGGTCAGCCACGGAGCTTGTTAAATTGTGTAAGTCCATCGTACACTCTCCAAGATATATCCTGTAGATACCGATAAGCAGGCAACTGTACGGTGTTGTTCGAGGCTTTAAGTTTGTTAAAAATATTAATACCAAATCTGTGTCAAAGCAATGACAGTACGCAAAAACAATGTTAAAAATGCCGCTTCTTATTAACCGACTTCAACAAAAAGGCGGCGGTACTCAAGTCTATTGCTTCTTTTTAGTGTGTATGTCGCCATTACTCCGACAATTGTGATTTGTGAGCGACTTCGATGATTTTTTGTGTTGGAAAGGTCGTAAGTGGTCCCATTCAAATTTGAAATTGGACCACCTCTAAGGGTGATAAATTAGGGGATGAATGTGGTTTATTGTAGATCACGCAATTTCCGTTAACGGATTGCAATAAAACTTGGCGAATAGATGTAATTCCACAAACTTGGTAGGTTTTTTTTTATTAATAAGTAATAATTATGCATAATACCTAAAGTAATAGTAGCTCAGGAATTCATATTCATTGTAATATGAATACAGGATAATATGAGGATAACACGGTGACGGTGAGTGTTTAATAAAATTACTCACACTATCATTGTGGTGCAGTTAAAGATTATAAATTCGAAATATCATCTGCCGTGGGTTGTCAGCAAGGCGATCCTCTGGGGCCTGCCATCTTTAATCTCGCCATCCATCCCATCATCCAAAATCTGCATTCAAATCTTAACATCTGGTACCTAGATGATTGAACCCTAGGAGGCCCCGCAAACATCGTACTTTTGGACCTTAACCAAATCATCAACAGTTTTAACACCATTGACGAATCTAAGCTTAGATTAACGAATTCCGGCCTCTTTGTCCTCGATCTACAGCACAGTCAACCTCGTAGGCAGTATCCTAAGGTTTCCGCCAACAAACTGCGAGGTTACAGAAGTTACAAAATTCAAAGGAGCTGGGATAATATTCTGTGCAAAAAGACTTTAAACGACTTAATGAATCATTGCACCTCAATAGACCGAGCGCGTCTGGAAGCGGCGTTCAGGTGGAAATCTGGCCACTGGCTACACGCTTTCCACACTGCCAGTATACCGGTACTGGTACCTTCCTGAGCGCCGAGACCATTCGCATAGCTGCAGGCCTCCGCCTTGGTGTCCCAGTTTGCTCCCCTCATCGGTGTCCTTGCGGCAAAGACGTAAATGCTCTGGTCACCACGGTCTTTCCTGCCAGCTGAGCGCCGGCCGTATCTCCCGGCATGCAGCCCTCAATGACATCATCCACCGGGCCTTAGCCACTGTTAACGTGCCCGCTATTCTCGAGCCAAGCGGCATGTCGCGAACAGTCAAATTTTTTTTCATCGGTAAATGGTCTTTTAGTCTTCTAAGCAATATCGGCCAACGATCGCGTCGTAATTTACAAAGGCGATCGTTTATTAAGATCATTCGATATTGTTATGCAAAGCGTGCGACATGGATTTCGGCATTTCGCTCTCTGATTATTTCGATGTTGGCAATCGTCATTACAAACCGGGGACGACCACTCCTTTGGCAATTGCAACGTTTGTAACGTTTTATGATGTGATATACACAGTTACGGCTTACCTCAAAACATTTTATGTTACGGAAAATTTCCATTGTTTTTTTTTTCCCCGCCATTTGTAGCAAAATTACAGTCGCACGTAACAGTTTTGTTCCTACCATCACGAGAAAAACAATAGAAATTAGTTTAAAAACCTACAAATAGAACACAAACATTCGAAATTTAAGAAAGAATTAAACAACTGCCAGTATTTGTTTGTTTTATTTTTTAAAGTCAAAGTTTGACTCAAAACTTTGACAACACACGAGGTATAGTAATGCTTATATTGTAATAAACAACGAAGACCGCTTGTGCTACAGCAAAGTAAAACGTTAAAAACCAAAAACAAAAATTAACAAGCATAATAAAAAAAATTCGTATTGAAGCATTGACTTACAATTATATGGACGTCGGGACCACGCTAAAAAGTGTCCGAACTTATAGGGCGTTAAAAT
>NW_020654810.1:23760791-23761251 GCF_003589595.1 Hyposmocoma kahamanoa | reverse complement strand
CGAACTTAAAGGAAACTATTTAATAAATATTCTTAATATGGAACAAATACATCCTTAATACGAGTATACTTATTTGTCAATCTCGTGACCCTTCGTTATCAATTCGTTCAGCCGTTTGCTCAAACCCTTCAACTTGTATGCATTTTAATTGGTGGGTTCAGTAGTGCTAATATTGGTTGCTCATTTCAAAGGCAAAGTTAAAGTCAAAGATCATTTATTCCATAGGTAAATAATATAATAAATAGGTAAAATAAATTTACACTTGAAAACGTCACATTTCAGCCACTGCTCGTTCACTACGCTGACCTCCCTGAGAAGAACGAGCAAGAAACTCTAGGGATTGCTCTTTTCAAATAAACTTAAATGCTAAACTTTGAATCAAATTTGTATGGTCTTTCCATATATCTTTATCTATCTATAAATATATATAATATATATAAATGATATACTTAATATATGC
>NW_020654810.1:23718670-23760691 GCF_003589595.1 Hyposmocoma kahamanoa | reverse complement strand
TGGCTCTAAGGTTAATATTATGGATATCTTCTTTCTTATTGAAATTATGTATATTTTTACGGGCATATAAAATATTTGAATAAATGTACTGTGATGCCACCGTCATGATGCCAGTGTCTTTAAACTTTTTTCTACAAGAAACCCGTACAGCCTAGACGGTACACAGAACGTATCGCTCGTTTTTGCAATACAAATATGGTTTGAATATCTCTCGCTTTACCCCACATGAGAATCCCGTAGGACATTATACTATGGAAGTAACTAAAGTAAACTAATCTAGCAAAACTAACATCGGTAAGCTCACGTATTCTGTGGACTGCGTATGCATTAATTTGTGCCCTTCGAGAGCTACTCGCGATCTGTGACTACCTACGCTGTTGCCCATGGATTCAGGTATGGGGGAGAGTATAGAATACGAGACCAGCAACTAAATTGGACCAGCCTCATATGAGATATCTCATTTTTGTAATTGTTTTATTGGCATAACCCAATGACAGGCGTCTTCATTGTATATTGGCCATGTTGTGTTTTGGTGTGATATTGAACGTCAGCGTGTTGTTTTGAAAATTATTTTTTTGTTATTTTTAATATAAATTCAATAGATCCGTGCTAAGAGTGTAGTTAACTTAAAGGTATGCATACAGTTGTAATATACAGCATAGAAGTGTAATTTATCTATAATCTAATTACATGAAACGATTGCCGGCTACGATTTATAGGCTATATTTTATCTAATAAAAATCGAAATCTAATTTGTTTTTATAATATTATCATACTCTTGGTTAAAATTGACCAAGAGTGTGAAAATATTGAAAAAACATATTTGATTTTGCTGATTACAAGATTAGATCAGATTTCAAAGATAATGAATGTGCTAAATATTAAAGAAATAATCATGATTAAGACCTCCTAAATTAATTGAACAGTTTGCGTGGTTTCATAATCGGAATCAAGAATCATGTAGTATGCAAAATCCTGACATTTGCGATAATTGTCTAATTTGACGAGCTCTTTTTTTTTATTAGCAGGTTTGTTATTGTGTATATTATTTTATGTTGCGTTGTAATGTTTTATTTGTTTTACATCAGAGACAATTGAAGTTCAATTTAGCGACTTCATGGTCCAAATCACAGAACCAGTCGGCTAAATTGGGACAAAACTCGGATGTCACATTTTGTTGATTTTTTAAATGTCTATTAAAATTTATGTATGGAGGAATATAAACATTACCAAGGCCACTAAAATCCAGCTGGTCCGAACACTAGTTTTCCCCATATTTCTGTACGCTGCATAGACATGGGCGTTCCGTGAAATCGAGAAGAAGAAGATAGACGCTCTGGAAATGTGATGCTGGAGAAGAATGCTTGGGATATCGTGGACAGACTTTCGTTCAAACGCCTCCATACTCCAAGAACTCGGCATCAAACAGCGTCGGTCTACTGTGACACAAACTCGCATCCTAAAATTTTTCAGTCACGTCTCAAGACGGAATTTTGACTCCATAGAGCGTTTTGTTGTGCAGGGCAGAGTGGAGGGCACTAGATTCGATGGACCGATCAAATAAAATCTGCAGTGTGTGGTCCTTTACATGAGTGCACGTGGGAGTCCACTAACAGAGAGAGATGGCGAAATGTCGTGAGGCAAGCCACATCAGCCGTTAACAAACGTAGGTACTCCGTGATGACCACGACCACTCTGTCAAGAGTGATACGAAAGAGAAGAAAATAATTTATATCAATTAATGCTGCATAAATACAAAGTCTAATCATTATTTTTTCATTTCATACAATAGATAATAAATAGATAATCTTTATTTCATAGGTAAGCATTATTACACTTGAAATCGTCACAATAGTTAAACTCTACCGCTCATTCGTAAGGGAGATTCCCCTGAGAAGAATGAGCAAGAAACTCTAGGGGTTGCTCTTTGTGAATAACATTTACAATATTTTTTATTTTATTTGAAACATCAATTTCTTTTTTTTCATCAATTTCAAATTCTTTTTATATAGGTATCTTACAAACTTTTACTGTACTTGCTCCAACGTAAGAATATATTTATTCTCATGGGGAGACCAGACCACTGACATTGGTCTCGAGGATGCTGTGAACCAGTACCGTGTATAACGTGCGCGTTGCTGCTGCAGTAAGTAGCACAGCGTTACGGATATGAACCCCAGCCTCTGGTACGCACATTTTGTGACATTCCTAATATGAGTCCGAAACGTTAGACTGATGTCAAAAGTAACTCCGAGATCACGGACCTCGTTAACGCGAACCATCATCTGACCGCCAATTAGATAGATGTAGTGAACGGGCAACGGGGAGCACGAAAAGGTCGTATCTCGCATTTACCGTTATTAAAATGTGTAGCCTTTAGGTGAAGTATGCGAAGGTGACCATAAATATTATGAGGGTGCAGTACAACAACGGGTAGCGCTTCCGACGTGTCCGCTGAAGTTTTCATACCATTCTGAGGAAGCGGGTAGTCTCACTTTGGTGACGTATGTATGCGTGTGTCCCAACAACATTCTGACTGTTGTAACACACAAAATAAACTGCCCCATCCAAGTCTATTGGATGGAACTTTACGTGGCTCTTTAGATTAAGTTCTTTGTTTTGTTTTTACTTACTTACTTCATTTTGCATGCTAAATTTAATTTTATTTATTTTGTTATTTTTTGACGATTGGATTAAAAAAATATATTTAATGTAATTATGTCAAATTCTAATTCAATAATAAATCAAAAATTTGACAATTATTTGTTTTAAATTTTTAAGTAAGTACGTAATTGTATATGGATCCGAAATAAATAATTTGATTTTATTTCACAAAACAGATTTTAAATTCACAGCACGAAATAAAAAACAATGGAAGGCCCTTAAGACTCGATTACTATGAGAACTATTGTCGCTAAAACTCACACTATCATTATATTAAACACTACGTAAATAATAATTTAGAAAGATATAACAAATTCTGGACTGTTAATATTAATTTAAACTTTACTCAGTTGGCATATCGTTAAAAGTTCTTTACTTTATATTGAAATTTCTTCATGACGTGAACGCTGACATCGAGCGGTAATAGCTGAAAGACGACTAGGATAATTCTGGAAATTCTTGTTTCAGATGTTACCATATTGGAGCATTGTACCAGCATTGCTCCTACTCCTATGCAAAGAAATCTCCCCCTACTATGATGATAAAGCTACAAAAACAATCTGCCCCAGCGGTTTCGATAACGCCAGGATTGCGCTCAACCCTGTTGAGCTCCTTCATATATGCTATAAATTAAAAGGACCCGAACTTTTCGAAGACAAATTCACAGACTGCGCTGGGAACTTAATGACCTCCAGGGTGTACCATAGTGTAGATTTTCCAATACAAAGTGGTAAGTTATTCTGGACTGATTACAAATCTCTGTACCCTGGAGGACCATTCATAGACTGGTCATATACAAACTCTATGGGAGTTATGCTACCGCCACATTACAACGTAAGTTATGAACCAGGTTTAGCGTCGGTCGAGGAGGAACTGTGTATCGTTGTAGACTCAGATAGTAATTTCGAAGCTGTGAAGTGTAATCAGAAGCATTACAGGTACTGTGTTGTGTTACCTCTCGAAAATAAAGAGAAAGATATGGACAGAGATGGGTGTGAGGACAATTACTGGAGGTTTTGGGGTCCGAGACCTACTTGCTTGACTAGTGTGACTCTTCATGAGAGCAAAACCGTGACCTGGGAACAAGCGGAGAAATTGTGTGTTAAAAGAAAAGGAAGCCTCTTAAGTACAGGATGGATATATGCGAGCAGTTCATTGTTTCCTCCTGCTATTTTACCCCTTGGTGTTACGCTGAGCGCTGACAATACAACACTTGAGATTGTTAACGATAACATTAAGGTGAGTTACCTACATATTAGAAACAATCAATTGACCCGATTTGATGAGTTGATTCTTTGTATCGCTAATATTTTATATATAATATTATATATAAAATATTATATATATAGCTATAATTTTCCGACTGTTAAACAAATGGCAATGAAATACATTCAATTTAGGATTAAATATCGAAGAACCATAGTATAATAATTAAGAAAAGTGCAGAGAACATTAAGAAATTCTATAATTGCATTTCAGCCCTTTCCTTTTGTCGAGGACAGACCCTCTTTATAGTTTTTAGTAATTAGTCTATGTTTAGCTCTTTGTCTCTGTCCTTTTTTATACTCTGTGCTTGCTTTTTCTTCTGTTTCTCTTTACTGTCTGTTTCCTCTTTAATAATACACCTTTTTCCTTCCTAAACCGCCGTTTCCTTCGCAGTCCTCGATACCTTTTGTGATGTCTTTGGTTCAGATGAGGTAATTCAAACTTTCGACCATTATGTAGCAGCAGAGCGAGCGTAGCGAAAGGGTTCGTCCAGGGAAGTACTGCCACCTTACCTATTTCTGCCGCCAAGCAGTAATGTCAGCATTACTGTGTTCCGGTCTTGAAGGGAACGGGTGCTAGCGAAATTACAAGCACATGAGACTTGTCAACTTACATCTCAGGGTGACAGGCACACCTCATCCTGATACATGGCAAGTCCCTTGTGCCTGTAATTTCAACAACTACCCTGGACCTACCCTTACCTATTTCTGCCGCCAAGCAGTAATGTCAGCATTACTGTGTTCCGGTCTTGAAGGGAAAGTGTGCTAGTGAAATTACAAGCACATGAGACTTGTCAACTTACATCTCAGGGTGACAGGCACAGTGGCAGTGCCCCTCAGATCTTTGCGATTTAAAGCTCTGATGACACTGCAATTGTTATGGACAGGCGTGTAGCTTACTATCAAGCTCACTTGTTCGTTCAGTCAATTGATATTATAAAAAAAACTTGTCAAACATTCAAGGATGCGGATGCTGACCTTTCTGAAAATTAATTTACATCGGTTTGTTTCTCACATTCCTCTATTTTACTAATTGTGTGAACATAAATTTAAAGATCTAAATTTTTTATATTGACTCGGTAAGTAATGTTGCGGTTTTTGATTAATTTGTGCATTATAATATTTGTATACGAAATAGTGTACAAAATTTCACACTTTATAATATAAAAGTAACGGGACTTACTCACGTAGTATTTTAGTCGGAAGCGGTCCGACTAGTTTCGACCATACCATACCATAATCGATGGTCTTCTGAATGTAACGTCTTAGCGTAACAAGTTTCCAATCTACGGACAGCAGTAGCGAATTGATCCTACCGGAAATCGAACCTGGGATCTCAGTATCCAGCGCCCACAATGTAAACCGTTAGGCCGCCGAGGGAAACAAACCGTTGGTTTGTTTTGAAAGAACATAGGTATACGCTAGAGCGTTTAGATCCAAAAAAATATTTTCGAAAACAAATTTTTTTTGGAAAAGGCCATCGGTAAAAGATAAATTTATTATAGTGTGTAAGTGGATGACAGATATAAGGGACACACAGTTTGTGCATTTTAGTTGTTATACTGTCGTAGCCACTGATTTTGTGTTTTTATCAACATAATAATGTTACTTAAATGTGTCCTTTTCGTAAAACGGGTTCGTTAAGGTAGGCGTCCACAGATCCGCAGCACACGCATCTGACGGATCGTATTATAGGGATTTTAGTATTCTTTGTATAGAAGTTCATACAACTACGTCCGCTGATCCGCATCGCACAGACCGCACGCACCGGCCTGTCGGTAATGCCGAAGCAGTTGCTCGGAGGGGCAACTTTTCCGATGCACGCCGACGACGTCATACGGATTGCGTATCAGAGGACGCATCCAGCGCGCCCGCCGCCGCGTTGCGATCTCTTCTTAAATATGTCACGTATCCAAATATCATGTTCCTTTTCTTCTCTTCTTTCTTCTTCTGCCAACAAACAAGCCACCGCAACAAATTGTTCTTCATTTCTTTCCAAATCAATTGTTCCGCATACACAAGATACACTCGTCCGCTCGTTACGAAAAGTGGCGACGGCAATCCGATAGCTAGTAGTTACGTCAGCAATCCGATAGCTGCGGATACAGTGGACGCACTGCCACAAACGGAGCCGTTTGATGCGATCCGTCCGATGCGTGGCTGCGGATCTGTGGACACCTACCTTTAAGAAATGATATATGGAAATTTTTATTTAGAGAATTAGGTGTAAATGTTATGTGGTTTTGGAACTAATTATCTTTATTTGTCAACTCGGTAATATGATCATTAATTTAAAATATTGCAAATGTCGACTGGGTTTGAGTATGCCATGTTATTAAGTCGTATATGTTTAACAACGCCTTCAATCTATAGACGAGAACATTCACATCAACTATATGTTCCAAGCAAAACACAATATCAACAGAGATAGTGTTTTGTTTTAGTGTTCAATTTTGTCAAAGAATATCAGTACCGCAGTACCCTTCGAGAACTAATTACGATCGGTGAGTACTACGCTGTTGTCCATGGACTCTGTGGCAGTGAGCTCGCTAGAGTTCGCCAGAAAGTGAAGAAATATATTTCTCACAGATTGTGCTACGGAATAAAAAGTCGTTAAGAACCAAAGACAAAAATTTGCAACAAGTCCATAGAAAAATTCGTAAGGTGCCCTGGTTCGTTCCGTAGCTAGCGTCAGACACGGTTTGCTGGAAGACGTCGGTTCGAATCCGGCCGGATCGAAGGAATTTTTTCTAAGTGTTCGTTATTAATAATTGAACTGCCTCCGTGGCCGAACAGGTACCATGCTGGAATGCCAGGCAGAGGTCCCGGGTTCGATTCCCAGGTCGAGAGAAATGTTTGTTTGGTCTAAATTCATTTCTCTCGTGAGTTTGGGTGTAATTCGTTTATGTGTGTGTCCATGGCACCCGCGATACGGGATTTCCCAAGTGCAGGGCTATGAGTGTGTTCGCGTTAATTATAACAAACTAGTGGAGCAATCCCACAAAAAAATTATTACATATCATGATAGTAAAATTTCGTGACATTCAAAAAAAAATCTTTGGTTTTAAAATTTATGTCTTTTCAGATCCTTCCATCAGAATTTGGCATCAAAAACAATAAGATTTCCAATGCGCGTTTGGGGGCCATGGTCCACAACTTCTGCTTCATGGTGAACAGCAGCCAAAAATTCAGCAACATAATTTGCGAAAGACCTATCAACCTAAGACCCATCAGTATGAATGTCTCTATTAACTCGTAAGTACATACCAGATCCAGATCATTATTAGAGCAAAAGACAAAATATTTCTAAATATAAACTGCCTCCGTGGCCGAACGGTTACCGGAAGAAATAGTTGTATGGCCTACAATTATTTCTCTCGTGAGTTTGGGTGTAATTTGTGGTTGTCTTTGTGTGTGTCCATAGCATCCACGACACAGGGTTTCCCTAGTGCGGGGCTATGTTGAGTGTGTGCGTGTGTGCGTTATTATAAACCAATTTCGAGCTCAATATTACCTAAACTCTATTGGAATCACACCTACGTTCCAACTATTATTAAAATTGGTTAACCGAAAGTGGGTGTAATTCAATAAAAAATAATAATAATAAAAAAAGAATCTTCGAATTCGGTTCACAAATGTCCTCCTCATTTTTTGAAGTCAGTTAAAAAAATAGATAAAAATAAATATGCTACTAGAGATATACAAGTACTTAAATAAATATGCTACTAGAGATATATAAGTAATTTACTCTTAGGCATCGACAAGTGAAAATTAAATATAATAAATAAATAAATATTAGACAACAACAAGTACGTTGCTGTGATCCCAAAGTAAGTAACTAAAGCATTTTTGTTATGGAAATCCAAAGCAACGACGATATTACAAACACCCAGACCCGAGACAAAACAGAAAACATAATTATTATTCTATATGACCCGGCCGAGGATCGAACCCGGTTACCTTAGAGATGGCGACACCATGAAAACCGATGAGCGAGGCCACTCGAGCACGGGGTCGTCAAGAAAACAGAAACAGAAATTTCTTGTTAGTGCTAGTAACAAATCATATTGTTTAAAATGTATGACATTATTAATACAAACAAAAATTCTTTCCACGAGATTCTGTCCCCTCGCTCTTTCCAACCGAGCTACAGGTCGAGTAAGCAAGTCAATGAAATTCTTCTGTCTGTTACAGATCTTTGAATTGAGTTTTTTCAGCATTCGACACCGTATATTATTATAAATTTACGTATATTAACACAAAATTTTAACATCGGGTTGTCAATTGACGACCTCAGCAGCCAATCGGTTTACTCCATCGACGTTGGATACGGAGGTCCCGGTAGAACCAAATTACAAACCAAGGAAAACGTTTCTAAATATGTTGTTCTCTCGGTGTTCTTTGTAGTTTATTCCGTTGATCTAGTACTCATAGTATAGGAATTTCCCTAGTTTTGGGCTGTTCATATTGTCGATAATTTGCGAGTCCTTTAGTCTACAGAGAGACGTTGGCTCTTTGTGTATAAACAAACTAAAAAGAAAGAAAAATAAAAGAAAAAACTTTTCAAACTGGTTTCACTGTCACATAAAGCCCATCCTCACATTCTTGATGTCTGCTATTCTGAGGGTCGTATTCTAGAACTCTACTCAATGCTCAATTCATGATTTGAGTATGGTTTAAAGCACTCGAAATCATACTCAAGTCCCTGCCATTAGGGTCGTATTTCCAGTGCTTGTGTTGCCAATGCAATCCTGACTTGAGCATTGAATAGAGTTCTAGAATACGACCCTAAGAGCACGTGAGCATCACTTTCGTTCCTTCCTCGAACCTGCAAGAAGATAAATGGTCCTTAAGTATTTCCTGCGTTCTATGACATAGAGTTCTTCACAAAGCGAATCAATTGGGTAGGACCCGAAGTGGTTCGTCTGGTCTTTAGCCTCCTACATTACATTAAAATAAAAAGTTGAGACCAGATTATTGGTGTGGTTATCTGGCGCATTGTGCTTATTAATTTGTTTCTTTTTTCAGGCTAAAACAATTAATACTCATAACAAACGAAACAGTAAAAGAAAACAAAATCCGCTGCTTTACAGATTCTGTAGGGTACTACCCTCATACAGTCAAAGTAAGATACGCTGGACATTACTATTCATACAACCTACAACCCTTAAACGATGGTTACTACTGGTGTGTCCATATTGACTCCAGAAACCACACGGTATCGGAGTCTAATAAAGCTCTCTTCATTCAAAGAGAAGACTTTTTAATCAATTCTTTCGCCGTAAAGTTGCGTTTCTCAAAATGCTATTTTGACATAGTCAATTTCTACAATGAACTTAAACAATATATTTACTATTGGAATAAATACGTTGAAAACAATTTTGATGATGTCAACAATCAGAATACCACTGAAGACGTTTTGAAGTTGTTCAAGGAGAAACATACTGCATTACACAGTTATTATGCAGATGTGATATCAAAGCATACGATAAAAAAGCTGTCTGTTGATAAGAAGAATATGTTGGTACATGTACGGTTACGTCGTGACATGAAGCCTGTGTTGCCTGGAACTTGGGCAAATTTGACCGTGGAGTTCATGAAACCGGTGTACTACTGCCCGGCCTTTGGTATGGTGGACAGTGCCCCAATTGGTGAGTTTTTTTTATTATAAATTGTTTATTTCACTAAAAAACATGTTAAAAAAGAATATGCAAAAAAGTTGAGTTACGGGTAACTAACTAACTGTGGTGACGAAAACAAGTAAATATATTGAATTTACAGGCACATGGGACTTTTCAACTTATGTCGCAAGATGAAGTGCCAGTGCCCCTCAGATGTTTGTGATTTAAAGCTCTGAAGGCACTACAATTGTTTTGGATAAGCGTGTCACATACCACCAGGTGTACGACTTGTTCATCTCATCACTTGGTATCATAGGAAAACAAAAGATTCCGTTCCGTTGTTTCAGGTACCTCAATAACTGTTAACGGTGAGACGCACACTTGCACCGGTGACTTCAACGAAGGCGTCCAGTGGGTGACGAAGAACTCTGCGAGCTGCATCACCACTGTAATGTCTACACCAACAACTGTTTTGTCCTCAGTGAATTGATTTAATTTATAATAACAAGGCAACACAGACTTAGCAATATCTTTTTTTTATGTAGGCCTTGAACTAATCTTGTCTTAGTTATTTGTACGACTATGCCTTGGTCATATGGTCACGGCTCTTAATAAAAAATAACTATTTCTCAAAATAGTAACTAACCACCAATGTATGCAGTTTGTTTGTTAGTTTAGACTCTAAGTTTGAATGTAAAAAAAAATAATAGAAAAATTTAACCCATAGTTTGGTTTAGTATAATAACGCAATTTTTAACTTTTTCTCATTTTCTCATTTAACTGCCTCCATGGCCAAACGGTTACCATGCCGGATTGCCACGCAGAGGTCCCAGGTTCGATTCCCGGGCCGGGAGAAATAGTTATAGGGCCTACAATTATTTCTCTCGTGAGTTTGGGTGTAATTTGTGGTTGTCTTTGTGTGTGTCCATGGCAGCCGCGACCCAGGCTTTCCCTAGTGCGGGGCTATTTTGAGTGTGTGCGTTATTTATTTATTTATTATTATTTAATTAATTGCAAATGTGAAATGTTATTCCAGCCAAAAAAACAGCTGCAGCATGTAATTAAGAACCTATCAGAATTGGTGAACAATACTGCTCCCGTGGTTATCAGCGATTTAAACCCTGCTTTTGACAAGGTAAAAAATAAGATACTTTTTTTTTTAAATATCTAACTTTAAAAACTGATCAAATGAAAAAAAAATCTTAAAAGCTTGCTTAAACATTCGTTTTCGGTGTGTTTTATTTTCATTGGATTATATTTAAAGATGGGGCAAGTTTTATTGAAATCGGTTAACGGAAAGTGGGTGAAATTCATTTAACCGGATTAATGCTTTTTCCTTCCCTAATTTTTTTTTCATGTTACACTATTACGACATTCTTGGACATTTTGTTGGAAAGGGGCTGCCGCACTAGAGCTCCCATTTTAATCACAAATTTGAACAAAATTATTCCTGCTCTAAAGGTGGAACATTTTCTTCAAATTTGTGACTTTCACCTCACAGTGGTTACTGGACTTTAAAGGTTCGGCATCAACATTAATGGCGAGTACATCACTCACCTTCGATTTGCTGACGATATTGTGGTCATGGCAGAATGCTCAGTGACTTCAATAGTTTCCTAACAGGACGATCTAAAAATGAACCCATGTCCATAAGACGAAACTTACGTCGAATGTCTATGTCGTACCCACCCCTATAACAGTGGGAAACGAGTATGTCTACCTCGGACAAACCGTCCAATTAGGCAGATCAAGAAAGCGGTCAATCGTCGAATCTGCTTCGAAAACTTCGGCAAACCTCGTCTTCTCGTCTCCAATACGCAGTCCTTCAAGGCAAAAGTCTTCGAGCAATACGTGTTGCCAGCGATGACCTACGGCTCTGAGACGGCATTTCTCTACGTGATCGAATCAGAAATGAGGAGATCGATAGAAGAACGGAAGTCACCGACATAGATGAAAGGATTAGTAAATTTAAGTGAAAAGAAAGATTCAGAGAGATTCTCGAAAGGAGAACACGAACCGGAATGACGCATTTATTCAACGAATCTCATCGCGCTCACTGCGTGCATCTAACTGACACTGGCCACATATGCCAGAACGTTTAATTGAAAACAAAAGACGATAAAGGTAATTCTTTTTTCAAATAAAACGTTTTGGTGTATGTGACCACTAGTTTAGATGAACATTATTTTAAATAAAATTAAGTGAAGATACGAAGAAGTCATGCGCCTAATGGTAAGCTACAAGCTTAGAATAATAACGCATAGAATGATAGTTTCATATCAAACGAACTGTCACAAGTGAGGCAAAAATCGAATTCATGTAGGCTAGTTTTAGCAGTAGGTTAATTTTCGGTTTTAGTGAATATTTATATAAAAATACGAGTTGAAACGCGTTACTTCCTCGTGGAATGTGATGTTAGTACTATTTTATGTTTGTCTGACGTATTTTTACACTCATTTACCGCACATTTCGTCATTTTTAGCTAAAATTCCTGATCTGTTCGCGGTGCAAGTTGACCTTGAGCACCGAAGGCCCACCCGCTCGTGTAGGCCCATTGGGCGCGCTTATATTTGCCTCACTTAGCGTGTGCGGACTAGGTTTCTATGCGTTATTATTCTAAGGTTGTAACTTAAATGAGCATCCCGGGCGCGCATGCGAGACTGGCTTGTCTTTGGTCTACGCGGCGATCGCGCGGTTGTATTGTTCAAAGGAATTTAAACGTTGTTGCCTACTAAATAGATATTCAGGTTCGCCCTTAATATGCGTGAAAGCATGGTAACTGGGCGGTCGTCGCGCGGCGGCCACGCAAAAACTTTCACGTTGTTTAACTGAACGCGAAAGCGTTCCGTGAGACGGCCTCCTACTAGATGGACGGATGACCTGGTGTTGACGGATGTCCGGCTAGTCTGGCAATCTTTGAGGGACGCTATGTTCAGCAGTGGGCGTCTTCCGGCTGATATGATGATGATGTTGATGAAGCGTGGCAAATTTGATGGATGAATCCGGTTTATTGGATTTCACCCACTTCTGTTAACCGACTTCAATAAAACTTGCCGCATAGATATAATTCCAATGAAAATAAAACACACCGTAAAGGGATAGACGAACTTTTGAGACCATTGACTTACAATTATATGGACGTCGGGTCCGCGCTAAAAAGTGTCCGAACTTATAGGGCGTTAAAATCGTATACAGAGCGTCATTCACGCTTTAGTCTTCGTTTGTTCGACTGACAGCGGAGCAAGCAAAATTAGACAGTACTGCGATGACATTACAATTTAAATTCAACGTTTTAGCCTTTTCATATTCCTTTACATGTCACTACGTTTAAATAGGTTGACTTGGGACATTTTTTTCGTGGTTTTTGTATTAGACCCGTCGTCCATTTATTTGTAAGTCAATGTTTGAGACCGTTATTTAAAAAATATAGTAGGTATTTTGCGTTCCATCTTTGTTAAATTAGGTAATTATGTTATTAATTTAATTCGCTTTAATATTGCATTGTTTGCTTACAGGTGGATTCACTTCTAAACACGAAGGAAAGTCTGGAGAACGCAGGACGTTTGCTAATTCTTCTAGATCAAGTAGGGGGCAAGGTTGACTTGAACGGATCACGACAGGTAATAATTTAAAGAAATCGAAAAAAAGAACTTGGTGGGGAAATATGAACTTTATAGATCCTTCGATGTATTGTGACTGTAAATCCATACGTCGTTGTCGTTCAAGAAAAGTGATACCGTGTTTGCCCTAGTCTCGTTCAATAAATATCAAAGGATATGGGAAGACATGTAACTATTTCTTCGGATCTAAATCGCTTATACTATTTGTTTTCAAACAGACCGACGTTTCGGATTCTTTACTCGTTCCATGTCATCCGCCATTTTCAATATCAATGGCTTCTATAATAAAATCCAATCATTCATGATCAAAACACACGTTTACACGTTTACGGCAAAATTGTCACCGTTCCTTCCCATTCTTTCTTTAATGGGCACAAATGTGACGCATTACATAATTAAATAAAATTTTTTCATTACATAAATAAAAAAATAAAAAGTAAATTAAAAGTAAGGTAGTTAAATGAATTATTTAAGTATCTAACTATAGTTCAGAATATATGGTATTCATTAATATTAGACATCTGGTTGATTATTAAGACATACCTTCACAGTCGTGGGATAAAACATCTCTTCTCTAATTAATTCTATTTGCATAAAAATACCATTGATTTTTAATAGATTGTATTAAGTTTCTCAAACAAATGTTGAACTTATTTCCAGGTGTCAATAGTCAGGAAAAATGTTGCAATCCTGCTGGCTGACTCCAGTGCAGAACAGCCTGTGAGGGGCTTGAAAATCGCAGCCATGGCAGGTGATGGAGTCCTCAATGATGGCCGTTTTGAGATTATATCAGGTATGTGCAGTTTCACATCCGACTCTGGATGGACATCGGATTCGAAGGATGATGTAAAGACTACAATGGACTGTAGTCACTAGTTTTGCGTTGAGTAGTGACAACTCTTTCTTACGAAATTCATTATTATGACAATTTTGAGGGGCAATACACTTCATGGGTATTTGGGGTTTCATAATTTAGTTGTCTTCATAATAAAAAAAAACAAGAATTGAACATAGGACTGATTGCGATATGCGAAAAATTCAAAGGGCTTAGAACACTTGTACGAGTTTTTTGTACAATGTGCGGGCTCGTTCCATATATCTAAATACTTTTACATGATTAAAAGGCGAGATTTAAGATTGAATGGGCTCATATTCAACTTACGATCAAGTAGTACGCCTTAATATTTGTCTGAAAAATTGAACTGTAATGATAAGGGAAAAAACAACCCTCGACAAATAAACCGTAGCTGAGATAGCAAATGTTATTCAAAATACCTATTGCTTTTTATTATTTCAAAGTCTCTAGAAGACTAGGGATACTGGTAGTGGCAATAACTCTTTAATATAGTGTACGCCATCGATACTATAAAAATAAGAAAAGTCTATAAAACGCTTTATTATTTATATTTAAAATGAATATTTCAAAGAAAATTCTTTTAGTAGATTCATAAATTCGTAACTCGTAAAGTACGCCAATATATAAACTATCTGGCCAATCGAGTTGGTAATAAGTTTGGCTAGCAGGTATGAAAACACTCCATGTTTAATGTAACTGTGATTGGCTAAGAAAGAATTTAGAAAGAAAAAAAGAAAGAAACATTTATTCGGCTATTACAAATAATAATAATAATATTAGCCTAAATTTAAATTAAAAAATAAAAAATATTACTAAGTACATAATTAATAGCCGAAAAGGCTAGCCAGCTCAGCTTAATGCTGGGCAGAGCCACAGCGCTGATTTTCAGCTGGAGCCTGAGAAGAGGTAGATGGCTATGCCTATTTAACAAAAACTAAAAAGAATAACAAGGATTTGATCCGTAACCTAAACATTTAAAATAACAATACCCAATTTATAATATAATTATTACAATATGCAGCGTGCTCTTAGACAGTATAAAATAACAAAATTAATAATAATAATAAGAATAATGTCCGAGTCATAACTATACTAAAATAAATTAACAACTAGCTTTAGTGATTGATGCCGTTCATTTGCCCTATTAGCGTAAACATTTTAATTCTTTTGCGAAAGCCAGATAAAGAAGCTTTCAAAAGGACCGCCACTAAATACAATATCATCATCTAAAAAGCTTCACCAAAAATATCCATTAATTCACAGACCAAATAAACTCGACACATCTGATGTCGAACAAGAGCGAGGCTGTGATCAATCTTCCTGAGTCGATAGCGAAAGGGCAACATCGCATCAGCTTCGTTGTGTTCAAAAACGACCGGGTCTTCCCGAGTACCCGCTTGATTACCGTCAACAGCCAGATTCTGAGTATCAAAGTGGGAAACGTTACGAAATTCCACCATGGAGAAGTAAGTATTAAGAATTATATTTAAATGAAAATTGATGTAAAATTAAAAATGCTTCCCCTGAGCACGCCTGTGTGATGCTGATCTCCTTCTTCGTCATCTCACATATTTATCATCTTCTTTTCTGATTTCAATACTCAATAGTCAATATATTTATTGCATTCATATGGTAAACATGTCTTAAATTTAAAATAATGCACACGAGCCCTTTATTAGGGATAACAATAACAGCAGAGGTAGGCCGAGGTTTCAATTACTAATTAAAATTGTTATTTATCAAATAATAATATTAAAAAAATGTCATATAATAATAAAGAAATGCGTCATATGATGAGTAGAATTATGTCACTTGAAAGTTTGAATTTAATTAGATTATAATTATAGATATATAATTATATAATTATATACTATAAAGTCATACCACTGTAGTGCTACTACAGTAGCATAACCCTACAGTATACAATTAACATTTATTTATTATTCAAATTTATTGTAATATTATTATTTTTATTTGTCATCAAAGTATTCATTTAAATTGTAATAGCATTTATTAATAAGATGTAATTTTAATTTATTTAGAAACAGTGAATATTTTTCCTCGCTTTTAGTTATTATAATATCCTCACCGACATCGAGTGGGGACTTGAGCTGTGTATGTGTAGCCGAGATGGTGGCAGAAGCAATCTATTGCGTGGTCTAAAAGTGTGTCATTGATTTCCGGCCGCTTATTTTTTAAATTTTGAATCGTTCTCGAATTCCCTTACCTTCACTATTCTTACGTTTGTTCTATCCATCGCCACTCTCATCAAAATTCTTGATGCACAAATCACCTTCATTTCCTTATTGTATGTAACAACGTCATATCCTTCACCGTCACCTTCACGTCGTCACCCTTTTTCCCTTTTCATCATCTCTTACAATAAATCTTGTTGAGCGAGCCTTCTGTTCTCTTTTATTTATAGCTAGGCTACACGTCTACAATCGCGGGAGTAAGCCGAATAGAATGGGCCTATGCCGCCCACACCAGATCACTACCGGCCGTCAGTTAAACATAACTACAATCTTTTTTTTTTATAAAAAATAAGTGCGCATTTGACCTCCATCTCACCTGATGGAAAGTGATGATGAAGTCGACGATATAGCACACCTAAATGATGTCTATTCACACTCGCCTTGAAAAGGGCCAAGTTATAGCGTTCGGGGAATAAGTCCGTAGATAAGGAATTCACGCTCTAGCCGCTCGCGATATAAATGTGGAAGCGAAACGCTTCGTTACGTTACTTGGGTAACTTTGAACACTTTTCTCAGGTGTTTACGACTATTAAAATAATAATGTATCCGCTCACGCGATGCGCTCCTCCTACCGCAAAATGGCGTCTATTTGGTTTCGCAAATTAGAAAAGCATTCAGTTTAAATACAAGTTTTTATAAATAAAAATTATTATTCTGCATTGCTCAATAAATACCCTCCGTACTACCAACAAAAACATCTCAAATAAAATGCACCGCAAATCCTGCACTTAAAAAGCACTAATGAAATTTTTGGTGTACTTGGATAAATATGATAATATTCCGTTTGAGTGTTTCTAACGTTTACCATGAAATTACTCCTTAAAGTATAGTTTATAAACATTTATATTCAGGGTAAATTTAAAAATTGCTACTTACGGTATGTTTTCAATAAATAAACACCGAAATCACCAGCCCAAACAATAACACACACGATTGTCGTGACGTATTTTCGAAGTTGTTTATTTTTTTTAAATGACAGACCCAGGCATTAAAAACTTTATGGTTTGCTAGAGTAGTTACCGAAATAGCAATTAATATTAGTTCTTTTACCTGTTATAACTTAGATATCCGATAAATCGGTATAAAATCATCACTGGCACCTCTAGGTGTGGTATGCGTTTACGGCTGCATGTATCGCGTGAGCGGGTATTTAACTGGCAATTCCAGAGATCAGCAGCTTGATTTTCATTGCCTCTCCCGATCGGAAACTGCGTCTCTTCCAAGTCGAGGCGCATAATAGCGATTCACAACTGGCCGATCGGAAACTGATGAGATTTCAAATCGGAACAATAGTTGATTTAGCTCACAAATTAGAAAGATATAGTAGGAATCAGGTTCATCTTCTCGCTACGAAACCCATCTGATTTCGAGACTCGGATGAGCTACCCGATCGGGTCGATTCCGATTAAAATCACAATCACCCTTAACGTAGGTACAAAAATCACTGTAATATAAGATCACAAGATAATGTAATACAAGATAATAATTCAGAAAAAGCTGTGGTAGTCTGGTTGACCTACCGCCTCTCAAGCAGAGGCTGTGGGTTCGTATCTGGGTTCGCACATGTGAGTTTCTCGGTATTTGTGTGCGAAATTTAATTTAGCTTTTCGATGAAGGAAAACATCGTGATGACACCTGCAAGTCGAAGAAAGTTCACAACCCTAGGAAAACGTGAGAAGTCCCCAGCCCGCATTATGCCAGGATGGCGGACTATGGCCTAAACCCTCGCCTGAAAGGAGGCCCGTACCCAACTGTGTGACGCATAAATGGGTTGATGATTCAGACAGACTTCAGACTTTAGAAATGCAATAAAAGTTAGTTATACAACTCACTCGCAAGCCATGGCACATTTCATCCATTTATCATTATAGCAGTTCTTCTAGCAATAAAACTTTTACATTCTATCCGGCTCTTATGAAAGAATTATGATAATGTAAATTAAACTAATTCAACATTCTTGTTATCTTTCAGGTAATAGACATCCATTTTAGTCCATTGCAAGAAAACCTTAAACACAACCAACGTCGCGCTTGTGCTTATTGGCAATTCTTTGAAAACGGTACGGGTGTTTGGTCCCGTGAAGGCTGCATATTCATCAAATCTGGAGAAGAAGGAGTCCTGGATACATGTAGATGTGTTCATCTTACACACTTTGCTCAAATCTTAATTTCAAAAGATCTTTTCTCTCAAAAACACGAATATTTGTTAGAAATACTATCCATAGTAGGATGTTGCTTATCAATTTTCGGCATATTAATGATTGGAACAACAGCTGCATTGTTCAAGTCCTGGAGGCAAGATTACAATAACAAAATATGGCTGCACCTATGCTTTGCTATCTTGCTACTAGTCATTTGTTTTCTGGTCATCGTGTTTGCAAAATTCGACCACTATAACATCCCTTGTATGTTGGTTGGAGTACTCTTACACTATTCTGTGCTGGCATCCTTCTGTTGGATGTTGGTAGCAGCTGTGTTGTCTTATCTGAGATTGGTTATAGTCTTTAGAAGAGGCGCCTCTCATAGACTGTTAAAATCTGCAGCTTTTGCCTGGGGAGTACCTTGCATCATAGTTGGAATTCTTCTTTCAGCCGCCCCTCACTCATATGCGGGACCTTTGGAAGAGAAGCATCCAAGTGGAGCTTTCTGCTATCCGTCAGGGCTCGGCCTTTGGTTGGCCGTATACGCCCCAGCTGTTCTAATACTACTTGCTAATTTGACGCTATACGGTGTAATAGTGAGATCTGTGAATTCATCTAAAAAGATCCAGAGGCATTGTAATTCAAAAGAAACTCTCAAATGTGTCTCCGTTAGTTGCCTACTAATATTTTTGTTTGGTTTACCTTGGATATTTGGGTTGTTCGCCCATAACATCGTTTTGGCGTATATTTTCACGTTAACAGCTACGTTCCAAGGCTTCATATTGTTCCTGTTCTTTATCGTAGGAAATAGGAAGACGCGAGAATTGTGGCTGAAAAAGTTGAAGACCAAGCAAACACCAAAGTTGTCCGCTGCGACCTCGACTTTTGGACTATAGAGTTAGTTACGCTAGACCAAAGTCAAAGATTCTCTTGATGAGGGTCGTCATGTCCCGTGCTAGCGTTTCAATATTTTTCTTTCCAGTCTGTCGGAATCGTGCCTCCATCCGACCTCCATCCTCCATCCTGTCGGTATTTCTTTGAAAGCTAAGTAAAAGCCGTGCGGCGTCGCGCTGCGCCGCCTGACGTTGCCAACTTGTGCCTCCAAAGGCGATACAAAAAGTAACTTAGATTCTCAACAATAAGGTATATTTCTCTTGTTTTAACTGCCTCGGTGGCCAAACGATTACCATGCCGGACTGCCACGCAGAGGTCACAGGTTCGATTCCCGGGCCGGGAGAAATAGTTGTATGGCCTATATTTGTTTCTCTCGTAAGTTTGGGTGTAATTTGTGGTTGTCTATGTGTGTGTCAATGGCACCCGCGACACAGGATTTCCCTAGTGCGTGGCTATGTTGAGTGTGTGCGTTATTTATTTATTTGAAAGGCATCAAAGATATCAGCTGATCGATCCCCGCCGGGATGCGTAGCGTGAACTTTGGAATAGCAATGCAATATAGAACTTCTTATCTACTAATTAAGCTAATATTTCTTCTCACGGGAATCTGCTTTGCGAATGGGTGGTCGTGTTTAAGTATTTTGGAGATTTTACATGCAATTAATATAATAGTCCAAATAAGATGACCTCGGTGGCCCAACTGTTTGCATTGTCGATACTGCATGAGAAGGTTCCGAGTTCAATTCCGTTAGAACCAATTTGAGAAATGAACTTTTCTAAGGTGTTTTTGGCCTAGGTGTTCTGGATAGTGCCGCGGAGTGAATTCCGTAGTCCTTGGTCCTAGGTTCGATTCCCGGTAGAACCAACGTTGAAAATGGAAAAAAATGGAAGTGCGACGAAGGGATGCTATTGACATCGCAACGTAGTAAAACGTTTTTAATTATATATTTATTGGTTTTTTTGTGAAATAGCTCCACTAGTTTTGTTATGATAAATACATTTGATCGAAAAGCGACATCTGCGTTAATTGTGGTACCTGTAAAGGTACAGTCATATATATAAGATACCTGACCCTAACATGTCCAAACCGACCTTTTGGTTCTGAAAGCCATCTTATGTATTGAACAAACAAACATTTAAAGCAATTTCAACTTTATTGCGTAAGCGATACATTGGAGTGTTGCTTGAAGATGATCAACATATTTTTAAAACCAATACTAAATGTCATTTAACGTCCAAGTAAATTGACTGTCTGGGAAACCCAAGGGTCGGCAGCTACCTTGACCAACGCATTAGCACAGCAATACAAAGAGGGAACGCTGCCAGAATCTTGGGCACCTTGCCGCGGGGACACATAGGATAATTTACCCGTAGCTCAGATGGTTAGAGCAATGACACGGTGCAGCAAGGTCGTAGGTTCGGGTCCAGCCGGTTCGACGAAATTTAAACCATTTTAAATTTTAAATATCATTATATCTTAAAACTAACCCACTGATGTAACTTTGTTGTAAATTCTCAGTTTTATGCTTAGTTACAAGGCTTTCCCGACACAAACATACATTTGCTTAAAGGGAGGACCTGATCTACCATTGTTGAACCAAATTGAGAAATAAATAAAAAAATTTAATTTAATTTTAAATAATCGTTTTTATTATAATTGCTATTTATTGTTGTATAAATATGTCATTTTAAAGAAAATTTGTTACAAGTTCGTCTTAAAGTCTGACCATATCCTACTTAAGTGAATGTTAATAATAACTATCAATTTATCTAATAATCAAACTGCTATAGTCTAGTTCGTAATTTCAATCCGAATGTTCATTATATTCTACTAATAACATACAATTATAATTACTTGTTTAGTCAATTTTTATTAAACAAAAAATACAAACAATATGTAATCTATATGTAGTCTATAAATACCGCAATTGTATTTTGCTATTACAATTACTTGTATTGTGACATTTTAATTTTGGGGTTACAATTACAATACGTCGAGTTTTCTCGTCACCTATACCACAAAATCTGAAAACAAAGGTTTTCAACCAGTGCGTCCTGCCTGTTATGACTTACGCAGCCGAGACTTGGACATTCATAAGCATATATGACAATAAGCAAGCTGAAGTGCCAGTGGGCTGGCCATATCAGTCGAAAAACCGATAACCGATTGGGAAAACGAGTTATAGAGTGGAGACCGCGACTCGGCAAACATAGAGTAGGACGCCATTCGGCAAGGTAGAGTGACGACCTGCGAAAGTTGCTGGCGGGAAATGGATGCGACAAGCTGAGGACCGGGCGAAATGGCGCACATTGTGGGAGGCCTATGTCCAGCAGTGGACTGCGATAGGCTGATGATGATGATGAGGATGAATTACAATAAATGCCACTATTGGCGATTTTTTGATGCCAAAACTTTTGTGGGTAACAAAAATAGAGTTGTGGTGCTTTTTTACACCAAAAATAGTTCAAAGTAAAACTATTTGTTTTATACCGGCTATCGAGTATATAACCAGAAATAGAGACGAAATAAGGGCCATATATTCCTGGTAACATATTAGCGAAACAGCTCTTATAAGTATCAACTCTCGTTTGCACTGAAACACAGACATGCCAACTAGACCTGTGTGTACGTCTCCGTATATTCCAAAAAATATTCTGTGTTTATTGTAATAAAGATAATATTTCTAACAATGTAGTGCTGTTCTATTCGGTGGTGTGGAAAAAACAGCAAAACATCTAATTACAAAACAAACTGAATCACATTTCATCGGTAATTAAATATTCAATATGTAATTTTGCAATTTTCGTTCATTATAGCAAAGCTCAAGTTAACTGGTCGATTTGAAGTGAAACAGTTGACGACACCCGTCAATTGTTTCGAAATCGGGCTGGCCAATCGGAGCGCGTTGTCACAGTAATGATATGGCAGAATAGTTTTCAAACAAATTAAATGACATTTCGTCTCTATTTCTGGTTATATACTCGATGATACCGGTTTTCCCCTGACCTGTAACAAACACTTAACTGGGCTTTAAACCAGGGTTCAAATTTAGTTTTTTTTTTATAATTAACATGATTATTTTCTGATCGTAATACAATAAATATCCGATAATTATCCATGCTGTATCCTTAGAATAATAACGCATAGAAACCTAGCCCGCACACGCTAAGTGAGGCAAATTGACGCGCGCCAAAAGGGCCTACACGAGCGGGCGGGCCTTCAGTGCTCAAGGTCAACTTGCACCGCGAACAGCTCCAGAATTTTAGCTAAAAATGACGAATGTGCGGTAAATGAGTGTAAAAATACGTCAGACAAACATAAAATAGATACAAACATCACATTCCACAAGGAACTAACGCGTTTCGACTTGTATTTTTATATAAATATTCACTAAAACCGAAAATTAACCTACTACTAAAACTAGCCTACATGAATTCGATTTTTGCCTCACTTGTGACAGTTCGTTTGATATGAAACTATCATTCTATGCGTTATTATTCTAAGGCTGTATCTTTAAGTTTTAACTGAAAATAAAACCACTTACTAAAATATAATTTAATCATGCACTTTTTACTTTTCGCGGATATTGTCGCGAATGGCTGTCACAGCAGGCTCTTGTACTTGGAATCTATTGATACTGTAAGCGTTAATTATTCTAAGTTTCCATGTTTTAAAATAAAATATCTTAATCACAATACTTATTTCAAGTCTTGATGTCCTAATAGTAGTTCATGTGACGTGTTACATAATTAAAGGCATTAAAATACGAGTGAGGGTTTATATTTATATTCATAAAAACATCTCACGAGTATTTTAATGCCTAATTATGTACAGTTACGTACACTGCTTTATCTACACACGTATTATAAGCTCTCTATGATGTGTCCAAGAACCGCATATTACGACTGGCGAAATGGCGGCAAATAAAAACTTTTCTGTCGCATGTCACGCAACCGTAGTTTTCATTTTTAATTCATATACAAACTAGAATCGGCCCCAATTATCATATCGTTCGATATCAAGTAACGTGTGAAATTTGTCAAAATTGTGTGCTATTGACATTGACTTACAAATAAATGGACGACGGGTCTAATACAAAAACCACAAAAAAAATGTCCCAAGTCAACCTATTCGAAATTTAAATTGTAATGTCATCGCAGTATCGCGCTGTCAATAGAACAAATGAAGACTAAAGCGGAGTGTCGCGCTCTGTATACGATTTTAGCGCCTTACAAGTGCGGACACTTTTTAGCGCGGACCCAACGTCCATATAATTGTAAGTCAATGGCTATTGACATTTCATTTCGATTATAACTTCATCTCGACTGATATTAGAATTGAGGTCCAATCAAATTGTTTTGTTTTTCAGAGATGTTCGAAATTTGAATAATAATAACATTTTCACAGATAAGAAATTTGCTCTAACAAAACAGTTTACCTTTATTCTGGTCGTAATTTGCGGTTTTTGAACAGATTATAGAGAGTTTATGATATGTGTGTAGATGAAATAAATATTTAATTACAATACTTCAATAAGGTTACGATAGAAGTGGCAGTGGGCTGGCCACATCTGTCGCAGAACCTATGAGTGATGGAGTAGACGGGCTCTCGAGTGGAGACCACGTCTCGGCAAACGTAACGTAAGACGTACCCCTGCAAGATGAACCGACGATCTGAAGAAGGTCGCGAGTAGTGGTTGGATGCGGAAAACGGGTGATCAGGCACTATGGCGTACACTTGGGGAGACTTATATCCAGCAGTGGACTGCAATAGGCTGATTGATTGATTGAACAAGGTTATGACAGAATAACAGAGGCCGTGGGTTCACCGCGACTCCTGAGTCATACGCCGTTTTGTCTTGTTAATTGACACAGTCTCTGATTTTGTTATAAAACGTATTACTGTTTTCGAGACAAATAAATAAGTTTATTATTATATTATGTAAAAAAGACGTCTATAATTATTTTTTTCTACTCCTTTACTTCAATCTGTCAATTATAATTTCATAAACCATGTCACAAAGGGTCTATATATGGTACTCGCCACTGAGTTGAACATTTTTATTGAAGTTCTGTACACAGAACTATAATGAGTAATATAGTACTGTATGCAGAACTACAATGAATTTCAAAAAAAGAACGTATTTTTCGTATTCGTATCGATCGTATTTTTGCTTAATTAACTATCAATTAGGACGCTGTTAAAATATATATAACTCTCTTTGGTTTAATTATTAATACAAAGATCGAACACTCAGAAAAAACACTCAGAAAAAATTCCTTCGATCCGTTCGGATTCGAACCGACGTCTTCTTGCATACCGTAGCAGACGCTATACCAACTAAGCCACGGAGCGAACCAACGGACCTCACGAACCCCTCTATGTGCTTGCGTCGTGTCTTTGTACTTGGTCTTTCAACGACTTTTTAGTCGTAGCGCCATCTATGAGAAATCTATTACAGATTTATCACCCAGTTAGTACCTTTACAGCTACCAGTCCTGGCGAGAGATGTCGCTATTCACTGTATTAATTAAATTTTTATTGAATTGATATTCAATTATTTTTTGTGAAATTACTCCACTAGTTTGTTATAATTATTAATACAAAGATCGAACACTCAGAAAAAACACTCAGAAAAAATTCCCTCGATCCGTTCGGATTCGAACCGACGTCTTCTTGCATACCGTGCCTCTCTCGTGTCTCTTTGGTTTTTTGTTTTGTAGTGTTTGTTTATCTTTCGCCTAAATATTAGAAGAGACTGTATACCTTTACCTACCCTAATAAATGGGTTAAAATTTATTTAAAAAAAATCCGTAACAAAATATACATTAAATATTGGTTCTGCTTCATTATTTTATTTACTCGTAAAAATAGTATTGTATGCAATAATTACATAAGTAGGTCTCAAAATCTCGTACCTATTACTTAGGTACGAGAACACACGGTGTTCGACTTTAAGAACCCTCCGGGGGCGTGTACACGCTGAGAAATTCAACATGTTTGCTACAGAAAAAATGAGAATGGTCTTGTACACGACAAGAACTTTGTCGGATCTAACCACGAAAACATGTCGTGTCTGTTGCAGACTAGAAAATGACGAGTATTTGTGTACATACTCAACATTTTCTCGTACGAATGCTTACAGACAGACGTTGTAGGGTAAAATGTGTCAGTGCATTACGAGTCTACCAGGTAGCTGTCGTTTTACTACCGATTGTGGGAAGAAATATGTTGTTGTATACGTTGACTACTAAGCAACACCCGTCCACGCGCATAAACGGTCACTTACTGACAATGCACCTCACCCCGCCCCATGTAATAGCAGCAGAGCGCGTCGTGTCGGGGGTAGACAAGATTTTCTTTTTTCCGGCGCCGAGCCAGTGTACACAGTTCGTGTGTAAAAACGACACGAATTCTTGCATAGACCGACGACTTTTCTTAGCGTGGACAAGCGCCCTCATTATGCAAGGAGTGCATAAAATACTATTTATTAAATTTGAAAATAGCAAAATAATCGACATCAAAACTTATCTCTAAACGTGTAACATACTCGTCGTTATATTAATTAACCGGCTTCAAAAAAGGAGGAGGTTCTCAATTCGACTGTATGTTTTTTTTTGTATGTATGTTACGCGATAACTCCGGTATTTGTGAACCGATTTTCATGATTCTTTTTTGTTGGAAAGGGGTTACGTCCATAGTGGTCCCATTTAATTTTGAAGAAAATCATCCACCTCGAAGGGTGGCTGTTCACGCATGAAGATTCACTTTTATAAATAGCGCCTAACTTTAATTATGAGCAATTACTTTAATGGTTGATTTTGCTATTTCTTCCATTCAAGGCGTTTTTCTCTCAATATACTTTGAGTAGTGTCGTAGTGAGAACCTATTTTTATTATCTCCAGCGTCAAGTCTTGTATAGTGGCGAACTAGGGGATATTTCAATAAAACTTAGGAAATAGACGTAATTCCACGTACTTTTGAGGTACGTAAAAGTACGTGGAATTACAGTACAGATACTGAGATTATTTTAAAGATTATTTTACATTGAGTAAGACTCTTAGATTAATAAAAATATAAAAAAAACAGCGTTCATTGCAAATCAGTATTTATTACTTTATTACTTGTTAATTAGGTAAAAATTTTTAAATTTAATAAAGTGACTTTTTTTAGATTGATATTTTAACACGTCTATGATGCGTCTCACAACATATGACATGACATTGCAGCGGTAGCGTTTGGTCCTGATGAAAAAAATAAATAGTCTATGGTTTTGTCATTCTGTAAATGTAATTTTACTCCATCTTCAAAAAAGATAGACTACATATACTTACGTTGTTTTTGAGGACTACAATACGCTATGATGACCGTTTTGACAGATTACAATAGTAAGGTGAAATCTCAATTTATTATCGAAAAATATAATCAAATGCGAGTCGCATCTATAAGTTTTTTGGATTTATAACTAGTATTGCAAGGGATAGCTGGTTAAAAAGTTTTGATAAAACGAAAATAAAAATGTTTACTTAACGTATCGTCAATTCGAAACTGCTTTGTTTTGCATTGAGCTTTGACGCGAGTTCGCCGGAGGCAGAAGTTTTGTTGGACAGCGATCCCATAAGTGACTATGGAATTAGATCACATTTAAAAAAATTTCGAATTTCGCAAAACAAATGCCGACTTGTGTCCTAAAATTATACATTCATTATTTTACTGCACGTCACTATTGACAATAATGTACAGCAATTAGCTCCTTCAACGTAGTTATGAATTAATACGAAACTTGACGAGCGGCCAAACGTCAAAACGGCCTTCATAGCGTGGCGGTACTTTAAAAGCAACATTCACAGAAATTTCATATTCCGAACTGTTCCAAACTAAACACAATCAATAGTGATAGTGTTTTGTTTTAATGTTGAATTTTGTCAAAGAGTCAGTACCGTAATAAAGTGGACAGACGTGACATATACCTACTATATATACCTATTGGAAATGAGCTAGGCAGGCAAATAATATTGAAGTTTACCAATGATATTTACCCATAGTTGGGGAATTAACGTAAAGCCCCTAGCAATTTCGCTGTTAGTTGCGCAATACATTTCAGTTTTGCTTTGACCCAAAGTCCTTCCGTTTACGTTTACTTCCGTTTATAATTATTATATTATTCAAAAGAATAACAAATTAAGTATAACAAAACATACAGTTGAGTTGTTGAAATTATTAAAGTTATTTTATTACTTTTCCTCTCTTTGCATATTTTTAATTCATATGGTAACCTCAGTGAATGTTATAATCATATTATACATTACTCTGTTAATTTGTAGTCAGAGCACTCTGTTGCTTAATCTATGATTTATGTTTTGTCTTGTTTTAACACGCTCCATTACAAACACGCTTGCAAAATGAGATGAATTGTGTGAAATTTTGTATGCTTTTTTTCTTTCTTTTTTTTATGCAAAGAAGGAGGCAAACGAGCAGACGAGCCACTTGATGGGAGGTGGTCATCGTCGCCCATGGACATTTGCAACATCAGAAGAGCTGCCTATGCGTTGCCAGCCTGTGAGTGTAAACACGCTTTTTGAAGAACCCCATGACATAGCGCTAAGGAAATACTTCAAGAGGATGATCATTCCACATTCAGCAGGTTCGAGGAAGGAACCAACGAAATGCCCGCGTGGTTTTACAATGCCAGGCATATAACCACTCACGCGATACATGCAGCCGTAGACGCATACCACACCTAGAGGAGCCTGTGATGATTTTATACCGATTTATCGGATATCGAAGTTATAACAGGTATAAGAATTAATATTAATTACTATTTCGGCAACTTCTCTAGCAAACCATAAAGTTTTTAATGCCTGGGTCTGTCATTAAAAAAAAATAAACAACTTCAAAAATACATCACGACAATCGTGTGTGTTATTGTTTGGGCTGGTGATTTCGGTGTTTATTCATTGAAAACATACCGTAAGTAGAGTTTTGTAAGTTTACCCTGAATATAAATGTTTATAAACTATACTTTAAGGAGTAATTTCATGGTAAACGTTAGAACCACTCGAACGGAATATTATCATATTTATCCAAGTACACCAAAAATTTCATTAGTGCTTTTTAAGTGCAGGATTTGTGGTGTATTACTGCATTTTATTTGAGATGTTTTTGTTGGTAGTACGGAGGGTATTTATTTAGCAATGCAGAATAATAATTTTGATTTATAAAAACTTGTATTTAAACTGAATGCTTTTCTAATTTGCGAAACCAAATAGCCGCCATTTTGCGGTAGGAGGAGCCCATCGCGTGAGCGGCTAAGATGTGAGGATGGGCTCTACTCCTTTGGCGGGAGGTGCGATGGTAGAAACGAGACGGTGGCACCAGTTCGAAAAATTCCTCAGAGCACTCCCCATTATAAAGACGTCGGCTAAGGGGCTCCATACGGTCTGTGAGTTTTGGATCGTACAATAGGAACAGCCCTACGCTAGATGAAGTCAAGTGGGTCAAGCTGGTATTTTGGAGCTCCTGCCCAGAGATGCGAGAAATACTGCATATGGGGCCATAGTTGTGTTTTATATAACAAAAGTCGGTGACCTGGTGAGAAGTACTGCTTCGCTCTATTGAGCACTCCGAACTGTTTTGAAGCCAGTTTGGCTTTGCTCTCCAATTGGCCCCGGAACTGGACTTCGTCCGTGATGATGACTCCAAGTATCCCAATACTCTTAGACGTGATAAGGGCAATGTTCTGGAACCTTGGCAATATTACAAATGGGGATTTTTTAGCGGTGAACGCGCACACTTGTGTCTTTACGATTATCAAATATATGCATAAATTAATCAAAGAGCACAACATTACTTACCGAATTAATGTGAATAATATGAACTTATGACCAATATACCAATGTAAATTAATTTTCAAAGAGGACCGCATCTGCGTCCGCTATCTTGAATGTTTGACAACCAACTAAATGATGTGTAGCGTCTTCACCGTACACCAGTGAAACGTAGCGAGTGTATGGAACGCCTCATCTAGTACACACAGGGTCAAGATTACGTCAAGTTTGACACTTAAAGTTTAAATCCAACTCTATGCCGCTTACGATAAGAACGGTCCAAAGTACAAAGTGTCCAAGCTTGAAGTGCTATTGACTGTACATAGATATCGTTGGCTAAAAGTGATCTTATTACTTCAAATTTAACCTCAAAAAAATACCTATTGCTTGTGTATCTGTCTAAAGGGACAATAGAAATTATGCAAAATAAAAAAAATATTCTTTATTGCACTCAAGAACAAATATATTTAAAAAAAATCAAAAGTCAAAAGACACGGTACAACAGCTCGCCTTGCTAAAAAGCCACCTTTTCCTGGCAACTTCGGGGTGAGAGAATAAACTTAAAAAACAATAATATAAGATACAATAAATGCTCATCCATACATACAAACCTAATATCTATATTACACCCATCGAGTATATAACCAGGAATAGAGACGAAATAAGGGCCATTCACCCCTGGCGGCTCATCAGGCAAATGGGCCTTACATCGTTTTTAAATATCAACTCTCGTTTGCACTGAAATTACAAATAAGAAAGTTGTAATAGAACAGCGCCAACAACTGACCTGTGTGTAGGCGTCTCCGTATATTTCAAAAATATTCTGTATTTATTGTAATAAAGATAATATCTCTAACTATGGGGGATGTTCCATTCGGTGGTGTGAGAAAAACATCTAATTACAAAACAAATCACATTTCATCGGTAATTAAATATTAAATACGTAATTTTTCAATTTTCGTCCATTATAGCAAAGCTCAAGTTAAACTGGTCGTTTTATAGTGAAACAATTGGCGACACCCGTCGGGCTGGCCGAATCGGAGTGCCGTTGTCACCGTAATGATTTGGCAGAATAGTTTTTTTTTTTTAAATTAATCACATTTTCTCTCCATTTCTGGTTATGTACTCGTTATCATCGAGTACATAAGTAGTAACCTAAAAATAAAAGAAATGAAAAAATGCAAATAAATATTTTATCATAATATGCTAAATTCTTTACTTAAGTAACGCTGCTAAATGTTTAAGTGCTTTTCTTATTCAAAATAAGACTGCGAGATCAACATTCATATAAAGTAATATTCTAATGTAATATTCTAAAATAACACATAAAATATCATAAGCACAGCCTCGACTTAACAAATAATATACAGAAACACGTATTCGTGTAACATCTCCATTACACTACATACCAATTTTCCTATGATCAGATTTTTAATTAAGTTTACTAAACTGACTTTACACACATGGCGACATTAGGCCATTGACTTACAAATAAATGGACGACGGGTCTAATACAAAAACCACGAAAAAAATGTCCCAAGTCAACCTATTCGAAATTTAAATTGTTATGTCATCGCAGTATCGCGCTGTCCGTAGAACAAATGAAGACTAAAGCGGAGTGTCGCGCTCTGTATACGATTTTAGCGCCTTACAAGTGCGGACACTTTTTAGCGCGGACCCGACGTCCATATAATTGTAAGTCAATGCATTAGGCGATTATTTTTTTACGCACTCAATAGCCCTGCACTGAGTATCCGAGAATCGCGAGTACCACAAGTTGCACCCAAACTCACGAGAGACATAAATGTAGGCCATACAAATATTTCTCCCGGCCCGGGAATCGAACCTGTGTGTGGCAAACCAGCGTGGTAACCGTTCGGCCACGGAGGTAGTTCAATATCGACTGCATCGATACAAACGCGCGAGTGAACAGATGCACAATCGCTTATGTTAAATCATTGTGTGCGAAAAACGTGTACAGGTTTATGCACATTGTTTTGTTTTATTAATTGTAAATACTACCTCAGCTTGAATTCGAATTTTTCCCGTTCTAATACGGGTCATTTTGCATTTCTAATTTCAATTTCATTTTTCTTTTTATTTTGTTTGAGATGTTTTTGTTGTAATACGTAAGGTATTTATTTAGCAATGCAGAATAATAATTTTTATTTTTAAAAACTTGTATTTAAACTGAATCCTTTTCTAATTTGCAAAACCAAATAGCCGCCATTTTGCGGTAGGATGAGCGCATCGCGTGAGCGGTTAAAAATAATGTCGCCATGTACATCGTATAGAGACGTACTTATTTATTTCAGTTCTCAATGAACTCACTAAAACAGAACCGATCAAAAAGAAACTTTAAAGATTTTCAATTACTAATATGCTAAACAACTTTTTATTTACACTAAATCTCAACATACTTATACCATTTGTCTAATATCTAAAAATTATTAAAATATATACCTTGATGACACAATGAAGTCGATCGTTTAGGACATCACTATTTTTTTAATCAAAAAAGGGGGTAAAAGGAACATACTTTCTTTTGAATCAAAGATGAGAAAGAAGAACAGGATAGTCTTCTAATAATTTTAAAGGACACTAAACTTGTGTTTTGTTTACCAACTTTACATGTTTTAACAATCACTACGCTAAATCTAATACTTACGATGTACCTATTTGTCGAAAACGTGGAAATTGTGCTTACGTATCTTTTCCCCCAAAAGATGAGGTAGTAGGAACAGTAATATTTCTTATGATCCCTCAATATTTCACAAATGTTAAATTTTTGTTTTTTCGCTTTTTCAATTTGGAGCATAGTAGCGACATCTCTTTAGGATTGTTCAAGCTAATTTGTTTGTCGAAAAAAGGCGGTAATTTGAAGTGAAAGGACGCTAAAAATTTCAGTTAAGAGCTTCTAGAACCTATAAACATTTACTGATTATTATACGGATATAAGCAATGATATGACATCGTGGAAAAAATTCTGGAAGAAGGATCAAGATCTAAAAGGCAAATGGTATGGAAGTATACAAGAAGAAATACTTACTAAGCCTCGTTCAAAATTCAACGTCATTTATCATATATATTTTACATTAGCAAGTGAACTAAGTGATTTAAGTGAAAGTGAAAACATAAGTAACGACTCCCGCCGCATGAAAGACTATTTAAAAAACGCAAGGCATAGGAACCCAATAGAAAATTATTAATGAGGATCCCGAAATGTAAATGAAGACCTGGCTCAAAGGACTTGTCCCAAGCCAAAAATCCTATAAAAAAAAATTTCATCGTCTGTTTTGTCGACTCCTGGTCATTTCAAGTCCCTCTTCCTCCGGTGTTCCTCTTACCCCGCCTGACCTGATGTCTAATTAAAAATCCGATAAAAACAAATTACATTGTATTTTTTTAAAGCAAACGTCGTTACAAACTTCATTAGATAATAAATTTTACAGCACAATAATGGTTATACAAACAACAAAGAACAAAACCGTATCTAAAATACGCAAGAAACAAAACAAACACCAACATGTGCGTTATAAAAGAAATAAAAGTGTAAATTAATTCTACTTCAATACAAATAAATTTTCTTTATCTACTACTTACTAAGTCTACTAACACATGATATCATTACTACACCGAATTGAAAAACAACATGATATGAATAAGAATTGCCTCAATTGTCACTATGCAATTAATTTATACACGCGTTATTGTCGACATGAAGTGTTCAATCCAGAACTCTTCAATATTTTTAAGAGTAATACATAGGTATATGTGAAGATACAAATCACTTGAATATGAAACCTTTGTAAAAAGCTGTGCAAACAGACCATAGTATGTTACAGCTTGTTTACACGCATTAAGTGACGAAGAAATTGTAATTTTTTAACTTAATTTGCGTGTGAACAATCACTGAACTCTGTGTAATATTTGTTGATTGTAATGAATATTATGATGTTGTATTACGTGTAAACTAGCCATTAGTTACTTAAGAGTTGATACTACCTCAGCTCGAATTCATTTTTCACCTACTGAATGGGTTCTATTGCGCCGGTCGAGCGGCATTTTTTTACAAACGAAATTAGAACCATTTCAAATATGGATATACTATACGTGTTCTATGTAGTTTAGTTAAAATCATTGACTTACAAATAAATGGACGACGGGTCTAATACAAAAACCACGAAAAAAATGTCCCAAGTCAACCTATTTAAACGTAGTGACACGTAAAGGAATATGAAAAAGCTGATTGAATTTAAATTGTAATGCCATCACAGTTCTGTCTAATTTTGCTTGCTTCGCTGTCAGTCGAACAAACGAAAACTAAAGCGTGAATGACGCTCTGTATACGATTTTAACGCCCTATAAGTTCGGACACTTTTTAGCGCGGACCCGACGTCCATATAATTGTAAGTCAATGGTTAAAATTAAAAAAAAAATGGTATATATAAAGTACTTATTGAATACAGCGGTTTTTCTTGTAAAATTTCGAGGTAAGTTTGTGGTTTCTTTTTCTATCGTGAAAATTTTTAGAAATCGGGTTTTCACACCGTATACTAATCAGTGTATGTCCTCAATTATACTATATATTTTTTCCAAAATGATTGATTCACACTTTCACTGTTACGTAGAATCAACCAATGCCATTTGAAGTTGTATCAACTCTTAAAGGATATTTATTGAAAGAATAGACAATCTTGAGCTCCATTATACATTCAACATTATCACCTGCCAAATTACAACCTATATTTAAAAATTAAAGAAACATTTTTGCCAACAATCCGCCAATTTTGACTAGATATCTTATAGATATTTATCAAAAAATACATTCTTAGACATATTGAAAAGAACGCTAAATAATCTCAGTACAGAGTACTAAAAAAACCGACCTCAAAAGTACGTAGAATTACGTCTATTTGCTAAGTTTCATTGAAATATCCCCTAGTTCGCCACTATACAGGACTTGACACTGGAGATAATAAAAATAGGTTCTCACTACGACACTACTCAAAGTATATCGAGAGAAAAACGCCTTGAATTGGAGAAATAGCAAATTCAACTAAATAATTGCTAAAGTAATTGCTCCTAAATTAAAGTTAGGCGCTATTTATAAAAATGAATCTTCATGCGTGAACAGCCACCCTTCGAGGTGGATGATTTTCTTCAAAATGAAATGGGATCACTATGGAAATACCCCCTTTCCAACAAAAAAAGAATCATGAAAATCGGTTCACAAATACCGGAGTTATCGCGTAACATACATACAAAAAAAAAACAGTCGAATTGAGAACATCCTCCTTTTTTGAAGTCGGTTAAAAAGGTTGAAATAAGGATAACAATGTTCATATGAATCATTGGCCATATATACCAGGATGACTTCCATCGTCTTTTGATTTCGATTAAACGTTCTGGCATATGTGGCCATTCATTCATACGAACGTTGGTATCATAATTCAATTTTTATTAGCGTCCCTCTAAATATGTCCATGAGTAGGTACATACACACAAAAACATACATAAAGAGATTATTTAATATTATTCTAAATACCTGAAACATGTGTCTGAGCACATAATACAACATATCTAATGGCGATCGCTAACAACCAGAGAATTGGTATAGGCAGTATAGATATTTAACTATAATGGCATTTATTGCAGCAATGCACCTGCCCTTACACAAAAAGCCCGTGGCCTAAGTGGAAGAGAGAGAGCGCAATATCGCTGTTTCACTCCGATAATTTTGAGTCTGCAGCGAGTAAATAATCGTGCTAAACTTGCAAGTAATATATGGAGTAAATAGTTACCTAATAAGATACCGGAATGATTAAAAAATATATATTTTTTACAATTACAAATATTTTGATTATATAAATACGTAAAAAGTAATAGAAACAAAAAAAAAATAACGAATTTAATTAATTCCGAAAATCCTCTGCCTATTGCAATCTCTGATAATAATAATGCATTTTATTAGTTATTAGTAAATTTGTACGTATATAAACAAACTGTAATTCTGTAAATACATTCGTTATTATAAATGTTATTTATAAAATGATAACGTGTATTTTTAATAATTAAAGTACAAAAATGACCCGTGATATCATCGAATCTAAACGCGTAGTAATTATTATTATTATCATTGCTTTCACTTGTTATAGACTTGGCTTTAAAACCCTTAAAACTTAATATTTACGTAGATATACATATGGATCAATATAAAGATATTGTATTAACCATTGGCGTCAAAGGCGGCAACGTATACCAGTTGCTGATTGGCTAAACTGTCAACTGAGTTGGTTTTCATTGGATATTATTTGCTTGTGGCATTCCTTGGCGCCGTCAAGGCCATTAATTTTGCGCAATTCTAAGTTTGAGATTTATAAAACGAACTTCTCATAAACAAAAATCGCAACTTAAGCAAGTTTTTCGTATTTATACTAAACGCAAACTAGGATGATTCTTGTGACACTTCATTTGACGTTTGACATGAGGTAAAGTCAATAGGTTTTAGTGTATTCGACTTTTAAAACAATGGTTTTATTTTTCTAACGTATTCTGATAGTGACGTATTCTGTAGATTTGTCAAGTGTTTTGTATTATATTAAAGGCATAAAACACACAACTATAATTCAAAGGCATTTTCAATAAAGATTTTGGATAATTTCAAAAAACATTTGTCATACTACTATCATTAATTTATAGGTGTAGTAATGAATACCCGCACTATACATTAATTCATTAAAATTATCAAAAACTTTCTATCGATATACCTCATCTCTAGCAAATACGGTGTAATGAAGTAACCTTTGCATGTTGTAAAAAATCAATTAAATCATTTTTGATAAAATCTCCGCTCATTTCTCACAAATAAACATTGATTTGGTGTTATTTTTACTCTAACTTAATGTGTTTACTTAAACAAAGGCTATTCATTTAAAAACGAGGCTTATAAAAATAGTTCAGTAGTTACATAAATTAGTGCACGTCATTCATTACAAGGTTATATTGTGTAGATTTTTATGAACTGTGACCTAGATTATTTTTAGTATAGAAAACGAATTTTGCCTAAGTTTAAGCTATAAATTATAAAGTAAACTCAAAGTTTATTTTATTTCTTGCTTAAACTTAGGGTAAGTTCGTTTTGTAAATACGAAAAACATGCTTAAGTTTGCCACTTTTGCTCAGTCCAACTCAAAGTTCGTTTTGTAAATCTCGGCTTTAGTCTAAATGCCGAGAAGTGATAAAAAATTAAACCACTTCTTGCCTATTTTTTGTGCCTATTGTATATTGCGTGTACATTTCCCAAATGAAACTTAATACTGTCGTAATTCAAAATTATGGAATAACGAAATACTATTTGAAAATTTAAAAAAATGCTGAATGGACTATTTTTTATTACTTTTCATGACAATAAGGGCCTAAAAGATTTTCACACCTTAGTCTTACTTTGAAGTAAATTAATACTATTCGTTAATATCACATTTTATTATAACAAATAATTGAAATCCACACGTGCTTTTTGCGGCGTAAACACACCTACACTCAACTGTCGGAATGAAACCAAAAACCTTTGCCTTATTTTCATGGAAAGAATTTATAAAAATCAACAAACTTTACCACATACTACATTATCGGACCTTTACTTTTGTACTAACCAAAGCTTGTTATTAATTGTTAATTTATTTACCTGCCTCTGTGGGCGAACGGTTACCATGCTGGTCTGCCACGCGTAGATCCCGGGTTCTATTTTCGAGCCGGAAGAAATATTTGTATGGGCTACATTTCGTTTCTGGATAGTGCAGTTACGCGTAACTAGCATTTGATTAGGAGTCTCCATTTCGGTAATTTAGACGCCAAATGAAAACTGCGTAAATGTCGTGGCTACCAAATTAGCGTGATTTACGGGAATCAATATCAGTCCGTAGACAACATAAATTAATGCTTACTGTGCAATGAAAGTCGTAGCCATTTAAATGCCAAAGTAATAACGTTAAATCACTCTCCTCTGAAATTTTTACTAATGCTACTTACGCGGATTTGGACATTCCCTGACGATTTCTTTCTCTCGTATGTGGGTCTAATTTGTGGTTATCAATATGTGTGTCCATGGGACCCGCGTGAGTGTGTACGTTATTATTATTATATTATTCAGTATTTTTTGTAACTTTCCGATCATGTTTTCTCAATCCCACAATTTTGAGTTACGACAGTGTTTGGTTTTAAACGCGATTTGTTCTATTCAAGATCAACACTCTATATTTTCGCTAAAAATTTGTAACACACAGTTGCTATTGCCTACGTGCCTATTCTAATGTGATTATTATACTTGCTTTGGAATGTTAAAACTAATAAATAATTTTTTTGCTTTGCTTATGTGCCTAATAAATAGTATTTGATTTGTAATTTCTATTTACAATAAATATATTTTGCTTACAATTAGTTCACATTTAGGAATGGAATATAAGTTTATTTTTTTTAAAACCACATCACTTTTCTTTAGTAATTAGAATTTATGGAATTAAACACGCAGTTTTATAATATATTAATATTAGAATTTCACATAGAAACTAGTTTAACACATGCATAAATTCTTTCTACGTGACGGTAAGTAACAACGTTTAGAAATGCATTGTAGTGAATATACTTCTGTAACCTCGATAACATAATAAGATGTAAGTTCAGTCATCGTTATCTAAGCCAATCAATTCGGCTTGCAGACGTCCTTTGGTGCAACAGCACGCTGTGAGGCACAAAATTCTAAGCGCAAGCCTGAACTGAGGACTTAGCGAGATCAAAATGACAATCTTCCAAAATGAATTCAATATTCCAACCCAGACGACGCCAAAGTGCAACATTGGGATCTTTAATTCCTCACGCGTGATGTATTCATAGAGTCTAACCCCGGCGTAAGGGGCCCAGCTGAGCCAAAAAATGGTCACTAAGAGAAAACTCATGCAATGGCTGGGATTGGACAGATTCTCAGCAAGAGCAGTTGCGTATTCTTTGTCGTGAATTGGCACACCGCTGGTCAACTTCCGTTTCATAGCAAATATATAATAATAATTATATACGATAGATATCACACTCGGGCCTAGGACGAGAATAGCTAGTGTGGCTGTGTAAGCGTAAGTGGAGCCCCAGTCTAGCATGCAGATAAAGGTCTCCTTGTCGAAGTTTGCTTCCTTTTTGTAGCCGAGCAACGGTGGGCAACATAGCATAGCAGCTGAGATCCAAGTGAATATCATCCAACATTGACTTCGAGTTCTGGTTTGCACCTGCGCACAAGCACAGTGCTTAGTAATAAAGTCTCTCCGAAGGTGTGGTTAACATTGTGCAACAAATTTAAAAAATCCACCGTAACTTCTAATTAAAAAAAGTTTTAGGGAAGAAAAGGGAAAATAGAAAAACAGCTACAAACTGCAATCGTACACAAAAGCAGTCGGTATTAGATAAATTTCTAAACGAGAAATCAAGCACTAGCTAAAGAGTAACCTGAAAATGTATCTTAAAATTTTATAGGTGTAACTATTAAAAAAATTGCACAATGGTGAGGTAGCTGAAGAAAAAAGATATCTACCGTTAAACTAACCGTCTCATATCGGAGAGGTTTCCGGACAGCGAGATAGCGGTCAACCGAGATCCACATGAAGGTGTACACGGAGATAGACCACAGGGTGACCTCCAGGTAACCGACCAACCGGCACATCAGGTCGCCGAACATCCAGCGACCGGTAATGGCCGGGTACACGGACAGCGGCACCACGAACAAACCACAGAAGAGATCCGCCACCGCAAGCGACAGTAAGTAATAGTTAATGACTTCGTTTGATAGTCCTGTAACATCAAAATACTTATTATCAGAAACCGAAACAGGCACTGTATATTTACCTAAAGTTCAAGTAATGCACATAGATCAGTTAATACCACACTCTGAAACCCCGGAACATTTAAAAATCAGGAACCAAAAAGTTTCTTACTACACACAAAACTTTTCTTCTAAATGCACTACGAGTACTCTAATAAAGTAATTGCTAATTACACATCAAAAATATAAAACTAAATACAATATAACAATTTCAAGGTTTCAAATGCAGAAATCATCTGCTCTATGTGTATTACTTCCTTGAAGTTTAGTCAGGAATTATTTGATAATCTGATTGGTCTATTAACTCTTATCAACTCGTTAAGTCGGTAATAAAATACAACGTCAGGTGATTCTATTTCATTCGTTTATCCACTTTTCACGTAATAAGTTCTTAAGTGCATAAGACGGACCAGGTTAAAACAGATTTTAAATGTCACGGCGAAATTCACAGGGAGCAGCCGCGCTCGGTGTTTACTTTCCAAGTAACTTTCACAAAATTGTCAATCCGCGCTCGTTTATAACGCATTGGCCATCAACTTCACTCCTTATTTTCATATGGCAACCCTGCCAACGACCGTCAGATTCAAACGACACCAGCGCCTCTGCGACCTCACCCAATTTGACCTGTCAAACTGACGTAACATTTGCAAGCAGAGAAATCATGATCGAGCTAGTTAGTACGATTCGTAGATAGTTTAGTAAAGCGTTTCTCTAATAATTACAAAGCAACACGTAATAATATTAGCTAAGACTTATCCCTTTACAAAGCACATTAAATTTTTGTAGCAGTAGAGTTAGAGTTCACTCCTTGTGAAAGAACTGGTCTAGGTAAGTACTGCCAGTTTACCTATTACTGCCGCCAAGCGTTTCAGTTTTTGGAGAATAAAGGTGCTGGTAACTTGAGAAGTCTTCTCAACTTATGTCTCAGGGTGACGGGCGCAGTGAAAGTACCCCTCAGATCCTTGCGATTTAAAGCTTTAAGTAGCACTGCAACTGTTATGGACAGGCGTGTAGCTTATCACCAGGCACACGACTTATTCGTCCCGTCAATTGAAATTTAAAAAAATCCCGTACATAATGAACCGAATTCTGTTACATTACGTTTGGAAGTGAAAACTGGCTCCGACATATAGATATACGTAGAGTAGTTACTCAGTGTAAGGCAGTTATAAGTATTACTATGTGATTATAGTTGTTCAGTGGGAAAACGATTGTTTCTCAATTATGAGGTCGATAATTCGAAACCCTGTGACGGTACGGCCGTGTGGGTAACCTGTCACAAACTCGAAAGTTTTTTTGTCCGAAATAAGTTTGTTCGAATTTTCATAACACCAAAAACCGAATTATAACGAAACAGTCGTTCTTTCAGGATATGTTGAATGTTTATCGCAAAGACACGATTCGATTCGGTTAGGTCCTAACCTAACCTAACCTACTTAAACGTAACTTAACCTATTAAGTTACGTTTAAAAGAAAAAACATTTTCCTCTCAAAATCACTTTCGAGGTTATAAAATTTCGACCAAACGTTATTTCTGGAAATGTCATTTCGAACTACTAATAGGTAACCGTCCATATGACTTTCATTCATAAGTTATTACATTTTGAATGTTTAGTAGCAATACATGGAAAAACATCGCAATGTAACATACATATCGCAGAAGATTAACAACCCCTAGAAAACGAATTCCCCAATCCATATTGGACCAGCGTGGCGGACAATGGAATAAACCCTCTCCTAAGAAAATCCGTGCCCATGCGTTTGACAATAATGATGATCTTTACCACTGGTAATAGTGACGCAGCCACCAGCAAAAAACGAATCATGGCCAAATATGCGGCTATGAAGCTTAACATCATTTCCAAGGTGAGGCGATACTTCGCACTGAGATAGTTGCTGCAACTGTACCAAGCACAAGTCCAGTCATAGAGTACTTACTGCTGCCACCTATGGGATGGTTCTGCTAAAAACCAACTGGTCAAAAAAGGCTTATAGGCGACACGGATTTAGTGGAGGCAAAGCTACCGAGCCTTGAACACCGCTGTAAAGTTATCTGCTTATCGGTATTCTACAGGACATATTATCACGGAGATAGTGCGATGGAATTGCATGATTTAATTCTGCTTTCCCCATTTTATCATCGTGGGACTAGACGTAGGAAGTGGTTCTACCCCTATGTTGTGGATATCCCAAAGATTCGTGCGAAGCGTTTCGCTTCTACGTTTATATGGTGAAAGGCAAAGGAGTGAAATTCTCTGCATGCAGACTTGTACCCTGAACGCTATAACTTTAGCCTGTTCAAGGTGAAAGTGAATAGGCAGTATTTAAGTGTGCATGCTACGTCGTCGACCTCATCGTCCCTTTCCAATCAGGTGAGATGGAGGTCAAATACGCACTTACATTTTATTAAAAAAACCTCATAACAAAAATAGCTGACCTCGGAGAGCACATCGTAATGACCGGTACATGCGTGTTTTAACATTTGGCCGCCCTCACTCCGCAGCGGGACCTACCACACGAGGATCAGTACGGAAGAAGCCTCACTTGTGCCATAATCGCTGTATATACGAATTAAAGTACCCTATATACATTATAGTACATAACGATAAGCACGAAAGGAGAGGAATGACAATTCAAGTCCCCTGTATATCTGGCGCATCTTATGCAACAATCGCAGAATACATTTTTAAAACGTTTTAATTAAAGCGAGGTATTTCAACGTGAGCCTACATTTTAGGACGTGAGGTGTGGGGGGCGCCCCAAGCGCCAAAGCGCTGAAAATTATTATATGAATAAAATAATAATTTTTAGAAAATTTGACACAGATCCGACATTAACAAGCGCCCGATGGCGACTGACAGACTGTTAGACCTCTGGGCAATTTTCAAATTTTGGGACAAATGTGATTTTAATAACAATAGGGTTTCAGTTGAAAACCAAAATTTTGCAAGTTCTCTGCAATCCTTAAAGAGAAATAATAGGGGTTAAAGTATGAAATTGCCGATTTGTACTG
>NW_020654810.1:23608476-23628670 GCF_003589595.1 Hyposmocoma kahamanoa | reverse complement strand
CCAAACACATCTCATATTATTAAAAAGGATGGATGTAGATGGTAGAGTGAAACACGTGATTTAAAGAGACATGTTTATTGTTCGGTCTCCAGAATATAAGTAAGTAAATAATACAATATAAAATAAAATGTAAACTTAAATGCCAACCAAGTAATACGCACCACATGTTGCAGTTAGACTATAAATATAGTCTATAGGGGTTCCAAAGAAAAAAATGTGTTGCGTGTTACTTGTTAAAACACATTTTTTTAAATCTTAATTACTAAAAATTCTTAATAATTACTTAGCAGTCCAACAAAAGTTTACAAATTAATTTACAAACAATTTAGTATTATTCTTATGTGTTATATATTCTTTGCCATCTTTCAATATTTTATATATCAATTTATCAATTATATCAATTTCAATAACAATATATGGTCCTAAATAAATGTTATCTAATTTACTTCCTACTTGCTTTTTCAACAAAATTAAATCATCTTTCTTATATTTTATAGTATTTATATGTTTATCGTAATTTATCTTTTTCAAACTTTTCCCATCTAATAAATTATTTCTAGCGTCGGCCTGTGCTCCTCGTAACCTGTATCTTTATAAGCAATATCTTTTTTACGTCTCTCTGGACCGACTTTACACAAAAATTCTCTTAAATAATCCAACTTAATATGAATCTCCTTTAATTGTTCAGACATACTTAAAAATAAACTCGACTTTATATACTTACTACATACCTACAAAATAATAAAAGAATATTCTAACGTACATTATAACATAATTCACTCCAGGCGTATGTTGTACCGCACGAAAGTAGAACACGTGAAGACGCTTGACGTGGTTCTCGCCGACTCCGTGGTTGATGACACGATGCGCTTCGTCGTAATGCTGCATGCCGCATCACTGATGGGTGGGCCGGGCTATACCCTGGACACCGCTGCTACATGGGCCGGACTGTACCCTGGACTCCATGGGGCCGGGATTACGCTTCTTTCTTCTTTCTTGAAGTCTTCTATAACGTTAACTCTTCTTTTTTTCATTATAATCTTCTGTAATGTCCCTTCCATAGTTTTTCTTCTATAATTTTTCTTCCATGATTTGTCTTCTATAATTTGTCTTCTATTATTTTCTTCCATAATTTATTCTTCTATATAATTCTGCTTCAATTATTTTTCTTCTATAGTTTTTCTTCTTGATCTTCTATAAATTGATCTTCTTTTTTCTTTCTTGATATTAAATTTTCTGTCTTGAAATCTTCATTGTTATGTTGTTCAAATTTGTTGTTTTTCACAAAAGATAAATTCGCTGGTATAGGACGCCATCTCATATTATTAAAAAGGATGGACGTAGATAGTAGAGTGAAATACATTAATTTAAAGAGACATGTTTATTGTTCGGTCTCCAGAATATAAGTAAGTACATAATACAATATAAAATAAAATGTAAACTTAAATGCTAACCAAGCAATACGCACTACATGTTGCAGTTAGACTACAAATATAGTCTATCTATACCACACAGATTTATGATGCGAATGTGGACGTAAAGGTTTTAAGAGGACATCCCAGAAGGACTTACATTGACAAGATCAGTGATATTCTCAAAAAAGCTGCGATCAGAACTGACAAGAATAAAAGAAGTTATATGAACAGGGTAGTTGATGTATGTGAGGCTCGAGAGTTGTGTCAGGATAGAGTAAAGTGGCATTCCGTGGTTTCTGCCTATCCCTCCTATGGAACTATGTAGATATGTAGGGCGTGAGTATGTAGAATTTTAAGAAGCAGACACGGGATATTTGCAAAGAATCATAACAGCCTGCTTTGGACAAAGTCGACCTTTGTCAAAAGAGACTCGAGTTACCGGGCCAAGCCAAAGACTGCTACTTTTTGTTTAATTAAGTTCAATGATCGAGGGCCGTTGTGGGACTCTGTACTTCAGTCCCATACATAAACTGCATCTTTTCAATCTGCTTGATATTTAACTTGCTCCACTACGAATCTCGGGTCTTCTTATTCAATAGATAAAAGATTTCATTATCTGTAAGCTGAATATTTTTGTTTTAGTTCTAAAATAACAGCTTCCATTTTTTCTTGTAAAAAGTTAGGCTTAATTTTTTTAGGTAAAATCATATTACTTATGTTTAGTGGAGTTAATTTTAAAATTAGAGGCTTCATTTGGTCCTTTGTACTTCTGTCCGAATAAGTTAAAGTTACAACGGGCGTCTTCCCAGTCAGTTTGATCTTCAACTTGTTCAACCATAAACCTCGCGTCTTTTTATTCACTACGACAAAGAACAGGAACAATATGAAACCTTGGAAGGTAACTGTCAATGCGAAAATGTAAGCCGGAACGATGTTATGAGCAAATAACCCAAATACCCAAGGTAACCCAAACAGGAATACTAATAAACAACTAACGGCAGCACATCTGACAGATTCTTTTGGATCACATTGCCTCTGAATACTTTTAGGTGCAAACACAGTACGCACTATTAGAACGAATAGTGTCCAGTTTGCAAGTAGTATTAGCGCAACTGGGGCGTACACGGTCAACCAAAGGCTGAGTCCTGAAGGATAGCAGAAAGTCCCACTTGGATGCTTCTCTTCGAAATGTCTCTCATAAGAGTGAGGTTCGACTAGAAAAAGAATTCCAACTATAACGCAAGGGACTCCCCATGAAAAAGCTGAAGCTCTAAGCAGCTTATGAGAGGCGTCTCTCGTAAAGACTATAACCAATCTCCGATAAGACAACACAGCTGCTACCAACATCCAACAGAAGGATGCCAGCACAGAATAGTGTAACAGCATTCCAACCAAAATACAAGGGATGTTATAGTCGTCGAATTTGGCAAACACGATGACCAGAAAACATATGACGAGTAATAAAATCGCAATGCATAATTGCAACCATATCTTATTACTGTAATCTTGTCTCCAAGATCTAAACAACGCGGCAGTTATTCCAATCATTAATATGCCGAAAATTGATAGACAACATCCTATTATGGATAATAGTTCTAACGCGTCCTCATCCCTTTGAGAGAAAAGATCTCTTGAAACTAATACTCGAGCGAAATGTGTAAGATGATTACATCTACAAGTGTCCAGAATTCCTTTTTCTGTAGATCTGATGAAGTAGCACCCTTCTTGAGACCAGAAACCCGTATCGTTTTCAAGGAATTGCCAATAAACACAAGCGGGACGTTGGGTGCGTTCAAGGTTTTCTTGCAAGGGACTGAATTGGATCTCTATTACCTGAAAGGTAACAAGTACATACGTTCAATTAATTAAATCTAGACTTCACAGTCTGTCTGAATTACATGAAATTGGTGTTGTGGTACATCAAGGAGGCCATAATATGTACTTTATGGCATAGAGCAGAATTGTCTTTGAATTAGGCTTCGACTTTTGTACGTAATTGCCAAGCTAAAATCATCACAACTGTCAAAAGATTAGGGCACCCTGATGATCTGTTGTCCCCCGACGTACCAGTCACGCCGTGTTTGACTTGTGCTTGTATCCCATAAATAGCATAAAACATGCTAAATGCTACCTTTTGAGTTTTCTATAATTATATGTAGGCCGTGCACAACTTTAGATGCTCTGCCGTTTTCCTGCACAAGTATAAATTATAATACTTACTTCTTCATCAGGTAACTTCGTAATGTTCCCCACCTTGACGCTCAGAATTAGGCTGTTGATGGATAACTGGGGTGTATCTTGAAAGGCCACGTCATTTCTGAAAACAGTGATACTGATGCGTTGTTGCCGATTCACCACCGATTCCGGAAACTTGACCACGTCGTCTTTCGTGTTAAACGTGGTTTTTGGGTCTGTGAATTGATAAATTTTGGTGATCTGAACATATCGCTGCTTTTCGAAAATAGTGTTCAACCAAAAACAGTTAATTATTGGACTTATGAGGGAACAGAGGAAAAATTCCTAATCTTCGATTTGATTTTTGAGGGGTATATCCATTTTAAAGTTAAAAATAAAATATTGTATGAATAACTACACGATATATTCAAGCATAGACATTAATCTGAAACATAAAACAATAAAGTTTCCTCGATAGATAAAAATCACGAAATGACCTCTAATTTTCACATTTTTCCGATTTATCCTCGAAATGCTACAGGTTATTAGGACAAAAATTAGATAATTAATTATATTTATGCATGATCGACAACTGTCACTACTGATTTTTTTTAATCCCTTTAGTTTTAGAGTTATTCCGCTAAAACGAAATTGGTACTTATAACATTTTTAATGAGCAAAAGACAACATCTCCTGTAGCATGACACGCGAACTTCAGGCATATATTTGTTTCACAAATTTGGGCAGAGCCAACGTCAAAACTTTTTTGGCATGAGAGCTCTTATTGTACAAGTATACAAAACATATAACAATTTTGTTACATTATAAAAGTTAATATAACAAACGCTGTTGCATTGGTGAATCAATATTATGTCATTGTGTAGGGACTCACATTATTTTATGATACGAAGTGACGGCACGGACGAGACGTGCGCCTTTTCATAAGCGACACGCCTGTCCATGACAGTTGCAATGTCACTGGGAGCTGTAAATCACAAAGATCTGAAAAGCAACTGCCGCTGTGCACATCACCATGTGCCTATCCAATTGCGCCAGCACTTATCCTTCAAAACCGGAACTCAATAATGCTCACATTATGGACAGGCATGTAGCTTACCACCAGACACACGACTAGTTCGTCCCGTCACTTGTTCTGATCTAATCTCTTCGATTTCAACGTCGATATTATTGACCGGTAACAGGCGAAAGTTACAATCTTCAAAAAATCGAGCCAATCTGTATACCTTTATAAAACTTCACCTACCTGATATAATCTCAAAATCGTCATTTGTGAAGGCGCCATCATGAGCCGCTGCCGCGATCCTAAAGCCCCTCACAGGCTGTTTAGTATTAGAGTCAGCCAACACGGTCGCAATGTTGTTCCTTATTATTGCTCCCTGTAAATAATTTAAACATTTATTGTAAAGAGTTACATTAGCCTGAAAAGCAATGCTTCATTCACGTAATGGACTATTTTCGTAGTTACTCTCAAATAGGCCCATTATCAACCAAAATGGTGAATGACCTTAGATTTTTTGATTAAACATAGAGTTATTTTCATAGAACAATGTATACAGTAGAAGTGCTCAGTTTGCGTGGCATGTGTCCCAACAGTTCGCCGCGTTTGGCAAATTTGAGCTCGGTCCACCGTTCTTGCATTGTACGTCATGGTCGTGTGACTATCTCGCGCAAAACCTCGAAAATCGTAGAAAATACCTTATTTTGCTACTTTGAAGCCCAAAAATGATAGTACCACTTGTAATATTATCTATAGTGGTACTACGTATCATTAATAAATCTTATTTTAATTACATTTTTATTGAATTGATATTCAATTATTTTTTGTGAAATTACTCCACTAGTTTGTTAGAATTATTAATACAAAGATCGAACACTCAGAAAAAATTCCTTTCATCTGATCGGATTCGAACCGACGTCTTCTTGCATACCGTGTCAGACGGTATACCAACTAAGCCACGGAACGAACCAACGGACCTCACGAATTTTTCTATGTGCTTGCGTCGTGTCTTTGTACTTGGTCTTTCAACGACTTTTTAGTCGTAGCGCCATCTATGAGAAATCTATGACAGATTTATCACCCAGTTAGTACCTACAGTATATAAGTTAGCACATACAGCTTTCATGTACCTAAGATTACGTATCTGTAATTCAATTACTCGGCCCTTTTAGGAGTAACCTTTCGTTTTACTTCACTTCTTTTAATACATTTTGTGGACCGGAACTTTCCCGTTTCATTGCCGTGAACCTGGTCACGGCTAGTTAGGGTTACAACCCTTTCAAACTCTTTCACAAGGAGCTCTAAATGCTGTTATTACTGTATTTGTTGCAGGTCTTTATTTTAGGTTTTCAAATACTTTTTTTGCCGTAGCGAAACTTCTTTCGCTAATTCGTGTAAATGCATCCAATTATGTTTGTTAGTGCTTGCCCGAGCCTAAGGCAAACGCGGTCTCTTTCTCTTTATCAAATACATAGTCGTCCTTATCGATTTCGTTAACAGCGACCCTTTGAAATTAGTTTCTAGCGTGTGCCCTAACACTGTTGAAAGTATAGGTATTGGAGGGCCTAAGTCTTTTTTAGTTTTCTTGAAATTATTACCTGTTTTGATCCGTTTAAATCGATCTTAGTCCCTAACTGTTCCAAAAGAATTAATAAGTCTCGTTCTTGATTTTTGTCTTGAGAGTTAATTTTTTCCGTTTTGTTTAGAAGAGTATCCACCTGAAAACAAATCATGGCACTTTAAAGTGGGGTTAAAGAGACAAACACAAAGCAATTTTTTTACATTGATATAAACTACAGACAGGCTTGAGCTCGCGCATACACGCACACGTAGAAACACATGCAAGTAGACAGAGACAAGGTTCCATTTGAGATATTATATATATTTGCCGGAGCATGTCGTTAAATTATAGCTTGAATAAGATTTTAGGTACCTTATCAAAAACAGGCTCGATGTCGCTGACACTCACTTTATCAGTACTGTTCAATTGTTTCAGGTCTTTAATTACACTCCGCAATTGTTCGTCCGCCTGGAATGACATTTTTCATTTGCAACTTATTTGTATGTTCTGCTGCTACGTGTTTAATTTTTCATTTATTTATTTCTATCTTTTCATATTCAAAACTAAACTGATACCCATTTATTGTTTTAACAATTAGACAAACTGCGTTCATGCCCAACGAATGAAATCCAAAATAATACTGTAATATCCAATTAAAACAATATCGAAAAGCACGTTCACGTTGCCTACCGGTAATATTGTAGTTATGATAATAGCTCAGTAGCGAGACTATTTTCCTTGCAAACATAACTAGGTTCTTAATTCTATTGTTAAAGGTGATTCTTATAGAGAACAATTTAATTGATTTAAAAAAACGTCATGAAAGAACCTGGACACATATAAAATACCACAAAACTTCGAGAAACTTTCCAACTTCACCACAACTTCTGGCTCGAACAGACCCAGACCTAGTAGTGGAATGTTTATATTCAGCATTTATATTATATAGATGGAACTTACCGGTTCATGAATAATTGTGGGCACAATTGAAGTGGATGATATGGGCTGTATGGAAAAATATAGAAATGAGCAAAAAGACAGGAAAGAGAGTGATAAAAATAACAGAAATGAGCACAATTACTTATTATGAGAAACGCTATAAAAATACACCACACGACATTTATCTTATATAGATGGAACTTACCGGTTCACGAGTAATTGTGGGCACAGTTGAAGTGGATGATATGGACTGTGTGGGAAAATATAGAAATGAGCACATTTACTTATAATGAGAAATGCAATAAAAAATACACCACACGACATTTATCGTAAATAGATGGTGGATTATATTATTACAGATGATGGATTTAAAGACTTATCCCTGTGATATTTCGGGACGTCATCATCATTTCTCGGAATCTAACGTAGTGCGAACGCTCTTAGAGCTCATATGGGAGAGCGTTAGGCACCGTATGCTGAAGGCACTAGTCAGATTCTTCTTTTGTCCGAGTTTTCTGTGTTTTCGATAGTAAATTATAATATAGAAATTAATTTACATCTTTTAGTAAGAAATAATTATATAATGTACACGAGTAGAAGAAATATTTACCACATCACTGGATTCAGAATGAACGGGTCCGTTCTGTATGCCCTCGATTTGTCACGTCCCCGTGATGTATGCCCCCGATTTTAATACATTTTGGAACAACATTTTTTATCAGATATCTATTTGCATTAACAACAAAAATGTTTCTGAATTTAATAACTGAAGAACATGAAAAAAAATCTAATTATTGAATATTTGGAAAAAAAGTGTGTACATTTCTTGTAATTAAGCAAAAACTGTTATTATATTAGGTACTTTAAGTAAAAAGAAGATCATTTTGCACGTTCAACGATTGTTAGTACGTAGGATCAATTTTTGTTCTCTAATTTCGTAATAATTATATAGGTAATTTTGCATGTTTGTAATAGTTATATAACTTTGTTAAAACGGATATATATATTCATTACATATATCATATATATATATATATATATATATATAAATATATATATATATACGCTACGCTCAGGATTCTATTTGTGAACTTCTCCTTCGCTAGCTTAGGTTTCAATACAAACACTCGCGTCAAACAACAGCAGCCTTGCACAACAAATAACTGTTTTTGTCTTTGCAAAAGCATTTTTCTGTCTACCAGTACATTTTATTAAAAAATACCTTTGAATTACATTTATCGTACCTAACCCACATCGGGGCTATACTTACACCACGGGGGCATTGCGAACAGACCCAAACGAACACATAAATCCAACCACATCGGCGAAAATTTTAAATAAAAATATCAATTAGAGTCATTTTATTTCATTCCACTTTCCGTTTAACAACAGGTGGAGTGGACTCGTGTGTCTGTCGCGTATAAAAAAAACAAATTTCAAACTACACAAAAGCAGTAATAATGCATTCGGAAAGCAGCTTGCACAGCACTACCAACACCTACATGTGATTGTTATAAGAAATAGGTACAGCACTGCCATGTCGAACCAATACACTGTAAAGTCACTTACATTGTTTTGATTTAACATCGCTCATATGATTTCTCTACACCCTGACATTCAACTCTGGAGATATTAGTGTTTTTGAATCAATAAAAGTATTAAAAACTAAAATACACTGTAAGTTTTAAAATTTAGATATTATTTTGACATAACACGGTACACTGCAATACAGTCTTTTGTTTTGACAATTAAACGCGCAAAATGCAGTGCAGTGTTGCAGGGCGCCTGAGTTAGCGAAAACTCTCAGATCGCGCAAATGTCTCAGAAGCAGGGGTCTACTTATATTATTATTATTTCCTTGGGCCAGTGTCAGTTTCGATCTACTAACATTTGTCGCGGCTTAAATTTTAATAATAAAAAACGACAATCTATCGTGTCTTGGTGTGACAACTGCAAGGTTCAATACAATGTTTTGTAATTTCATCACAACAAGAATCTTTCGGCTGTTAACGAGGGAAAAGAAATTTATTCTTTCTTCAATAGAAATAACTTACATTCCAACGTAAAATTGTAATGATAGACTAGAAACTAGATAGACTTCTTTAATATCTAATGTACAGCGTAAGTTAAACTTTTTATGTTATTAATCTCAAAAATTACAAAAAATCGAAAAGTTTTTTACGCAGCTTGTTTTCAAAATGCTGTTTTTGATATTACAAGCTAAGTAGTTAGTCCACTTTTCAAATCTGGTAGTATTCAACAAAGACTTCACCAATTTCAGACCTATTTCAATACTACCAACACTCAGTAAAATCTTTGAAAAAATGATTCTAATTCAGATGTGTGCACATTTTTATAGTAATAACTTAATGTCTCCTAAACGATTTGGTTTCACTCGGGGTCGCTCTACAACCGATGCTGGTGTTGAGTTGATGAAACATTTATTTGATGCATGGGAAGACTTACATAACGCTATTAGTGTATTCTGTGACTTTTCCAAGGCTTTTGATTGTGTGCACAATGATACTCTGGTCAGGAAACTTCGCCATTACGGTGTGGCGGAACCTGACCTCGATCTTCTTAAATCGTATTTGAGTGGTAGCGTACAGAGGGTTGATGTTAACGGTACGAGAACATCAGGGTCTGCAATTAGCATGGGTGTCCCTCAAGGTTTAATTCTAGGTCCATTTTTGTTTTTAGTTTGTATTAATGACTTACCTAGCCTCATGGAGGGCTTAAAACATGAGAAAGTATTGTTTGCTGATGATACTTCATTATTATTTAAAGTTAAAAGGCACCAATATTCCTACGACGATAAGAACAATACCACATCTAAAGTACTTGGTTTGCTGTTAATAACCTGCTCCTTAATGAGAAATAAAATTGTGTGAAATTTACATCACCCAATGTTAGAGAGACGGTTACAAACATTGTGATCAGAAACGAAAAGTTGAATCTTGTAGATACAGTTATATTTCTAGGTATAACGTTAGATGCTAAATTGCAATAGGGTTCCACATTTAAGTAAGTTATCAAACCGGCTCAGCTCTGCATTGTACGCGATTAAAAAACACGGAAACTTTCAGACTTCGACACCGCGAGATTGGTTTACTTCAGCTACTTTCACAATCTAACGACATACGGCATTTTGCTTTGAGGTATCAATAGAATCTTTGCCCTGCAGAAACGTGCGGTTAGGGCAATTTACAATCTGGACGCCAGAGTATCTTTGAGAGATAAGTTTAAGGAAATTAATATTCTTACACTAACGTCACAGTACATCTATGAAAATGTAATTTATAGTAACCTCTTTATAAAAAATAGTGACAGACATAATATTAATACGAGGAATAAAAATAAAGTAGCTGTTCTTGATAGTCGTCTTCACAAAGTGACAAATTCATTTAAGGGCAGTGTATACGCTTCTATAACAAGATTCCGGTTGATATACAAAATTTGCCATTCAAGGTTTAAAACTACAGTGAAACAAAAACTTTATACTAAAGGTTATTTTACAACTTCTGCGTACTTGGATAACAAAAATCCGGGCTAGTAACCCGTTTAGCTTATGGAGGTAGTCTCGATCTCTGATGTTTGAAAGCAAAAAAAAATATATTGTAAATGTTGAATGCGTACAAATGTTATTTACAAATAGCAACCCCTAGAGTTTCTTGCTCATTCTTCTCAGGGGAATCTAGTGTACGAATGAGCGGTAGAGTTTAACCAATGTGACGATTACAAGTGTAATAATGCTTACCTATGGAATAAAGATTTTTTTGATTTCGATTTTTGATTTGATTTTGATTTATAGTGTTTTGGTTTGACACGGTAGAGTAGTGGAAGCTCACTCACTGTGGAAATGGAGCAGGCCTCAGAGGGCAATGTTTGCCATTGGACGCCTTCGTTGAAATCGCCACTGCAAGTGCGCGTCTTGCAGTTAATCCCTACCGAGGATCCTGGAGAAGTAACGAAATGAATGTGTTTAGTACAGTTACTTAATGCAAATCAAAATATTTGTCTGGATTTTCGAGGCTCATTACCTATTGCCGTTGTTACTAGACTCTATACAGAGAAATTGGAAAGGGTACGTTTACATCGCCACAAGCCTACATCGTTTCAATAGTAAAGAACAAATGAAAGTGGTAGGAAAACATTTTTCCATAACCCCCTCAGACCCAGCAAACTATGTACAATGGGAAAAGCCGTAAACGCCCAATGTTCGTTAAAGTTATCGAGCAAATAACCAAAAATTGAACACGAAAAGTCATTTAATTCGTTTGAAAACTATTCTGCCATATCATTACTGTGACAACTGCGTTCCGATTGGCCAGCCCTCAGTTTCATTTCAATACGACCAGTTTCACTTAAACTCTGCTATAAAGGACTTAAATTGAAGAATTACATGTTTAATATTTCATTACCGATGAAATGTGATTCCGTTTGATTTGTAATTAAATGTTTTGTTGTTTTTCCCGAACCACCGAATAGAACAGCCCCCCATAGTTAGAGATATTATCTTTATTACAATAGATACAGAATATTTTTGGAATATACAGTGACGTACACAAAGGTCAGTTGTTGGTGCTGTATGTGTGTGTGCTGTTGGTGGTGTGTTATTTCAGCTTTCTAATTTGTGATTTCAGCGCAAGCCGAGAGTTGTTAAAAGTGATGTAAAGCCCATTTGCCCGATGAGTTGCCTAGGATAACCCTTGTTTCGTCTCTATTTCTGGTTATACCAGGTACTCGATGATTAAAGTGTACTAAATATCATTACATTCTTCAGGCCCAAAAAAGTATGTCTTCAGTTTTGTATGAAAAACATATTTTTATAAATACCCTATGGTCATAAAAATACAGCGCTAAAAGACTGGTACCGAGTTAGTATGGAGCTTGGTACTTTATTCCCAGATTCCTTGGTACTTGATAGCCTGGTTGAATTTTCTATTTTTATATTGTTAGTTAACTGCCTCAGTGGCCGAACGGTTACCATGCCGGACTGCCACGCAGAGGTCCCAGGTTGGATTCCCGGGCCGGGAGAAATATTTGTATGGCTTACATTTATTTATCTCGTGAGTTTGGGTGTAATTTGTGGTTGTCTATATGTACACACATGGCACCCGCGACACAGGGTTTCCCTAGTGCGGGGCTATGTTGAGTGTGTGTGTCATTACTAATTTATTTTTTTAAATTTACTATTACTAACGGAACACTCTTTTGAATCAGATATTATAATTATAATGTACACTGGGCATTTATGTGTTCATAGAGATAACATTTTCCACTTAACGACGACGGCGGGCGGCGGCGCGGGCGGGGAGTTTCAATACCGACTGCCTACGCGACTGGTCGAGCGCGACTGTATGCTACAAACAGCTCATTTACAAAATGGACGTCGAAGAAATAACATGTCTTTACTTATTATCAAAAAGAAAACGAAAACAAACTTTGGATACATCGCTTGTTAAGAGAACGCACTACAAAAGGTGCAATTTGTGCGGGGCTATGTTGAGTGTGTGCGTTATTATTATTATTATTTATTAATTTATTCGTTCTATAATGATATATATATATATCTTCTGAAGACAATGTTCAGTCGATCAGTGGGGATTGCGATGTAGTAATATATAAGACTTGAGTCGCGCGACAACCGAGTCGCGTCCATAGGGGTATGGTATATGACTTATCTGTATAAATAGAAACCGCATGCAGCCAGCCGCCCGCGACTAGTCGCTTAGTGGAAAATGGGTCTTAGGAGGATATATTTTTATACATCGAAACCGTCAAAGAATATGGCGTCACTGTAAGCGCTGTGTCAGTGCTGCAAGTTGTGATCAGTGGTAATATATGATAATTATAAAGAAATAGGAAATGAAACTATTTTTCCGAATTTAAATCGCGTATATTTGTTTTTTCAAACAAATCGACATTTCAGGCCCTTTACAGGTCCCATCGTCAAAGTACTGGTGAAATTACAGGCATATGGGACTTTTCAACTTATGTCTCAGGGTAACTGGCGCAGTGGCAGTGCCCTTTGAGCAACACTGCAACTGACCCACCCCGTCCCGTGACTTAGTAGCATAAAAAAAATGTTTCTGGCGGGTTTTCTTGTTTACTGCAAAAAATGAAGTGAAGCAAAGATATTCATGATGGAAACTCACCGATAGGGGCACTACCATTGATTCCAAAGGCAGGGCAATAGTACACCGGTTTCATGGACTCTACGGTCAAATAGTCCCAAGTCCCAGGCGGCACAGGCTTCATATTTCTATCCAACCACACATGTACTAACATCGGCTTGCCATAAAAAAAATCCTTCTTTATCGTATAACGTAGTATCACCTCTTCAACCGTCCAATTGAATTTATATTTTAGTTTATACATCTCTTTGAACGATTTTAAAACAGTTTCTGATATTTTTTCACCAGTAACAACATAATTGGATTCCACATATTTAGTTCTATAGTAAATATATTGTTTAAGTTTATCCAGCCAATCATCATAGAAATTTTTCGAATGTTCTTTTATTATATTCAACTTTACAGCGTAACAGTTGATTAAGGAATCTTTGTCTCGAATGAAGAGAGCTTTATTAGACTCGGATACCTTATAATTTAAGGAGTCAGTATGGACACACCAGTAGTAACCATCATGTTCGGGTTGTAAGACGTATACTTTGGCATGCTGGCCATATACCACATTGATTTCATAAGAAAAATCCACTACAGCGTCTGTAAAACAGTGGATTTTGTTTTTATTTACTGTTTCATTTGTTTTGAGTTCTAGTTTCCCCTCCCTGAAAAAAAAACCAAATTGACACGACAAAGCATTTTTTATGATAACACTTTCATATATAATTATTAACACAAAGATAGAACACTCAGAAAAAATTCCTTCGATCCGGCCGGATTCGAACCGACGTCTTCTAGCATACCGTGCCAGACGCTATACCAACTAAGCCACGGAACGAACCAGCGGACCTCATGAATTTTTCTATGTGTTTGCGTCGTATCTTTGTATTTGGTTTTTCAACGAATTTTTAGTCGTAGCGCCATCTATGAGTAATCTATGGAAGAAAAATGGAAGTTAATTAATTAGCTACTCCGCGAACCCAGTAAAGGTTAAATCGTGCAAAATAGCTGCGCTTGTGTTGAATATTTGTTTATGCAGTTAATTATATCAACCCTCCCTCCGCATAAAATTAATAAAATAAATAACACAAGCGCAACTATAGTTGCGCTCGGCGTCGAGTGTCGAGCAGACAACAACCCCTGAGGATGCCTCTTGGAGAGGCGAAACACGTGACGGGTATATTTTTGTGACTATAGTTGCGCTTGTGTTATTTATTTTATTAATTTTATGCGGAGGGAGGGTGGGATTATTAACTGCATAAATAAATATTCAACACAAGTGCAGCTATTTTGCACGATTTAACCTTCACTGGGTTCGCGGAGTAGCAAATTAAATTGACTTCCATTTTTATTAACATGGACTTCCGCAAAGTAACACCTGAATCTATTAATTATCTATGGAAGATTTATCACTCAGTTAGTACCTTTACAGCTAATAGCCCTGATCTTTGTATTAATAATTATAACAAACTAGTGGAGTAATTTTACAAAAAAATAATTGAATATTAATTCAATAAAAATTTAAATTACTTTTACATATAGCTAAACATCTATTCAACTTTGAAAATGTACAGAGGTCATCGGAACAGGATAAACAGGTGTCAAATTACTCAGCTGGTTTTACCGGGTAACTCATTCTGGAGGATAGCGGGATCCGTACGGTATAGGTACGGTCTTGCCGTTGGCCGACCGCCGGCAGTAGGAGGCGCAAGTAACGCACCAGACACGTGCAAAAGGCTGCCCCGCCACCTCGCGAAAAATCCCGAAATGCTCCACCGTGCCAGTTGGCGACTGGATGGGAGGACCCGGTGGCCATTTTTCGGGTGGCTCGGGCGTCCCCGCAGTCTCCAAATAAGTCCCCCAAAGGTTCGCTAACTTGAGAATTCCTATTGGTCAACTGAGTGGCGTCTGAACTATCCAATTTTTCCCCATCAACACCACCAACCCACATGAAAGTTATAAAGAAGAACAAGGATAAACAACGGCGGCACTTCCTTCCGCTGAAAGTGCACTTCACTAACATCCGAGGCTTGCACTCGAACTTTAACTCGATTCACTACCACCGGAGATCGAGAAGCCGTACCTTTTCTTCTTAACGGAGACTCAGATAGCAACACCGTTCGCCGTGGCTTACCTCAACTACCCTAGGCTACTCGCTTGAATACAAATTTTTGCAGCGAGCTGTTGGTGAGGTATCTCCGTTGCTTTGAGAGTAACGGGTTTTCCACTATATGGATTTTGGTGGATACGGGAACGGAGAAGAGTCTCTATGCATATAAATACAGATCGCACAACGGTGATCAGATGACAACCAGGCTCTTTGCACATCTGACCGAGATGGCAGATAAAGCCCAACAACCGTGCTCCTCGGCGGAGCTTATTTTTCTCGAGGACTTTAATGCTTACCACATCGAATGGCTGTTCGCCTTTGCGAAATTGGACCCCTATGGGAGAGAGGCGCGCAAGTTTGCGATATCGTTAAATCTCACCCAACTGGTAAATAACGCAACACGGGTACCGGTTGTAGCCGGACATACGGCCAATTGCTTGGACCTGCTGCTGACAACAGATCCACTCAGACACTCGGTATCGATCTCGGCTCCGCTGGGAACGTCCGATCCCTATATCGTCAAAACCGTGCCGACATACTCACCCCCAGTTGACAATGCAAGGGGCACAAGGAGGTTATGGTGATACTAGTCAGCAGACTGGGATGAGATGTGGCACTTTGCGTCTTATCTTTGGCAAGCCTGTTTTTCCTCTCGTGACCCCTCTTGCTCTACTGATGCGGTTGCGGATGTAATCCGGGAGAGAATGGAGTACTTTATTCCATTCTCCGAAATTCTGGTCCTGTCTGGTCTGCTATCATACCTTGAAACAAAAGACCTACTCAGTGATTGTCAATATGGTTTTCGCCGGGGATGATCAGCTGGGGATCTTCTCGTGTATGTTACGTACTGCTGATGCGAAGCCATCGAGAAACACGGCGAGGCTCTAGCTGTGTGACTAGATATCTCGAAGGCCTTTGACAGGGTTTGGCACGCAAGTCCGCAGAACAAGTTTCCCACTTACGGCATCCCTGCTGACTTTTGTAGCTGGATGTCAGATTTCCTTGATGAACGGTCAATCAGAGTAGTCATTGAAGGCTGCTCATCTGACTTGATGGCTATCGATGCCGCAATTCCTCAGGGGTCGGTTCTCTCTGCGGCTCTGTTCCTGCTACACATCAATGACCTGCTAGTCCCAGGTATTGTTAAGTATGCAGATGACAGCACTGTTACGGAGAGATGTCTGTCCAGCGCAAAAGACAGCAAGGTAGTTATCCGTTCGTTGAGAGAGACCATGGTGGAGTGGACTAACTTGACCTTAAGTCCCGTCTCTTAGTGGGAAGATGACAATCTGGTCGAATTCAACGTCACCAAAACGCAGACCTGTCTATTTTCTGCTAAAAGGAGTCAATTTGATCTGACTCCCACTTTTCGGGGTATATCTGTATCTCTTACCGATAGCCTGGATCTCCTTGGCATAACATTGAGCGCCACCCTTAACTTTCGCGCTAATATTGACTATAAGGCCCAAACTGCAGCAAAAAAACTGGGTATCCTTAATAAGGTTAAGCGATATTTCACGCTTGGACAGCTCTGAACTTTATAAAAAGCACAAGTCCGATCTTGCATGGAGTACTGCATTGAGCGCAGAACCAGGAGACTTATTGGCGACGATAAGGTCGTATCTAAACTTCATAACTTAGCCCACCGGCGTAAAGTTGCCCGTCTGTCGATTTTTTATAGAATATATTTCGGTGAGTGTGCCCATGAACTTCATCAGCTCTTCCCGCCCGCCCCCTTATGCCATCCAGACCTACGGCGAGAATATCGACCAAGTAAGGATGATTCCTTACTTGCTCGATATTCAAGAATGGAACTCCCTGTCTGCGACTATGTTTCCGAACTCATACAACCTGGGTATCTTTAAGGCGACTGAATAAGCATCTTCTAGGTGAGCTCGTTCCAACGTAGATCCTATCTTTGCTCCAGAGCTAAGTAGTGGTCAAGAGCGAAAGAACGTTAGCTTAAAAAAATTCAAATAGGTAATCGCGCAACATTATGCGCGCAGACTTTCCTACGCGAAAACTTGTACGCTCCTGATCAAGCGCAATAGGGTGACTGTGTAAATGGGGCTAATCTTCACAAAAACGAAAAGAATTCTGTCCTATCTTAGAATAATGGCCTGGTACAGGCACATACTTACGATGTAGTAGAAACAATCATACTAATAGGCCTGAGATGGATAGGTCTTTCGCAAATGACATCATGAAACACGTAGGAACTGTTGACCGTGACCCAGGAGTCGTCGCGCACAGCCCCTAGTGGCATATTCGGGGTCAACCCGCCTTTGAAGTGCCAGTCTGACGGTGGGATCTGAAAATTAATGATAAGACCCTTAAATAATATATATAAACCATTAAAGTTTGATAACATTGAAAATAAGCGAAAAGTAATCATAAAATTTTCAAGATTATTCTTGAAATATTTCAATTAACCAACCTAAAATTTTATATATGCATATATACTCCTGGACACATAATTCGAGCCACCTCGCGCTTTAAAGGGGCTAGAATACAAAAAAAAATTACATAGGGCGCACTAAGTTTCCGGAACTGGCCACTTACATAAACAATATTTAAAAAGTAATTACAACATTTGAAAATGGAACTCTTTGGCTGTAGAATACAGTTTGTTTCATCTGACTGTCACTTGTTTTTACATTGTGGAGTCATTTTAGAAATTGGTTGTCTACAATACCATAGATTTAACTCGTGAAAATGTTCGTAGTACGATTTTCTACGACTTTAAGTGTAATTTAACAGCACAGCGGAGCTTTGCTCGGCTTCAAACTGCTTTCGGCGATGAAGCACCATGCAAGGCGACTATTTATAGCTGGTTTGCAGAATTCGAACGCGGTCGTGTGAATCTCAGTGACGAATTTCGTGATGGTCGGGCGATGGTCCACTGCTATGAACAACAAAAACATCGATGCTGTGTGCCGTATGATCAAAACAGATAAGCATGTGACATACCATAAGATTCGGGTATCTTTAGGCATAGGAACGAGTCAAATACAATCAATCTACACAAACATTTGGGTGTGAAAAAGCTGTGCTCTCGGTGGATCCCACACAATTTGACTGTGGCTCAAAAAACGGATCGCGTCACTTGGTGCAATGCCATGCTTGACATATTCAACGAAGGGGCGTCAAATTTGATGTGGGACATAGTAATAGGTGTCGAAACATGGATTTATAGTTACGATCCCAAAACAAAGCAGCAATCGAGCGTATAGGTCTTTCGAGATGAGCCGAAACCAACCAAAGTGGCGCGCGTGCAAAGTGCCTCTAAGCGGATGATTGCTTCTTTTTTTAATAAAACTGGACACGTGGCTACTGTTCCTTTGGAGAATCGTTGTACCGTGAATAGTGATTGGTACACGACCATTTGTTTGCCGAAAGTTATTGACAAACTCCGTAAACGCCGTATCATCCAGCACCACGATAATGCCAGTTCTCACACGGCCAGACAGACAAATGAATTTTTGAAGGTGAACAACGTTGACCTTATGATCCATCCTGCGTACAGTCCCGACCTGGCAGCTTGTAACTTTTATTTACTTCCATGAATTAAGAACCAGTTACACGGTCAACGATTTTCATTACCTGAAGACGCTGTCGAAGAGTATGAAAAATATGTTTCAGAGATGAAAAAGTGCATTAACGCTAACGGAGAATATTTTGAGAAACAATAAATTAATTTCTGACCATTTATAATGCGCCCCACGTATAATCAATGTTCAACGCCACATGCGATAATACGTCAAAATCTCTTTTATCACATGACGAATATAATATAAATTGCAGGAAACATAGTATAAGTGAAATTATGTAATTCTCGTATTTAAACATAATATTTCGTGGAATCACATCTATTTGCCAAGTTTTATTGAAATCGGTTACCGGAAAGTGCGCATACCGGATTCGTCCCCTAGTTTGCCAACCAAGAGTTAAAGGTGGAATATTTTCTTTCAATTTAAACAGGACCAATGCTGAGGTACTCTCTTTCCAACAAAAAAGAATCATTGAAAACGGTTCACTACATTAAAAAAAAATCAGACGAATTGAGAACCTCCATCTTTTTTTTGAACTCGGTTAAAAAGTTATCGACTTTCTTTAAATCTCTCTGCTGAAAAGTTCTCATTTTGCAGATATAGATTTATTACACCGAGGGCGCGAACTGTACTAACCACACAGTTGTGCAACAAAATGTCTTGCGCTGATCAACGACATGCAAACATGCTTAGAGGTTTAAACGAAATAAGCGTGCTTAGCATTTTAAGCGTTGCTCAATTCAATTTTTTTTATAATACCAAGTCACCGGACAAACAAATCGTGCGCCTGGTGGTAAGCGCCTATCCATAACAGTTGCAGTGCCATACAGAGCTTTAAAGAAGGATGACGACATTCCCGTGTATTTTGTGACTCCAGTGTTTTTGACTTACTTGTTATGTCAAAGCATCAAAAAAGCTAATTGAGTACAGCCTATAGGAGCTGGGGGTTATAAACTTGATATAGGTTATGTTTTTAACATTGTCCTGTATTTCGTTTCAGATGTTTGTTCGTAATAGTAGATAACAACAAGTTTTCAGTTTGTTCCTAAAAATAATTTAAAGAACTTGCTGAATATTTGTAAATCTGCCAAACTCTGTCACATTTAATACGACGTTAACATGTTCTGTCGCAATGGAAATGAATAAAAATTAAATCTGCCCAAATGGCAGAAATCTGCCACAAATGGTCACACTGTTCGCAATCTCAAAGTGACAGGAGATTCGCTCTGGACCTTTTGGAGGGAAAAGTTTCGTTTTTATTTTGACTTTCAATTATTTTGTGAAATCTAGTTTAAAG
>NW_020654810.1:23575859-23608466 GCF_003589595.1 Hyposmocoma kahamanoa | reverse complement strand
AAATCTAGTTTAAAGTGGAATAGGATAGTGCTATTGTGCCTTAATCGAAGATTAAAACGCGAAATTATACGAATCTCGAACTAAAATACCCGTATCGGCCCGTTTTAAGGAATCCCGAGTCAATCCAAACACGCCGCCTCAAATTGCCTATCCTCTTTGTGGCGACCATATTTACAGAAACATATTTAAACTTTATGTTTAGGCTTGTGGCTTTACCAAAGCCTTAATAAAAAAAAATAAAAAAAATATCAAAGTGACATTGACATTGGCAACAGGCTTCTTGTCAAAACGTTCCTTTGCTAACTATCGTATCTCTCATTTAAATACTGTCTAAACATTTTTGTCACATTATGTTTTATTTTTTACTTTATATCATTATTGTTTAATTGACTATTTGATTACGTATTTTATAGCTTAATGTTTTATATGTGTACTATAAAATAACCAATACTTTAGGTAGATAAGCATTCAGTCTTGCTAAAAAGAAACGTACGTACAAAAACGTTACCTAATCTATGGTCGAACATAAGGTATATGTAGGTACATATTTTTAAAATAATTTAGTACTCACCTTGACATTTTTATTAATAAACTTGACTGTAGTTGTGCTACCAAAGCTCAACTTAATACCAAAGGGGAAACCAGTAGAAGATTCAAAGGGCTTCAAAGAACTACTCGCGTATCTCCATCCTGTACTTAACAGCTGCCCATTTCTTTCAGCACACAATTTCTGCGCTTGATGCCAGGTCACCCCATCATTTCTTCCATTAGTAGGAGTCACTAATGACAAGCAAGTAGATTTCGGACTCCAGAACCTCCAGTAATTGAAGTCCCGCAAATCCTCACACCCATCTCTGCTCATGTCTTCGTTTCTTTTGAAAGCTGTTATAAAACAGTACCTGTAATGCTTTTCATTACAGTTTACAAGTAAATTATTACTAAGAACACACACTTCCCCATCTAATTTTGAAAATGATTCAGTGTATAAGCTTTTCAATCCCTCTTTAATATGACCCATAAACCTGTTGTATGACCATTGTATAAATGGTCCTCCGCTGAAAAAAGATTTGTTATCAGTCCATACTGCATTAACTCGATCTTCTTCTGTAATGTTTGCATGATTGTACCAATCGATGGTAAATAAGTTCCCTGGGCAATCTGTGAATTTGTCGTAAAAAGTTTCAGGCCCTTTTCTTTTATAGCAGATGGGTTTTTCGTTTGGGAATGTTTTATGTCCTGATGTTTTATAGTACGCGAGGCTGAAACCGATGGGGCAGCCAAATTCTGGAATGGCCATCGACATCTTTACGCAAACGACTAGTAACAACGCTTGAATGATGCTCTTATGTAGAATCATCACAACATCTGAAACAAGAAACTTCCATTTTATTAACGAATCATCTTGACTAATATTATTTTTCACCTCACACACACGGAAATGTTTTCTTTCTCATTAAAAATTTGCGCGCAAAAGCATTTTTTCCAAGCTAGCATGGAAAAGGTTTTTGAAATCCGAACTTAACTACGGACTGCGATCGATGAAAAAAAAAACATAATGACACGTTCGACACATATAAATCCGTTGGTATATTTTATTCTTATTATTGTAGACATTAAATTGACAACGATAACTAATTTTGTAAACTGATTTGTTTTATACGCAGCCGTATATGCAGCCGTAGACGCATACCACACCTAGAGGTCCCGGTGACGATTTTATACCGATTTATCGGATATCGAAGTTATAACAGGTATAAGAATTAATATTAATTGCTATTTCGGTAACTACTCTAGCAAACCATAAAGTTTTTAATGCCTGGGTCTGTCATTTAAAAAAAATAAACAACTTCAAAAATACATCACGACAATCGTGTGTGTTATTGTTTGGGTTGATGATGTCGGTGTTTATTTATTGAAAACATACCGTAAGTAGCGTTTTTTAAGTTTACCCTGAACCCTGAATATAAATCTTTATAAACTATACTTTAAGAAGTAATTTCATGGTAAACGTTAGAACCACTCAAACGGAATATTATCATATTTATCCAAGTACACAAAAAAATTTCATTAGTGCTTTTTAAAAGTGTAGGATTTGCGGTGTATTACTGCATTTTATTTGAGATGTTTTTGTTAGTAGTACGGAGGGTATGGTATGGTAGGTGGATAATTTTTATTTATAAAAAAAATTATATAAACTGAATGCTTTTCTAATTTGTGAAACCAAATAACCGCCATTTTGCGGTAGGAGGAGCGCATCGCGTGAGCGGATAATTCAACTGTTTTCCTTTCATCTACCATTTTCCTCGCTATAGTGAGGTCAAAAGTTATGTGTTTCGCTCGGCAGCAAAGTTGTTTTGCGTCTCGTGTCTTGAAACCGAGCTACACTCGCTTCGCACGTTGTTCAATCTTCGACTGCTTGGCTTTCTCAAGTTTCAATAGAAGCACTCGCGTCAAAGCCTTCCGTAACAATTAACTATTCTGTATATGTCACGTGGTTAAATACCTGAATATAACAACATCACATAGGTTGCTCCGATCCCAAAGTAACAAAAGCGCTTATGTTACGAAAATCGGAAGCAATGACAGTACCACAAACACCCAAACCCGATACATTACAAAAAAGTGGTTTTCTATATTGAACCGGCCGGGGATCGAACCAGGGACCGCAGAGATGGCGACACTATGAAAATCGATGTACAAGCCACTCCACCACCGAGGTACTCAAATATTAGAAAAGAAATAATAATAACGCACACACTCATAGCCCCTCAGGGCAACCCTGTATCGCGGGTGCCATGGACAAACACATAGAAAACCACAAATGACACCCAAACTCACGAGAGAAAGAAATGTAGGCTCGAACCCGGGATCTCTGCGTGGCAGTCCAGCATGGTAACGTTCGACCACCGAGGCAGTTAGGAGGCATTATATATAACATCCGCAGATGGTTTTTACATCCTTTTTAAGAGGGAGCAGAGGAAAAATTCCTAATCTTCTATTTGATTTTAGAGGGGTATATTCACTTTAAAGTTAAAAATAAAATATTGTATGAGTAACTACACGATATATTCAAGCATAGACACTAATCAGAAACATAAAACAATAAAGTTTCCTCGATAGATAAAAATCACGAAATGACCTCTAATTTTCAAATTTTTTCGATTCATCCTCGAAATGCTACAGGTTATTAGGACAAACATTAGATAATTAATTATATTTATGCATGATCGAGAACTGTCACTACGGATTTTTTTTTAATCCCCTTAGTTTTAGAGTTATTCCGCTAAAACAAATTTGGTACTTTTAATGCGCAAAATTCAACATCTCCTGTCGCATGTCACGCGAACTTCAGACATATATTTGTCTCACAAATGTGGGCGGAGCCAACGTCAAAACTTTTTTGGCTTGCTCCCTCTTAAGCATCCCAACAATAACAATAGCACCTGCAATGAAATAATGGAAAACATACAACGCAGTAAAAGATTGGTTGCTAGACCACAATTTAGAAACAAACAACAAAATAAACACACAACTCAAACCGCGACAAAAACAACTTAATTTAAATCTTTTAAAAATGCCCTCAAGAACGAAGAAGTCAATCACTAGATTAAGAATAGAACACTAAAACAAACACTAGACACTCACCGTAATGGGAAAACCCCATAGATTTAGTATGTGACCCACCCACATTGGAAATGTAAAATTTGAACTTTCACATTTTTATTTACACATTAAAATTCTAAAATCAAACGCAAAGATAGAGTGCGCTCTAACTGCTTTTTAGGTATATGCGTACGCATGGCTCCGGCGGAATTATGTTTTGGAGGCCATAGCACCGACGCAAATGATCTCTTCATAATTAAAAAAGAATTACATTTATAAAGAGTCCTGCAGACCACGTTTTACAAACCTAGAAGTACTTACTCTACCTTCAATATACGTTCTTGAAACTGTAATGTTCGTGAAAAAGCACCCTTTTGACCATTTTGATTGTGATCAATGCAAATACAAATTATCGGGTATGTATACTCTGATCGCACGAGTTTGTAGAGGAAACGCATAACGTTCAATGTGTATACTTTGATCACGATATCAGTTCCACCTGCCCGATTGAAGTTCGATTTGTCGCAACAGATCGCGAGATCTGATTTTACCAAAAAATATTTCAAATAGGTTCCCAACAGATCACAATATATTTTAATATGGTTTCAAAAAAAAAGACAAATAAACAATTTAAAATAATCAATATAACTATATTAACAACAATATTTCTTTGTATTATAAAAAAATACAGATCTTATCAATAACTATGCCAAACTGCTTATAAATTTGTAACAAAACCTCTTAAATATAATAAAAATAATCATACTATTGTGTTATTATTGTATTCAAGATGTTTTGTAGCGAATTTATAAACACAATTTATGATCTACATGTTTATTTCTATGATATAAACAAATATTAAACCGTGATCAAACTATATACACTGAAGTTTATGAGTGTCCACTACCAACCGATCGTACGATCAGAGTATACATACCCAAATTATCTCATCATACCCGGGCTGTACCGGTGTATAATAAAATACCAGATATATTAAAAACTGATGACAAATATGTCACATTTAAAAACAAACTAAACGTATTACCGGCCTCTAACAGATACTACTCAATATAAAGTTCTTGTCAGATAGAGAGCAATAAGAAAAATAAATGTTCTGTCCATGTTCTGTCACTCGTAACTTCTGAAACTTATTTATTACTGTATATTAATGATTATTTTTTTTGTAGAAGAAGGAAATAGCCTACTTTTTGTCACAAAAATAAATCAGAAGAAGGGTGAAATTGGTGATGAAAGTTTGTATATAGAACCAATGAAACTACGAAAATTAGTTTACTACAGTAGCGACGAAGTCACGGGAACCGGCTAATAGAATATATATTTATTTTTTAAGATTAGACAAGTCAATGTATACCACTTATATATTGCAACATCCTAACAGGGTCTATGTACGAGACACATTCCTCTGTGCTATCCATGATGCAATTGTTAGATTTATGATTAGAATGTAATGATTAATTTATAATTGTTATCAATTCAGAGTAAATTCAATGAATGACTGAGAGACTTCAAGAAAAAAAGAAAAAAGGAAAGCGGGAAAGCGGGAATGTTTTGGAGCTGGGCTGTTTTTTTGTACTGGGCCCTCGTACTTTTGATAAAAATAATAAATTTTCTGGCTATCAAGTCTCTCACCGCTTCCAGGATTTGAACTGAACATTTAGAATAAATGCATTGGCTTGAAGTACTGAAAACCTTAGAATAATAACGCATAGAATGATTTACATATCAAACGAACTGTCACAAGTGAGGCAAAAATCAAATTCATGTAGGCTAGTTTTAGTAGTAGGTTAATTTTCGGTTTTAGTGAATATTTATATAAAAATACAAGTTGAAACGCGTTACTATCTTGTGGAATGTGATGTTAGTATCTATTTTATGTTTGTCTGACGTATTTTTACACTCATTTACCGCACATTTCGTCATTTTTAGCTAAAATTCATGATCTGTTCGCGGTGCAAGTTGACCTTGAGCTTGAAGGCCCGCCCACTCGTGTAGGCCCTTTTGGCGCGCTTCAATTTGCCTCACTTAGCGTGTGCGGACTAGATTTCTATGCGTTATTATTCTAAGCTGAAAACATTATTTTCTCAAACATGCTCGGAAATGTTTACATTACTTTCAAAAAACGAACACGGTAAGTTTATCATTTATGTACGGTGCGACTTCTCTCCGGCCAAGGCCTGCTAAGTAAAAATGAAAATCCATTACTGTCCACTTCTATAAAACTTTTAAATCTACTAATAATTAACTAAAATTAGGTAAAAGAAAAACACCTTATAACAAAAACAAATAAAAACACCTCAAACAACTCATACAGCCAACTGCCACGTGTTCATATTTGCATCGTTTTTTTCTTTTAATTATAAATTAAAATAAAGTACATTTTTGTACTGTTTTTTTTTTCCATTGGAAAAGGCAAAGGCACTAATGCGCCATTCAGCCAGACTGAGAGTAATTTCTTTCTTGGATTCCATTACAAAATATCTTTGGGTAGCATTGACTTACAAATAAATGGACGACGGGTCTAATACAAAAACCACGAAAAAAATGTCCCAAGTCAACCTATTCGAAATTTAAATTGTTATGTCATCGCAGTATCGCGCTGTCCGTAGAACAAATGAAGACTAAAGCGGAGTGTCGCGCTCTGTATACGATTTTAGCGCCTTACAAGTGCGGACACTTTTTAGCGCGGACCCGACGTCCATATAATTGTAAGTCAATGTTGGGTAGGCATTCTTTTCTGTTTTTTTTTTTGGCTTTTTTCTATGTTCGTCACGAAAATAACTTCTAGTGAGAAGAGCGATAACGAAAATGCCTGCAAATAGTATGTCAAAGTCGTTGAAAAACCAAATACAAAGACAAATAACACATAGAAAAATTCGTGAGGTCCGCTGGTTCGTTCCGTGGCTTACTTGGTATAGCGTCTAGCACGGTATGCTAGAAGACGTCGGTTCGAATCCGGCCGGATCGAAGGAATTTTTTCTGAGTGTTCGATCTTTGTATTAATAATTTTAACAAACTAGTGGAGTAATTTCACTTAAAAATATTTGAATATCAATTCAATAAAAACTTAAAATACAGTGAATAGCGACATCTCTCGCCAGAACCGGTAGCTTGAAAGGTACCTAACTGGGTGATAAAACTTTCATAGATTTCTCATAGATGGCGCTACGACTAAAAAGTCGTTGAAAAACCAAATACAAAGACAGGACAACAAGCACATACAAAAATTCTTGTAGTCCACTGGTTCGTTCTGGGGCTTAGTTGGTATAGCGTCTGACACGGTATGTTAGAAGATGTCAGTTCGAATCCGGCCGGATTGGAAGAATTTTTTCTGAGTATTCAAATTCAAATTCAAATATATTTATTCGTCAACATAAGTTACAGTAGATACATTGAAATACATGGTGATAAATAAACTTATGGTGATCCTCTATGCTGCGCCTCAAGGCATACGAAGTAAGTAAGTAAATGAGTATAAGGAACATAAGAATTATATACAATTTATAAAATTCTTAACTAATATTAGTATGTCTGACACCATTATTTTACAAATTAATATTATGATTCTACAAACCAAAAATATTTTGATTAAAATGATAATTAGAAATATCAAATTACTTATTAGGATTCAAATACTCATCAATAGAGTAAAATGCTTCATTAACAAGGTATTCAAATAAATTTCTTTTAAATGTCACAATATCCTTAATGTTCCTTATGTCAGATGGTAATTTATTATAAATCTTGGCACTCATTACAATAATACTGTTACATATAAGGGCAGGTCTGCCACCTACGCTGTCAAGTTTATCAATCCTACGGGCACTCTTAACATACTTAAAGAATTTTGGATTGCCTCTGATGAAAACTGCGATGTTAAAGACGTAAAGAGATGTTAACGTTAGTAATCTATGTTTCTTAAAAAAAGTCCTACAGCTGTCGTTTTAAACCACACATTGCTCTAATACATTTTTTTTTGAGCTAGGAACACTCTCTTCACATTTATTGCATAACCCCAGAAAATTATTCCGTAACGCAATCTTGAAGCTATGAAACCGTGATATGCTGTTAGGACCACCTCAAGGCTTGCTTTCTTCCTTAACATAAATAGCGCGTATGAGAACTGATTTATCTTTTTACATGTAAATTCAATTTGGGATTGCAATTTCATGTTACTGTCTATAAACAAGCCTAGAAATTTAGTAGCAGTAGTCATGTCAATGTCAAAATTATTATTAGTAAATGGATTTGGGGTACTTTGTTAGTTGAAAGTTCATACCCACTCTACTACCTCTTTAATACTGTCAAGTGTTTTGGATTTGTCTTCGTACAGTATAGTACAATCATCTGTAAATGGTACCACCGGATAAGGTGTTTTTGTTATGTCATTAATATAAATTAAAAATAGGAGTGGCCTCAGGATACTTCCTTGAGGGACACCATGAATAAGCGTATTTGATCTGGATGTATATACTTTTTCGGTATTTGTTTTATTGCAGATTCTGTTTATTTTTGTTAATTGAATTCTGTCACTAAGATAGGACTTTAATACAGACAATGTGTTACCTCGAACGCCGTAGGTCTCCAGTTTTTCTAAAAGTATTCTATGATTAACAAAATCAAAAGCCTTCGTCATGTCTAAAATCATTGAGAAGACTTCCCGTTTTTTACCGTTCCTGAATATACCCTACTCAAAAATTGATTTTCCTTTTCAGAATACTTTTTGTTCGTATATGTTTTTTGTTTCAAAATAATCGTACAGGTTATTGCATATGACTTTTCCAAAAATCTTTGAGAGTACTGGTATTAAAGCCACTGGTCTGTAATTTTTGAAGTCTCTTCTATCATCTTTTTTGTATATGGGTTTAATTATTGTAGTTTTTAGTGCGGTAGGATAAACACCTTGTTCAAAGCAAAGATTTGCGATGTAACTTAAAATTGGGGATATAGTTCAACATGCACTTTTGAGAACTCTAGTGTTTATGTCATCATAGCCCGTGCTTTTTGCGTTTTTAAGATTGTGCAGGATTCGGTGGTTTTCCAGGGTCTATTCAATGAAGACGTTTATTTGAAACTGGCATAACGGTTTATTTTCGAACTTTGGAAATAATTACAAAAAAAAATTAATGTATGTAATGTCTAACGGACGATCGTATAGCGAGTGAATAAGAATTCAAATTCGAGCGGGGTCGTTGGCATAATGACGCCGCGCGCCGCTAGATGGCGTAAACAAAGATTATTAATTATCTGTGCAATAGATCTAGGATTAGTGGGCTTCATAAAAAATGAAGAAGGACTGTTGTATTTACAAGTAAATTTGAAGTTAGGATTTTTATTTTGTTTAATTGTTGTAATGTTAATATAATAGTCGTTAAAAAGTTGAGCAATCTTTGAAGGATTAGTAACACTTTTACTATTATACACAGGTTCTGTGATTTGTTCCTTAGGGGTAATTTTAAAAAATTATGTTTATTTATAACCGCTCACGCGATGCGCTCCTCCTACCGCAAAATAGCGGCTATTTGGTTTCGCAAATTATAAAAGGATTCAGTTTAAATACAAGTTTTTTATAAATAAAAATTGTTATTCTGCATTGCTAAATAAATACCCTCCGTACTACTAACAAAAACATCTTAAATAAAATGAAGTAATACACCGCAAATCCTGCACTTAAAAAGCACTAATGAAATTTTTGGTGTACTTGGATAAATATGATAATATTCCGTTTGAGTGGTTCTAACATTTACCATGAAATTACTCCTTAAAGTATAATTTATAAACATTCATATTCAGGGTAAACTTAAAAAACGCTACTTACGGTATGTTTTCAATAAATAAACAAAGAAATCACCAGCCCAAACAATAACACACACGATTGTCGTGACGTATTTTTGAAGTTGTTTATTTTTTTTAAATGACAGACCCAGGCATTAAAAACTTTATGGTTTACTAGAGTAGTTACCGAAATAGCAATTAATATTAGTTGTTTTACATTTTATAACTTCGATATCCGATAAATCGGTATAAAATCATCATCGGCACCTCTAGGTGTGGTATGCGTCTACGGCTGCATGTATCGCGTGAGCGGTTAATCTGCCATGTAGCCTTTGATTTGTTACTTGACTTATATATGTGATAATTATTCTGAGCACCTTGAGTTAAATTGATTATTTTGTTGTATCTTTTAAAAAAATCTCTAAAATTTTCTTTATCTACTCATTTTTTAGATATTCTATATTTCCACAGCAAGGATCGTTTTCTTTTACTACATTTTATGATACCCTTAGACTACTATTTTGGCCTCAGCATTGTAGATCTTTTCACTCTGATAACTGGAAAGCAGAGGTCATATATCAGTTTATATAAATCGTAAAATGCGTTATATGCTTCATCACCATTATATTTTTTATACACTTCATCAAAAGACAAGCATTGGATATATTCCACAAATTTCAAATTTTCCTGGGAGTAGTCACGTTCAAAAAAATACCAATATTTGAACTTACATGATTTTTGTACAGGATAAGTCATAATTTGTGCTTTGTGGTCAGATAGACCTAACTCTATTACTTCAGCTTTACCCTTACGAATGTTGTGTATAATATTGTCGATGCACGTACCACTCACTGTCTGGCCTTGTAATTTCATTAATACCGAATTTCATATTGTAACTTTGTACTAATGTTTCAAATTCTTGCGTCAATTTATTAATTCTAGTTAATCTGTCAATATTAAAGTCACCGCAAATAACAATTTTTCTATTATTAGAAATCATTGGAGATACAATGTCTTCGAAGTTTTTAGAAAACTGTTCGTAATATTTAGCAATCTCTTTACTTTGGTGATTTATATACGCTTATGACAAGTACCTTGTGTCAACAAGTTCTATTCCACAGCATTCAATAACATATGGTATACTATATTTAGGTATAGATTCAATGACTTTAACGTTCAAGTCATGCCTAGTCAAAATACAAGAAACCCCAGATCTGTTCATACGTGTATAAAACGTCCGTTTAGTTTATAATTCTGTATGCCCAATAGTGAAATCTCTTGCTCGATCATATTATGTCTGTAACGCATTACACATCTATCTGTTTATCATGTTGTTTCAATTCATTTAATCCTAGTACCAAATTGTCTGATTTATTTAATAATCCATTAACATTCTGATGAAGTATATTTATATGGTTCTACACGAAAAAAAATTCCATCATTACATTTCAATTCTGACTCGTTAAGATCTGCTGTAGAAATACAATTTTTAGCTACTTCCTGTGTCAATACTCCCATATTTTTAGCAATCAATTCTAATGAACAGCTACTACTTATATCAATTATCAGTTCAACCAAATCTTTAAAAATAGAGTTAAAACCATAATTGTTAAGAGTGCCATTATATTTGTTGAACCTACTATAGTCATATTTTAAATTAGAATTGGAGTCATGAATATATGCGTATCCATGTATCTCGTTGTCATACCGTAATAAATTATTAAAAGTGCCAATTCTCCAGTTATAGATATTAAACCCTACTCCATATTTGTAAGTAGGAAGAACAGGTACAATATGTTGCAGTGCTCTCCGTGGACGTGAAATAATACCATGTTGATAGAAAATATTACTCTATTTTCCGTAACTGTGCTGTTCCGTAACATGTTCCTTAACAATGTCATACATCCACTTTATGTAAGTAATTTACTCGTCTAGCCTTTCGGACTTCTGCACACCACTCGACTGACCACCGGCCGATTCCGCCACCCTGTCCCTTCACTCAACCCTACTTTTTAGTAGCAAGGTGGGATGTGGCGGAAACGGCCGCCGATTGGCTGACGAGAAAATTAAGTAAAAATGAATACTCTTTATATTCAAATACTTAAAATTATAAGTGTGAATAATTAATTTAACGATCTACAATAAAACTTATTTGGTTGTAAACCTTTCCTTCGAATTAAACTGATATTGCAATTTAACATTAGGCAATTATGAATAGCGCCATCTATTTGTCAATAATATTCTATACAATACAATGCCACCTAGTGGTCACATACGATACTATTTATTATGTGCTAGGAATCAGTTATTACATTAATTTACTATGAATACATATTTCATTTGTGAATGCAATTTTTTATACCTTTCTCATAAGCTACTAATTACAACAAAATAATCGTTAGTCTTCTTGAAGTCCTCTTCACTGACAAATACAATACAGAAATCTCGTCTTGTGAAACCTGTTAAGTGCCTATCAGTTTCATTCACGAGATTCATTGTACTTTCTCCCGGCTTTAAATGATGGACAATAGAAAACTCTACTGAAATTATTCATGGTCAACATTTTTTTATTCTTATTGGAGCTTAATATGCATAATTCTGGTGTTTCAACAGTTTCTGTTGCGATTACTGTTTTATCCGTTCCATGTCCGTCACAATTACTTCCTACCTGTCCAGTTGTTACATTATCATCTTTATATATGTTTGATGCCACACAACTAAATGTTTCTTTGAAGAACTTTAACTTCTTTACATTACTTGTTTGCTGCTTAGTACGCTGTTTTTTCGTAGTTGTAGACGTACATATTGTGGTTAATCGATTTATTTTGGTTTCTTGTTCTGATATTTCCTTCCTTAAATCTCCATTTTCCAACAATAGTTCATTATACAATTTATTTGAGATTAGAAGCTTCTCCGCTAGTTCATCGTTTCTTAGTTTGAGTTTTTGTTTAGTATCGTCTTCTTTTTCGTGTTGTAAATTTGGACAACTTCTATTTAAAGCATTTGCGTCCTCTAAGGTAAATCTCTCAATATCTTCGAACAATTCATCATCAGAGATTAGATACTCAAAAGAGTTAGAAGTATTTATATTAATTATCTCCCTTTTTTTTCCTATATGTTATGTTCTCTGTTATCTTTGATTGTGTGTTGTGGCAGTGGGGTCGATGTAGTTTGCATTTTAGCCGAAGAAATAGGTGTATCAATTATCTGCTGGGTTAGTTCTAGCGTTGTATCTCCTGCTGTGTTAGATCTTACTGCAAGGAGCGGGGACGACACGATGTGGTTAACTTTTTTGGGTTGTCGTAATTAGATGCAGATGTTTCATTATTTATTGATATTGTTTTTTTTCTGTGGGTTTGATGAGCATATATCACATTTTCAATTAGCTTTGCGACTTGGTTTCATAATATTATAAAACCTTTTTATTGACACAATAGTGCAGTTCACGTGAAAGCTATTAGAACATGTCCCACAGTTGAGAAATTCTCTGTTATCAATTTGTGTTTTACATTTATAGCACTTTTTCCCATTATATTAGTAGTTATAAAAATCTCTTAAATAAATTCGTCCAAAAATGTCGCTCGACCACTAAGCAGGTGACTCATACGCCGAAATATGAGACGGCATCATCACTATATTTTATTTTTTTGTAATTCGTGGGTATCGATCAACTGTGTGAATCAATTATGTAGCTATACACGTCACAGTTCAATTCAAAACAAAAACTTGATGTTCGTTATTTGTAAACATTTAAAATTAAGCACTGTTCTTGTCAATTAAATTATGTTTTTGTTTTACCACTTCACTTATATTATGATGTGATATTGGTATACTTGTTATATTAAAAAAATATTGTAAAAGTTAGTATTCACAAAATTTTTGGTCCTCTATTTGAATATTGTTATATCTTTTGAAATACAACTTGAAAATTGTCACAAACAAAAACACTCAATATTTATTAGAGTTGACTCAAATTTCCGCACTTAAATGTTTATATTATTACTTTTAAAACTTTTAAACTTAAATTAATACAGAGCCGATGTTTACGTTAACGCGCCCTCTCGCCTCTTCGATCTTTGTATTAATAATTATAACAAACTAGTGGAGTAATTTCACATAAAAATATTTTTAATATCAGTTCAATAAAAATTTAAAATAGTATGTCAAATATTACTTTTAATTTTAATTAACTTTTTTTTTTACTTTTTCTGTTGTACATCCTCTTCTCTTTAGCTTTAATCTTCTATTATTTCCTCACATTGTTTGAGATAATCGCTATATAAGCCTCGGCAGGAACGGGGATTGCTTAATAACGCACACACTCAACATAGCCCCGCACTAGGGAAACCCTGTGTCGCGGGTGCCATGGACACACACATAGACAACCACAACTTACACCCAAACTCACGAGAGAAATAATTGTAGGCCATACAACTATTTCTCCCGGCCCGGGAATCGAACCTGGGACCTCTGCGTGGCAGTCCGGCATGGTAACCGTTCGGCCACGGAGGCAGTTAGTTTGACTCTTATTAATACAAAACCTCGCTGGCGCTCGGCCTTGTAACTCTTATTCGTCCAGCATTCCCTTACTTTCCGGCCTCTGCAATAATGTACTATTCTCAAATACGAATAAATAAATTATTTTTAATTGATTTTAAAAACTTTTCCAAACCCTTAAAAGGCATTAAAATAACTGAGACTTTTCTTAACGATAAATCAAGATTGTTCACTTTTTGAGCCTCCTGTAATTGGAGAAAGTAGTAATAAGTGGAAGGAAGTGGTAAAGGTGCGGTTAGAACAGTAACAGTAGAGCCGATAAGAAGAAGTATTATGTTTGTCATACTTTCGCGGAATCTACGCACTCCTCGATATTACAAAGATATCGTGCTACGTATATGTAGCACGAATGCTAAATATTTTTCGTCACACTTTTGACGAAATAGATACAATGATAATTTATTTCTTGTATGAATAAATACCGCTTCACAACCTTTCACAACACAAAAGGATTTTGCAAATTGCGGGTTTTTTTTAACAGATTGCCAGCTATTCTTCCATAGATAGATAATATAGCTCGAACTAAAATGTTATAAAAGCCACAGATGCATGTGGCCACAATGTATTAGATATTAAATAATTTCTAAATTCTAAACATACTGCAGAATTTGTATTCACAAAATAAATTTAATAAAACATAGTTGCAATTGCAAATATTTACTTTTGTTTTTATACTTCAAGTTTGTTCGAAATGTAAAGAAAATATACGTTCAGATTTTTCGACCAAAAAGTTTTTATTGCTTAATCTTGACGTAAAAAATATGCGGTATGTAATTACGTTTAACTTACGTTTATTTAAATTTAACAGATTTCTGAAAATAGAGGCCTAATGTAAACGACTCGTTGCAGATATGCACAGCATTGGCCATGAACAATAATAATATTTACCTAACACTAACATAGGTTACTACTTGCTAATATAGAAAGAAATTGAAAAAAACACAATCAAATTAAATTAATACAATTTTAAAAGGTATACGATGCGAGGGGTGAAGAAAGACGTCTGAGTCTCCAAATGCAATTTCGGCTTTTATTTACGTATATGTAAGATCGACATATGAGACGGAATCGCACTTATCCTAGACATGAGCGCCGCGCCGGCTCGCCGCCGCCGCCGCGTTTTTCCTCGCGCCGCCGCCGCCGTTCAGTTCGAGCAGGCGCTCCGATCTTATACACGCGCACACTTCCGTAATGTGTATGTGAAAATGGCGACGCCAGAAAACGACTTTTCCAAGACAAAACTTATTTTTTTTTATAAAATGTTAGTTCGCATTTGACCTCCATCTCACATGATGGAAAGTGACGATGAGGTCGACGATAGATGAATGCCTATTTGCCTTTTGCCATGAAAAGGCCCAAGTTATAACGTTCAGGGAACAAGTCTGCAGGCAGGAAATGCCAATCCATAGCCGTTAGCCATATAAATGTGAAAGCGTAACGCTTCGTGCAAATATAGTGGTGGAACCCAAGTCTACGCCGAATCCCCCGCTGATGGAAAGGGGAAAACGGAATAAATCGTGTAATTCCATCGCACACTCTCCATGATATATCCTGAAAAATACCGATAAGCTGGCAACTTTACGGCGGTGTTCAAGGCTCTGCAGCTTCGCCTCCACTAATTCCGAGCCACCTATAAGCTTCTTGGCACGGTTGTCAATTGAAACAAAGGTGGCCAGTTGGTATGTAACAAAGCCATCCTAAAGGTGGCAACAGTACTCCATGCACGACCGGACTTGTGCTTAGTACAGCTGAAGCAACTGTCCCTATCTACCGATGCGAGAGATAAGGTTTTCCGGAGAGACTACGGGCTTGACGGCAAGACCAGGGTACAGCGGGCGTCCGGGCCAAGCCCTTCATCAGTGATACGCCTTTGCTCTCGTCCGTTTCTGGCGGACCCGGACTTGGGTATGGACTCGATGGGGTTTATGGTTAGCTGCAGAGCCAGACATGTTTGTCTGGCCCGGTTTTGCGTCTTTCTCGTGAGCAGCTAGCGCGTCTTAGTAGCAGTCTAGTTGAGGGCCTGTATGCGAGGAGACGCGCGGGGCACGTGAGTTGCTCTTTAAGTTGGAAGCTATGTCCGGACATTGTCGCAGGACACTGCGACTGGCATCTCCGGCACTAGCCCGGAGAGCTAATAGAGGACTAGCTAGATATCCTCCGGTCCATCCAGCCGCTTAGGCTATTGGGAACTGGAGAGACGTCGTTTTTCGGCGTCGGGAAATGAGCGTATCTTACAGCTCCGCCACCAATGAGGAGATTGGTAGTAGACTCAGAGTCGACGGCCTAGCGGTGGCAACTGCTAGTTGTGCAATGCGCAACGGGAAGTGAGCGTGCCTACAGCTCCGGTACCTATTTGAAAAATAGGGAGGGTACTACTGTACGTGCGCCCGGGGCGGTTCACCCGAGGCACTACCCTCTCGAAGAACCGGATGAAGTCAAGTGACAGAGGTCTGTGAGAACCCTGTACACTGGCTGATCTGGGGTCAGAACCTGAACTTGTAAGGTTGCTGTACGCGTACAGGTTATAGTGTCCTTCTCGTATGCCGTATACCGTAAGGGAAAGTAGGGAGAGTCACTATAATCACAGCTAACGTAGAAAGATATGGTGCTTGTCCCAGTGTGAAGTAACGCCGCACCCTGGAAAGGATCCCAAGCTTCCCTGCTGCATATTTGGCTATGGATTCAATGTATCTACCGAAGTACAAATTAGTAATAGACATAATAAATAAAATAGTAGTAAGAGACAGTCGGCTATCGGTATGGATAGGTATATCACGAAAAGTCGGAGTCAACTCAAAGGGACTCCGTTTTGTGGAGAATAGACACGCCTGCGTTTTGGTAACGTTCAAATCGAATCGGCTAACCATGGACTCTCGACAAGACTGGATTTCCTCTCCACTGACCCTTGCATTGGTCAAGTACCTATCTACAACTGTGTTATCATCAGCATACGCAAAGGTAACTGGAATTAACATACGTGTGGCGCGCTATAAGTTTCCGGAATGAATAACAAAAAAATACTGTAAGTGGTCAGAAATTAATTCATTGTTTCCGTTACCGTTAATGCACCTTTTCACACGAATGAACCAATTTTGAAAACATTTATGCCACTTCTCCGTGACAATCTCTGAAACATATATTTCATACTCTTCGACAGCCTCTTCAGGTGATGAAAATCGTTGCCCGCGTAACTGGTTCTTAATTTTTGGAAATAAATATAAGTCACAAGGTGCCAGGTCGGGACTGTACGCGGGATGGGTCATAAGGTCAACGTTGTTTACCTTCGAAAATTCATTTGTCTATCTGGTCGTATGAGAACTGGCATTATCGTGGTGCAAGATGATACGGCGTTTACGGTTACTTTTACGGAGTTAGTCAATAACTTCCGGCAAATAAATGGTCGTGTACCAATCGCTATTCACGGTACAACGATTCTCCTAAGCAACAGTAGCCACGTGTCCAGTTGTATTTAAAAAAGAAGCAATCATCCGCTTAGAGGCACTTTGCACGCACGCCACTTTGGTTGGTTTCGGCTCACCTCGAAAAACCCATACGCTCGATTGCTGCTTTGTTTTGGGATCCAACTATAAATCCATGTTTCGTCACCTGTTACTATATGTATGTCCGAAACCAAATTTGACGCCCCTTCGTTGAACCTGATAAGCATAGCATTGCACCAAGTGACGCGATCCGTTTTTTGAGTCACATGCAAATTCTGTGGGATCCACCGAGAGCACAGCTTTTTCACACCCAAATGTTTGTGTAGTATTGATTATGCCTAAAGATGCCCGAATCTCATGGCATGTCACATGCCTATCTGTTTTGATCATACGGCGCACAGCATCGATGTTTTTATTGTTCACAGCAGTGGACGGTCGACCATCACGAAATTCGTCACTGAGATTTACACGACCGCGTTTGAATTCTGCAAACCAGCTATAAATAGTCGTCTTGCGTGGTGCTTCATCGCCAAAAGTCGTAGAAAGTCATACTACGAAAATTTTCACAAGTTAAATCCATGGTGATGTAGACAACCAATTTCTAAAATGACGCCACAATGTAAAAACAAGCGACAGTCAGATGAAACAAACCGTATTCTAAAGCCAAAGAGTTCTATTTTCAAATGTTGTAATTACTTTTTAAATATTGTTTATGTAAGCGGCCAGTTCCGGAAACTTAGTGCGCCCTATGTAAATTTTTTTTTGTATTCTAGCCCTTTTAATGCAAAAACGCGAGGCGGCTAGAATTATGTGTCCGGGAGTATGTATACCTATATAACAATTGAAATCTATTATTTTCATCAATTGATTTTTAAGAGTCTACTCTATAGGGAAATTATGTATTAAAATAAATATGAATCATTCCGTTATTTTTGTCATAAAATTTTAGGTGGGTTAATTGAAATATCTCAAGAATAATTTTGAAAATTTTATTATTGCTTTTCGCTTATTTTCAATATTATCGAACTTTAATGGTTCATATATATTATTTAAGGGTCTTATCATTAATTTTCAGATCCCACCGTCAGACTGGCACTTCAAAGGCAGGTTGAACCCGAATATGCCACTAGGGGCTGTGCGCGACGACTCCTGGGTCACGGTCAACAGTTCCTACGTGTTTCATGATTTCATTTGCGAAAGACCTATCCGGTGGCCTGTTCCGGAAACTTATAGTGCACCCTATGTATCATTGATATGCATGTGAGAATAGGAGACAATTCAGGCGCACAGTTACGTAAGGCTAGTGCTGGAAATCCATCTGACCCGCTAGCTTTATTCACGTCTAGATTCCGCAGAGTTCTAAGTACCTCTTTTTAGCGTATGCGAATTGGCGCCATAATGCAGCCAGCCTGAGGTAAGATTAGATCCAGACGCGAACTCTTTGCTAAGAGTGAGGCAAAAAGATTTGCCTTGTCATCTGCAGTATAGGCCAGCGTGCCGTCCGGCCTCAGCAGAGGTGACATAGATAGGCGACAAAAGTTAGTTAGTGACTGTATATTTAAAGATTTTTGTTTTAAAAGTTAATTTGCCAATTTCTGGCGTCGCCATTTTCACTACGCATACACAATATGGAAGCGTGCGCGCTCGAAGCACCTGATCGAACTGATAAAAATTGTATTACTATAGAAAATACGTTATTTTATTTTTTCCTTTGAAAAACTATTTGTATAACGGTTTTTGTAAAAACAAACACCGATATACAAATTCGTTTTAGGGTCGCGCTCGCGCCTGCGAAACGCCGCCGCCGCCGACACATCGGCGCTCATCTCCAACTTATGCGGAAGGAAGCGGCAGCCGGCGATCGATGATAAGGAACGACGATTCCATTAGCTCTAATCCAAGTATCTCAGCAATATAGAACGCCACTCATAGGCCACAGGGGCTATGTTCGTATCGTTAACACCGTGCGCCGGCCGGGTCTGTCATTCACTGATTCAGTTTACACCGTTCCGTGTCCGGGCCGTCACCGTGCCGTGTCGTTTCTACCGTGCGCCCGCCGGGCTGATATTGTTTTTCGAACTAAATTTTTGTGTTTTTAATACAAATACTTTGGATGAGTCATATCATAAAGCGCAGGGTACGTGCGCACACATTGTAACAATATTTCGACGTCCATTTTGCGCTTACGCTGTCCACTACGCTGTAGTCCAATGTTGACTACCCTCCGGGTGCCCGGCGAGTGCTAGTTACGACGTGTCTGGTTAGAACCGGAAAAAATACTAGACGCCATGCCGTGACTCGGCTGTGGCACGGACTCGGCCTGGTCTAACATGCAGTTCATACAAAAGCATAATATACGCACGACACACGACCGGAGCACGGCCTCGGCACTTTGTAAGATGAATCAGCCTTTACACTGCGTTCCGGTTTTGAAAGAACAGTGCTGGTGAAATTACAGGCACATTGGACTTGTCAACTTATGTCTCAGATTGGCAAGCGCAGTAGCAGTGTCCGTCAAATCTTTCCGATTTAAAGTTAAACTGCTATGGACAGGCGTGTCGCTCACCGCCAGGCGCACGATTTATTGGGCCCGTTACTTGGTATCATGAAAAAAACTTTATCCAAATCGATGGCAACCAAATGAACACTAAAAAATCATTATCGTATAAAAGCAACAATAAACACGAATTCACTATGACTACGAACAAAACAACAATTCGAATTACAATTTGTAATTAACTTTAAGCTATTCTTGAAAAATTTTACGAAAATTAAAAAGATACATATTAACATACCATTCGGAACCCATTTACATCACTATGGGATTCAATTCTGATCTAATGTCTTGACAGCTGATGCCTGGGTACCTTACAATAGGCGCTTTGGTATTATTTACGTAGCACTACTAACAAAAGTAAAAAACCACAACCACTCGCCAAAATCAAACTAAAGTAGAAAGCTGACTAACCCAAACGTGGTTTCCAATTTGTAAAAAAATTTAGGTTTGTAGGTTATCAATACGGATAACTGAATTATATATTATTTTCACATTTCACATTTCATAATCATTATTATCAATTTCGTAATATTGACATCTTGATGGGAAATTAATCTAAACCATATAAATAAACCGACTACTCGTATTATTAACAAAACAAGTTCAAAGACCTTAAAGAAATGTACTCAACACCTTAAAGTGATAACACCTATAAAGTTTTATATAACAATAATAATAATTATTTCATTCGTATACACATACTGTAAAAAAACAGTATGTACGTTACATAAAACACTTATAATACATGGTTGTATGTGCTACTTATATAAAATGTTTAAAACTCCCGAATCCCAATGTAAGCGAAAGAATGTATTTTGGATTTTAGTGTTCCTCCACTCACTGGCTATCACTAGGTACACATACAATACAACCAAGAAGTAAACATACTATTACAATAATACAATTAGAAAAAATAACAATAATAATAATTAATTAATTTAAAAAAAGTAAAAGAAAAAACCGTAAACACTATATACTCATTCAATGTGCATGCCAATTCATATGTTAAATTTCTTATTAATAGCTATATTACGAGATTTTCAGTTTTTGTAATAATCATGCAACCATTTACTAAGAGCGATTAACACACGGCGATTTCTGGCAGCGATGCAAACGCGATGCAGTCGCTAATCGTCTACCTTTATGCAAACGTGATGCAAGCGTGCTGTGCTGTCTGTGCGTATAGCGTATAGGTATAGCCTCTGGCACGGTAAGGTAGAAGACGTCGGTTTGAATCCGGTCGGATCGAAGGAATTTTTTCTGAGTGTTCGATCTTTGTATTAACAATTATACATATTTTTACAAATATTAATTTATCTTTTCGACAACGTACAAAGCTTACTTCATTAGACTGCATTTGCTAGAGATGAGGCATATCGATAAAAAGTTTTCGATGATTTAACGAATAAATATATAGTGCGTACATGAGTTTAACCTATTAGGTAATTAATGATATGATATTAATGTTCTTAATCTACATTGTGAGTCTCAAATTTATTAAAATATCAATTGAAATGACATTTGAATTTAGTTGGGTTTTTTAATACCTTCTATGAAATACAAAATACTTCATAGATTTATGCAAAGTTTTCGAGTGACAGGTGGGGTCCATTATTTTGTTTCTCGCAATCAATATAATCACGTAGACGCACTACAAATTACCGCACTTGTTTGTTGAGGACAATCTTTTTGAGTGTTTTCAGCATGGCTAAACAACAACAGCCAAATTAAAGAAAACAAAGTAGAAGTCAAGAAATAAAAACAAAAACAAATAACATAGGAAATGAAACTATTTTTCCGGATTTAAATCGCGTATATTTCTTTCGTCGTCGTTTCGACGTCGGTTTGTTTGAAAAAAGAAATATACGCGATTTAAATCCGGAAAAATAGTTTCATTTCCTATGTGTAACAATTGCGAAAACCTAAGAACTCGAAAAACAAATAACTTTAACTGAAAACACAGCATGGTACAATAAAATATACGTGGCACATACAAGGTGTCAGTACTCGTAGTAAATTAAATTGACATGTATATGTGTCAAGATCAACGTTGAAAGTATTCTTGAACAATTTCACAGATTTTAGAACACTATAATTGGTTGTATATGCAATTATTATTGTTCACCTATCGCAGGCGATAGCTATTGAATCATGAAAGAGGTGAACAAAAACTGCATTTACGTTTAATTTATTTCTTCTCCTGTACCTACTCCATACAAATATCGGATCGGATAACAAAAATAAAATAAATGTTACTTACACTCAATTCATGGGAATTAATTATATTAAAAACTCAATTTTTTAAATTCGTAAGATTATACAAGGCTGTACAAGAATGTACCATTGCTTCAAAAATCAATTAAACCAAAAATCTATCGACTTTACCTCATCCCTATGACAATCGTCAAATGAACACACAGTCCTTAGAGGATGGAAAAAAAACTGTCACAGGGATCATCCTAGAAAATTTGCAGTGTAGAATACGTCATTTGTAATAAAATATTCTGTCATATCATAAAGTTTTATTTATTTCATTTTATCCTCCTTTGCCAACCCTACCAAAATACGTATAAATTTTGAACGCTCTTTGGAAGCTTTGTCTCTGTTCCTTTTCTTTACTCATGTAGTTCCGCCCCATAACTGGCATAAAGCTAAGCAAATCATCGTCATAATTACAGAATCTGCAACATTGCAAAGGTTTCTGAAAATCTAGAAAAGTCTCCTGATACGTAGAGGTTCCACCTGCTCACACCAGTCGAGTTTTTTATCTATTACAACTCCAAGATATTTAATGCTAGAGATTATCACACACATCCGCAATTATTTTGAATATTGCAGTTATGGGCCGTAAGAAGGCCAATCTATAGAAGAGGTGATACAGTATTAGGTAAAGGGAATTAATTTAGTATTGCTTATCACTGGTATCAGGTTTCTTACCACGGTATGACTTCTTTTTATTTTCCCGATACTAGTGATAATCATTTAGTGAATAACCACGAAAGTGTTAAAATCTATATATTAATTTATTATTTTCCAGGTTAAGGGTTAATAAATTAACCGATAGCCAATCCCTAATTATCCTTCAAGATATTTCGGTGTCACATTTTGCTTCATGCCAGTTTTAGTCATGAGTTGAAAGAGCAGTGTCGTCAGTGTAGACAAACAAGTTACAATTTGAGAGATACAAACGACATAGGTCATTCACATATATTAAAAATGGCGTTGGACCTAGAATGCTACCTTGCTGAACATCAAAGTCGATCTGCTCTACATTACTCTCCACAGAATTAATTTTGAGAAAACAACGTTTGGTCAAATAATCCTTAAATATATTTAGATTGGTTTCATGAACTCCGATATATTCCATTTTTTCCACCAGTCTGGGCACAGAAACCTATATACAGAGTGTTTTATTTTAATCTGATAGTATGGAGAAATTCGAAACCATAGACGATACAAGGAAACTGTCTTAATAAAATTACCTTAGGAAAAACAATTTGACCAACTTCTACTGTCCCAATTTTTTGTCCCATACAATGAAATGTAAGGATTTACATAAAACTGAGTCGACCAGTACAAAGAAATTGGTCAATTTTATTCATTTTTACAGACAACTGACGCTTAACCAAAAAATTTACTATTCCAAAATTGTTTTCACAACAAAAGACCTAACTGGTTCCTTGTATCTTATATGGTTTCAGATTTCCCCATACCGAACTATAAAAAAAACCCTCTGTATATTATATCGTTTTTTTTTCAATTTCCTGAAATATAAAGACTCAAACAGAGCATAAAGGTATGGAATGGAAGTTCGTAGACAAAAGTGGACGTTACTCCTTCCAATATTTTTATTACCTAAATGACTCACAAAATCAACCTCTCAAAATTATCGTTCGGTGCACGATAAAACCAAATAAGGACAAGATTAGATATCGCATAACATATAGGTTGGCTAAAAAAGTTACTTCTAATGGAATCACTTTCACTCCTCGTGTCTAGACCGACTCTATGTTTCGCAATACTTTTCTGGTTTTCGTGACTCTGTATCTAGTTTTCTCGGGTTTTTTTTTTTGTTAATGTTATCATTACATAAATCGTTCAGATTTAGGCCTAAAGTAAAAAAATATTTCACCTTAAACTCCAACCTGAAAAAAAGCTCAAACTTATATAAATGGCCAACCGTGTAACACGCTTTTTTGGTAGATCTCCTAAATACCAAAACAAAAACAAAATTTATCTTCCCCCCTTGGTATTTTTCACCATTCACAACAAACACACACAAACTGTCGCTTTGACGTTATAGTTCAAAAATATTTAGTAAATTAGTTGAAACAGTGTTGGTGTAATCTATTATTTAAACCATTCACATATATATTACCTGTTGGTGAACGATTTTTCTATAAAATGAATATCGTGAAGGGTACCCTTAAGTTTGACATATTTTTGAAAATACCAACCCTGGCTAATTTTTCTTGTATGGTAACGCAGAATACTAGTGCGATTTTACTTCTGTAGTCGAGTTTCATGTAAATTATAGCTTTCTTTAATATTTCCATGTCGAACGCCGCCAATTAGTTTGCCAAGTACTTTCTGTAAAGTAATATACGTAAACCTGGAATCGCCATGTATTCTAGCGGGTTTAGGTGATAAGACTTGGGAGTTTCATCTAGATGAATCGATAGATTGTCTGTGGCGTCGTTCGCGGGTAATATCTCTTAGGAGGAATTCGGCGGAAGCTTGTCTTTTCTGTTCGATACATCGGCTCGCAAGGTGTTCCTGATTTTTACACTTTCTGCGGTGATTTATCCCAATGGGGGCATGGTCCCCCAATGTCTTCTTTTATAAGGAAAACCAGGAATAGCCGTAATTATGGCTCTCCGAACCCTGTACCAGATGTAAAACCCGTGTCACCGGACCGCATGGTGAGTTGACCTCTGGATTCTTTCCTTCGTTAGATGTTTCGTCATTTGTTTCAATGTACTGTAACAATCTGTATTGTTGCAGGGTTTTTTTTATTTTTGTCTTTGGTACTTGTAATTTCAAATCTCGCCATCAACTGAATGGCTGAGACAAATCTGCTGTAACTTTTGTTCGGCTGTGCCCGATCACGTGTCATGAGCTCCACGGGTGGTCGGCATCTACATATAACTGCATTACTCCTGTAGAAACTACGCTGTCTTCGCAGCGGGTCTGGTATGCAATTTAAAAGTGCATCCGGTAAACTCCAGGTCAGTGACGTATAAGTGAAGTGTCCATGTGTCACTCATGTACTTTCAAAAACTCTTAGTGCAATACATTAGCTCGAAGTACATATACTTAAAGTTAACCTTTTATATGTAACTGATAAGAGTAGTAAGCATATCTGTACACAACTAATGTAAACTCGGGGAAGTACAATACTAGTTCTCCATACTGTACCCTTACATTTAAACGTAACGGAGGTAACATGTAACAATAATACATTTAAAATAAAGCATCTGGTGATTTCTACTTGAAACTTGTTTTCGTTATGTGTAAGACGCCCTTCCTACTCCTCGCTTATAAATTTTTCCGACTGGAGCTGACCATTACAACCGTATGTTTAGTTTTATGAAAAGAAATCAATATTCTACACCAGAATCATCATCACCTTCATCAACCCATTTAAACTGGCTCCAATAGGAAGCTCCTACATCGGCTTCAACGACCCCACGTGCCGGGCATATATAATGGTAGCCTGGACTGCTGCTTGAACCCTTGCAAGTACTCCCCTGTAGTACCTAAGCAGAGGTACTGGCCATGGTCCACCAATATGAGATAAAGAGATCGGCCAGGGGCAAACGCACTGTCCCTCAAAAGGTTGGTAGCTACAGATGGCGGTGCAACGAATGGGTGACCGATGGAATGAGAGCCTCGTGGATTCGACTTACGGTGTAGGTACGGACAATAGAGGCGATTCGCTCGGTTCTGCAGCAGCATAATAGTAATGACAGTAATGACAATAATGACAGTAATGACAGTAATGACAGTAGTGACAGTAATGACAGTAATGACAGTAATGACAGTAATGACAGTAATGACAGTAATGACAGTAATGACAGTAATGACAGTAATGACAGTAATGACAGTAATAACAGTAATGACAGTAGTAATAGTAGTAATAGTATTAATAGTAGTAATAGTAGTAATAATAGTATAATAGAGATAACAGTAATAATAATAATAATAATAATAATAATAATAATAATAATAATAATAATTAAGATAATGATGATGATGATGATACTAACAATAATAATAATAATAACTATAAATACTTAGACTACCTTACTTATTACATCCAAACTCACGAGAGAAATAAATGTAGGCCATACATACAAATACTTCTCCCGGCCCGGGAATCGAACCTGGGACCTCTGCGTGGCAGTCCGTCATAGTGACCGTTCGGCCACAGAGGTAGTCATACAGACCTCCAAAACCTGCTTCGCCTAGCAGTTTTATCGCGATGTTTTTCTTTATCCGCTCACGCGATTCATGCGTCTCTGGAAGCATACCACACCTAGAGGTGCCGGTAATGATTTTATACCGATTTATCGGATATCGACGTTATAACAGGTAAACGAACTAATACTAATTGCTATTTCGGTAACTACTCTAGCAAATCATAAAGTTTTTAATGCCTAGGTCTATCATTTCAAAAAAAAAATAAACAACTTCAAAAATACGTCACGATAATCGTGTGTGTTATTGTTTGGGCTGGTGATGTCCGTGTATATTTATTGAAAACATACCGTAAGTTGCGTTTTTTAAGTTTACCTGAATATAAATGTTTATAAACTATACTTTAAGGAGTAATTTCATAGTAAACATTAGAACCACTCAAACGGAATATTATCATATTTACCCAAGTACACCAAAAATTTCATTAATGCTTTTTAAGTGCAGGATTTGCGGTGTATTACTGCATTTTATTTGAGATGATTTTGTTGTAGTACGGAGGGTATTTATTTAGCAATGCAGAATAATAATTTTTATTTATAAAAACTTGTATTTAAACTGAATCCTTTTCTAATTTGCGAAACCAAATAGCCGCCATTTTGCGGTAGGATGAGCGCATCGCGTGAGCGGTTATAGGGGTATTACTATTAAAAATTTTAACAATAAAAGACCTAGCTTGTAGAAGCGAACCATGTCTCTCGAAGTATATAGAATTTGACGTTTTATTCTGAACGGACTGACTTTCTATCGTCAGCGTGTAACTATGTAAAAAGAAGCACATCGCAGTAGCTTTGATTGTCTGTCTTTCCATCAATCCACTGTTTCTACTAATTTATCATTCACTTACGTCAAAGCATTATCTGTAAAATAACAATGCTATCTGGCTGTATTTTATCTTGAGTAGCCTAATTATAGTCATAATTTAAGAACTCTTCTTCCCTAATCTACGTGTATGTATCTGTTAATATACCATTTAATATCTACAGTTACAAGAAATAAATCATCAATTTCGCTCCACCAGCACCTTTACTCGTTTTTCTAAGAAAAAAGAAAAAATATAGGGTCTTTTGAATTACTACTATAATTATTCAAGTCTTTCATGAAAACACGATATTGTCACGTACAGACAATGCCCAAATTCTCAACGCTATAAATTCTTTATACCTCCTTTAATAAATAAAATAAAGGTAGCCGACGACACTCTTGTTATATACAACGTAAGACTGAAAAGACTGGTGCTATTGTTGCACATCTTCATTAAAACATTACGTCAGTCTTAGTTTCAACAATGCGTCCATTAGTTCTTTAAAATAGTATATTATAAATAAAAGGAGTACCAACAAAAGACTTCAATGTCATAAGGCAAAATTATTCAATTTAAAAATGTTTTTTTGAAAACGATACTATTACTCTATCGTTAAGAGACTACCATTTCAAAATTAAAAGATCCGATTTAACCTAGACTAGGTATTCACTGCTGGGCACTAAAAAGGTCTTCATTAGGCTGAGATATTAATGAGCTTTCATGCAAAGGATGGATATTCGTGGAATAACGATACATATGTAACGAGGAACATAAAGGAAAATTCGGGTAAAGGTCGACAGCGCGAACAGTACTGTATAGGTATGACCTCCTTACATCGACATCTCAACTTTTTATCGCCTTTCTCCGGTTCCTAGCCACTCGTATTTAAATTTAAATTTTGAATTTTACCATAATTCTTTTGTCTCGCTTTCTGATTTTGTTTCGTTTCACCGTCACTTCCAGCTCGATCGCGACAGAGTACGGAGCCGTTTAAATTCAGTGGCGTCTAATTTTGATTCCTTTACTAAGCTTATAATCATCATAATATAATCTAAATCATGTGCCAATTTTAGTAAGTTTATAATCACTACAGCCATTATCATGTACCTATGAATACGTATCTGTAATTCAGTAGATCTCGGCCCTTTGAGGGTAAGTGTCTACTTAATATCTCTTAATATCCATAAAGTTAGGGAGTGTTTCATAATAATGTACCTGTTTCCTATATATACCTTTTATTGTTACGGCCTTACTTCTTTGTTTGTTTTCTTTCCTTAACCGACTTTAAATAAATTTGTGAACCTGAAGTTTTCTGTTTTACTGTCGTGAACCTGACAACCGCTTGTTAGGGTTACAACCCTTTCAGTACAACTGTTTTGTTAATGTTTCACGGCAATCTTCGGATTTCCGATAGAACCCGAATAGAAATTTCCATGTCTAGTAATTATGAGATTTATTGTTTATAATAATATAAATTCTTAACTGCATACTTCATTGATGTTTTCTTACTTACTTACTTCATTCATGTGAACTATATTGAACTTCATTTTTAGGTAGCAGTAGCGCTCCTGTAGAGTATCTATTTCTGCCGCCAAGCAGTAATGTCAGCATTACTGTGTTCCGGTTTTGCTGGTGAAATTACAGGCACATGGGGCTTGTCAACATAAGTCTCAGGGTGACGGGCGCAGGGGCAGTGCCTCTCAGACCTTTGCGATTAAATTCTGAGTGTCACTGCAACTGTTATGGACAGGCGTGTAGCTTACCATCAGGCGCACGAATTGTTCATCCAGTCACTTGATATTATAAAAGAAGAACTGTAAAACTTTTCATAATGTTTAACATTTACTCGTTAATGATATACCAGCAAAGAAAAAATAATAAAAATAGAAGTAAATTAATTTGCTATTCCGCGAACCCAATAAATATTTTAACTGCCTCTGTGGGCGAACGATTATCATACTGGTCTTCCTCGCAAAGGTCTCGGGTTCGATTCCCGGGCCGAGAGAAATAATGTATGGTCTACATTTATTTATGTTTTGTGTTACAGAACACTGGCTGAAAGATTACGAAGCCATTAACAATATAGAAAATTATGTAATAGTCAGTTCGTTCATAAGAAAGAGCTTAAGTAGAGGCGGATCCATGATTATTATTAAGCGTAACTTAAAATTTAAAGAGCGTAAGGATATCACAAATCTTTCTACTGAACGAACTATTGAGATTTCATGTGTGGAATTGGATCAGTTTGTCTTCTTATGTGTATACAGGCCCCCCTCTGCTAATTTTAACGAGTTTGAATTAATTATGGAAGACAGTTTAAAGCGGATTTTTCCAACCAAAACAAACGTAGTAATTTGTGGAGATTTCAATGTAAACCTGCTGGAAAACTGTTCTACTTCTGTAAGACTCATTAATTTATTTCAAAGTTATAACTTGATTAATCTTTTTTTAGAACCAACTCGCATTACTGCCTCCTCTTCTACTTGTATTGATAACATCTTTAAGTAACACAGACGCAGTGTCTAAATCAATAATAAATTGCTTAAGATCCGACCATAGTGGCCAATTAGCTTCTTTTAATTGTAAAATGAGCAAGAAGGTAGACCAATTCCTCTGCAGACCGATTACCACAGAACGAATAATTAGATTTCAAAATAATATCGGCAATTGTTTAAGTTCCCTACCCCACATACCGGAGGATCCAAATACTTTCTATAACACGATATTTGGTTTAATTAAAAATGAATTTGATAATATATTTAAATCGAAAACATTAACTTTCCATAGAGAGACTAAATTCAACGACTGGGCAACAGTAGGTATTCATAAGAGTAGGTCTCGTTTGTATGAGCTATATGCTATGAAAACTTATAATACTAATTCCAATTTCATAGAATATGTTAGAATTTATTCAAAAATATTTAAAAAAATATGTGTAGCTGCTAAGGTTAAGTTTCACAGCGACAAAATTAGACAATCGATAAATGAATCTAAAACTACTTGGAGCATAATAAATAAAGAATCAGGCAGAGTTAAACAACACGCTAGAGATATAGTTTTAGAATTAGACAGCAAACTTATAAAATCTAAAGATAAAGTAGCCCAAGCTTTTGAATCGTTCTTTTCGGAAATTGCTGTGAACACTACAAAATCATTAAATTCCTCCCCTTCACTTGCTATTGATCTCCTAAAGAAAAATGTTAACGTTTGTAGCAGTTTATTTAATTTTCGTCAGGTTAATCCACAAGACATCATAAAAGCTTTTAAGTCAATACATGTTAAAAAAACTGAAGATCTCTGGGGCATATCAACTAAAGTTATAGACTCAGTTATTAATCTAATTTCCCCACAGTTAGCTGTAGCTTTCAATAGGTGCGTTGACGAAGGTGTTTTTCCCGATTTAATGAAATACAGCAAGGTTATTCCCTTATTCAAAAGCGGTAGGAAAGTTGATCCTAGCAACTATAGGCCCATTTCAATTTTACCAGCTTTAAGTAAAATATTCGAAAAGGTTATGCTAACTCAATTACTGTCCTATTTCGGTAGGAATAATATTTTTCATAGTGAACAATACGGGTTTACTAATGGTAGATCGACTAGCGATGCGGGGGTAGCGTTACTAAAACACATCTTTGATGCTTGGGAAAGGTCCCAGAAAGCTATTGGTGTTTTCTGTGACCTCTCAAAGGCATTTGAATGCGTTGATCATATTACTCTTATTAGGAAGCTGGAACATTACGGTGTGAATGGCAAGGCGTCGAAACTTGTCTGGTCATATCTCAACGGTAGAATTCAGAAAATAGACATAAATGGAGTGACTTCTTTGGGTTCTCTAGTAAAAATGGGTGTTCCGCAGGGCTCAATACTTGGACCTTTCTTATTTCTGATTTATATTAATGATCTGCCATTCTTTGTTAAGGACCATTGTGAAATAGTGTTGTTTGCTGATGACACATCCTTGATTTTTAAAACAGACAGACATGACATTAACTAGGAACACATTAATGATACCCTCTCTAAGGTAGCTTATTGGTTTAATGCTAACAATTTATTGCTTAATGCCAAGAAGACAAAATGTGTTAAATTTGAATTACCTAACGTAAAATCGACTAGTCCAAGCATAAAAATAAACGGAGAAAAGTTAGACCTTATTAATAAAGCAGTCTTCTTGGGAGTGACCTTAGATACTAAACTTCAATGTATTCCACATATATCGTTTCTGACCAGCAGATTAAGCTCCGCTGCATACGCAGTCCGCAGAATACGTGAGCTTACCGATGTTAGTACTGCTAGACTAGTTTACTTTAGTTACTTCCATAGCATAATGTCCTACGGGATTCTCATGTGGGGTAAAGCGGCAGATATTCAAACCATATTTGTATTGCAAAAACGACCGATTCGTTCTGTGTACCGTCTAGGTTCTCGGGTATCTCTCAGAGAAAAGTTTAAGGAGACTGGTATCATGACTGTGGCATCACAGCACATTTACTCAAATATTTTATATGCCCGTAAAAATATACATAATTTCAATAAGAAAGAAGATATCCATAATATTAACCTTAGAGCTAAGTCCAAACTCATGATACCACGATTTCGTTTAACCAAGGTAAACAACTCTTTTATGGGGAACTATATACGTTTTCACAATAAGATTCCGGAGCATATATTAAGTTTATCAATTCCTAAGTTTAAAAACTACATTAAAACTATTTTGATCCAAAAATCATATTACAAAGTTGAAGACTACGTGTTAGATAAAGATGTATGGAAAGACGACATGGCTCCAGAATCCACACAAATTTGATTCAAAGTGTATTCCATAGCATTTAAGTTTATTTGAAAAGAGCAATCCCTAGAGTTTCTTGCTCGTTCTTCTCAGAGAGGTCAGCGTAGTGAACGAGCAGTAGCTTAACTGTGACGTTTTCAAGTGTAAATTTATTTTACCTATGGAATAAAAAATCTTTGACTTTGACTTTGACCATAAACACCCAGACCCGAAACAATATAGAAATGTTAGATTTTCTAGATGGGCCTACTATGAGCTCTTAGAGCAATCCTATTTAAGCCTGTAAGTTGGATTGCTTGTCAAATTCGTACTATGACTTCACAAAAACAATTACTGTCCGTGCAGTTTACGTTCCCATTCGAAATACGTTCACCTTATAGTAGGCCCCCTTGCTGGGAATCGACCCAGGGACCTCAGAGATAAAATATACGTATATCTGAACCAGATTGACGATGTCTTCCAAGACAATTCAAATATACAAAACATATAATGTGAAAAGACTAATGCTAATGGAGGAAGCAAAAAGATATATGCCAGGAGTGTAGAAGATTATAGTAGCCTAAGCATTCCCAGTGAGAGACAGGTACTT
>NW_020654810.1:23434322-23475859 GCF_003589595.1 Hyposmocoma kahamanoa | reverse complement strand
ATCTGTTAACTATAAATCATCTCAGTTGTATGTCGATAGAGTGCCATACCAGCATTTCATACGTTTAGTATTCTGCTAAAACTTGAGAGAACCTTGTCAGTGGCTAGCCATCAGGCTCTTATTCAGCCGCCATTGCCATGTTTTGGTATTCTGCTTTTCAGTGGCATATATTGTTCCATTATATTTTTAAGTTTCTTTCTTCTCTTGTAGAATTTTGCCAATGTCATGTCACTAATGGGAGTTACATTTTCGTTTTTTAAATGTTTAATTAATAATAATAACAACAACAACAACAACAACAACAACAACAACAACAACAGCAACAGCAACAGCAGCGGCAGCGGCGGAGGCGGCGGCGGCGGCGGCGGCGGCGACAACGACAACGACAACGACAACGACAACGACAACGACAACAACAACAACAACAACAATAACAATTTCAATAACAATAATAAGAACAATAATAATAATAAGAGTAACAATAATAATAATAAAAACTGTTAACATTGTTAATCAAATAGTTGACAAACATTTACAAAACACAAAAGTAATCACGTTTGAAGAAGTTCACACTGCTATATACTGTGCCGCAATAACAGTTACGACATTACACGACAAAAAAAAAACTAAAAAAACAGTAGACCACGCTTCCCATACACAAAACAACAAAACAGATAAACAGAAGAAACCACAATGGGAGAAACGAATGGAAAACAAGATCACAACGCTAAGGAAAGAAATAGGACAACTCACACAATATCTAAACGGAAACCTTACACAGAAAAAACAACAAAAACTAAACCCTACTTACAAAACCAGACAAGAATTAACAGACGAACTTGATGAAAATAAGCAAAAACTACAGGCACAAGCTAAACGACTGAATAAACGATACAAGAAACTAAAAACTAAACGATAAACTAAACGATAAGCTAAAGCTAAACGATACAAGAAAAGTAACCAAAAAAAGTCAGACAATATTTTGTTCAGTAACAACCAAAAGATATTTTACCAAAAACTCAACTCAGAAAACATAGTAGTAACACAACAACCAGACATAGAAGAGATCCAAAAATACTGGGAAAATATATGGTCAAAACCCGTACAACACAATACACACTCGTCATGGACTGAAATAGAAGAACAAGAGATGGAGAAAATTGAACCTATGCCAGAAATAACAATTGACGAAGATGACGTAACACAAGCAATAAAAAGAACATTAAATTGGAAAGCGCCCGGAACTGATAAAATTCAAAACTATTGGATCAAATACTTTCACAGACACATAGCAAACACACTAAACGGCTTTATTCAAAATCCACACGACATGCCTGCTTTCCTTACTCAAGAAACAACCTACTTAAAACCCAAAGATAGTGACACAACAAACCAAGCCAAATACAGACCCATTACATGTCTCCCAACTATGTACAAACTACTAACATCCATTATTACACATAAAATCAGCTCACACATATCAACAAACAAAATCATACAAGAAGAACAGAAAGGTTGCAGTAAAGGTTGTTTTTTTTATAATGCCAACGAACAAGTCGTGTGCCTCATGGTAAGCGACACTGTTGGAGATTAAGTTGAACGCAAGTCGTCTGTGAAAATAATTAGAGCAAAGTTTCTATTATCACAAAACTATTCATTCATACTGGAGCATCACTTCCCGTTCTATACGTCATTCGATCTTTCATGTCAAGAAAATAATTAAATCCGTTAGACAAATGATATTAAGAAGTATATAGTATTCTTTTAATTTCGTTGTTTCATTTCATCAGACACGCCTTTCCTTAACAGCTGCAATGCAACAGTGTTGCAAGTGCAAGGGAATGAAGAAAGGAAAACAAGGAAATGAATAATTAATTATAATAACTTTATTGTAATTAAATAAATATCTAAACATTATTACAATAAATGCCTATTTTCTTACATTTAGCGAACTTATAAATTACTTCACACATTTTGTTCTGTACAAGGATTTATTTAACTGAAATTAAGTATATTTACACACGTAAGGACAGGCTCCCATTATGTCGTGACGACAGACGGTCATGCAATTTAAAGTGTCGTGACTTGTATATTTAAATGAAGTTGTTCACGACTTTTTTGACGTTACGACGACACAGACTGTCAAGACAATGGGAAGAACCAGAACGACAGTCGTCCTACGATAAATAAAACGTCAATCGTGACGACAGATAATCGCAGCTACTATTGACGTCATGTTCCGCTCCCTACTCTCCCCTCACATCCCCCCGCACCTTCTGCTGCGCGTCAAACGGTTATGTCGTGCAAACGACAAGGCGGCTGCTAAAAACCGATAAATTGTCCTCACAATCCAGTGGGAATACCTAGACACGACAGTCGTTGAACATAAAAAACCTTACATAATGGGAACACGCCCTAAGTCACACAGACACTGAATTTTGTGCATAACATAAAAAATCTCAATATTAAAATCATTTCTCTATTATTACCTACATACTTGAAGTCACAATTCGGTCAACTTTAACATTAATATGTGATATAAAATTGCGTATTACATTTTAAGAAGTATAAGGCAGTTACCAAATTCATCAATACGAGATTGCGTAAAGCTGGTCAGAAAAAAGTTTATACGCAAGAAGAGCGATGCCAGAAGATGCGTTGCGTCGGCATTGCGACGGAACGCATTGTACTGCATATAAGATAGAATTACGTGCCACATTTTCATATTTTTATGATAGACGACGGAACGGGTGCGCATCGGATAAGGGGCCAGGAGACGAAGAGGGGAGGGGTAGTGCGGTGCGTAAGTAAGCGAAGTGGTAGTGAAAAAGACGTCGTGCGTTTTGTGCGTTGCAGCTTTTTCTGACCGGCTTAAACTAATGCCGCTTTATTAAGTGTGGTGCCTTCCTTATTCGCCTACTCGCATAAGTATTTCCCTAACTTCTTCTCCATTATTAACTAGTTTTTGGTAACTCTTTAATACTAAAATAGGATGTATGGGAAACTCACTTCAAAGTTCGATTAACGTTGCTTAGAGACTAGATAAGCGTTTCGTAAAAATAATAAATATGGTTAAGTAGAAATGGTGGACATATTTTTATTTACAAAATTCACTTTCATTGAATATTATGATCTTTTTACTACTATGATATTCATCTATTTTTTTATGAAAGTACTGCACTAGTTCATTATTATTATTGATGCAAAGATCGAACAAATACAAAGAAAAGTTTCTTCAACCTGACTGAACTCGAACCAGCTCCTGTCGTCTCAACGTGGCTACTTTGTTAACCACTTTTTGACACATAGTTGTTCGATCTAAGTAGCAATAATATTTGATATGAAAATTGTAATTCCATTAGCACCCTTTTAAGGCACAATTCCAACAGACTAGAAAGAAGAATATTCAAAAACTGACACGGAGCTTTCTACATATGCAAATAATTACGTATTTGCCAATACGCCAGCCTATTTTTGGACCATGGCGATTTTTGTCAAGAAAATCTTGAGTTGTCAGGCGACGCCAAAGACTTTGGCTTAGTTGAATTAACTTCAATACTCGAGGTCCCTTGTGGGCCCCTATAACCAGTACTTCTATTCGTATAAGTCGAAGACGTAACGGGTATCTTTCGAGTCTGTTTGATCTTCAATTTGTTGAACCACAAATCTCGCGTCTTCTTATTCCCTAAGACAAAGAACAGGAACAATATGAAGCCTTGGAAGGTTGCTGTCAATGTAAAAAGGTATGCGCCAACTATGTTATAGCCGAACAAACCAAATATCCAAGGTAAACCAAACAAGAACACTAGTAGACAACTGACGGAGGCACACCTGAGGACTTCTTTTGAATCACCATGCCTCTGAATCCTTCTTGAACCAAACACAGAACGAACTATTAAACCAAATAGCGTCCAGTTAGCAAGTAGCATTAGAGCAACTGGGGCGTACACGGCCAACCAAAGGCCGAGCCCAGAAGGATAGCAGAAAGTCCCACTTGGATACTTCTCATCGAAACGTCCCGCATAAGAGTGAGGGTCGACTGAAAGAAGAATTCCAACTATAACGCAAGGGACTCCCCATGAAAAAGCTGAAGCTCTAAGCAGCTTATGAGAGGCGTCTCTCGTAAAGACTATAACCAATCTCCGATAAGACAACACAGCTGCTACCAACATCCAACAGAAGGATGCTAGCACAGAATAGTGTAACAGCACTCCAACCAACATACAAGGGATGTTATAGTGGTCGAATTTGGCAAACACGACGACCAGAAAACATATGACCATTATAAATATCGCAATGCTTAGTTGCAGCCATATTTTGTTATTGTAATCGCGTCTCCAGGGTCTGAACAAAGCAGCAGTTATTCCAATCATTAATAATCCAAAAATGGATAGAAAACATCCTACTATGCTTAGTATTTCTAACGCATCTTCGTTTCTTTGTGAGAAAACCTCTCTTGAAACTAATATTTGAGCGAAATGTGTAAGATGGTCACATCTACAAGTGTCCAGCATTCCTTCTTCTGTAGATCTGACGAAGGTGCAGCCTTCTTGAGACCAGAATCCCGTGTCCTTATCGACGAAGTGCCAATAAGCACACGCGCGACTTTGGTTGCGTTCAATGCCACCTTGCAATGGACTGAGATGGATGTCTATTACCTGAAAGGTAACAAGAGAGTTTAATTAGTTCAGATATACTACACAGTTTGTGTTAATTAATATCGTTTCGTAATCGTATTACGACAGTATGTCAGAGTGATCTTCTGTATTTTTATAGCATAACCGAGTTTGATTGATTTTTGTACATAAACATTTGGCAGCTTCGTGTACAAACAGATTTTCATGATTGTCTTTTCAAACAAAAAGATTACATGATTTTTCCCAAACATTACTGTAGTTTCTATCTAAATACTAATTGCACACGATCAATGCTGGTACTCTCATTAATAACATGTTTTATTAACCGACTTCAAAAAATGAGGAGGTTCTCAATTCGACTGTATGTTTTTTTTTTGTATGTATGTTACGCGATAACTCCGGTATTTGTGAACCGATTTCCATAATTCTTTTTTTGTTGGTAAGGGGGTACTTCCAAAGTGGTCCCATTTCATTTTGAAGAAAATCATCCACCTCGAAGGGTGGCTGTTCACGCATGAAGATTCATTTTTTTAATTAATTTAGGAGCAATTACTTTAATGGTTGATTTTGCTATTACTCCCATTCAAGGCGTTTTTCTCTCAATATACTTTGAGTAGGGTCGTAGTGAGAACCTATTTTTATTATCTCCAGTGTCAAGCAAGTCAAGCGAACTAGGGGATATTTCAATAAAACTTAGCAAATAGACGTAATTTCACGTACTTTTGAGGTCGGTTTTTTTAGTACTCTGTACTGAGATTATATTTTTGTATTCGTATATATGATATTAGTATGTACATAGAAACAGCTTGCTCAACTTTAACGCTACAGATTTGATAATACTAACACACACACTCAACATAGCTCCGCACTAGGGACACCCTGTGTCGCGGGTGCCATGGCCACACGCATAGACAACCACAAATTACACCGAAACTCACGAGAGATAAATGTAGGCCATACAACTCTGCATGGTAACCGTTCAACTAATGAGGCAGTTAAATTTAAATTGAATTACATGCCATTCATTCTAAGCGCTATGCTTCAGCTTTCCTGGTGTTTACGGCAAAGAAAAATGTTGTGTTTTGTGTGTATATTTACTTATTACACAAATTCGTAACATCATCAGCCAGACTACGTGGCCAACCCATATTCACAGTCAGTGCAAATTTGAGAGAGTGCTGTGATGAATAAATAGAAAGTAGAAACTTGTGGAGTACTTTGGACATATTTATGCATAATCTATTGTATTAAAACAAGTCCACGGCCGGGACTGGGTTTTGACCTTAAGCTGCAAAGTATGGCAATTGTGCTGTAAAAATACAAACATTTTTTTTTATTCCTGGAACTTTTTCAATCTCAAGTCCACCTGTGACGGTGTGACCTCCTTACACCGGTCATCTCACCTCTTGGTATCGCCTCTCTCCTTTTGTATCTTATCATTTTTTTAATTTTACTTGTATTTAAATTTTAAATTTGAATTGTTCCATCTTCCTTCACTTTCTCATTTTGTTTTCGTACCACGGCCACTCCCAGTCAGAGCTGTTAATAAGCTAATCATGTGTAATAATTTATAAGTCTACACCCTTCATGTATCTATTTCTATAATTCAGTTTCTCGGCCCATTTAGGGGTAAGTGCCTTAATAATAAGTATAGGGAGTGTTTTATACTGTTATACCTGTTTTTTACATTTACCTTTTTATTGTTACAGTCCTTTCTTTAATCTTTACTTCTTTAATAAGTTTTGTGGACCGGAAGTTTCCCATTTCATTGCCGTGAACCAGGTTCACGGCTAGTTAGGGTTACCACGCTTTCACGCCTATTCCTATGTTCCCTTCCACGTTCGCTCTTTAAATTTGTGACGTTATTTTACTAATAGGTATCCAAATGAACTATCGATGCATTTTCTGTCCAACTCATTGCATCATCGTTTATTCTACAACCCGTCTTATTAGACTGTTCTTTTTTTTTTATCTCTAAGACTTACGATTCTCATAAAGCGCACAGACAGACGTGTTTTTTTTGGCACATTCTGGGTGCCCACAAATGCCACCAAATCTGCTGTTGAATCATATTTTTTGAATTAACTGTAAATACATTCTTATAGAAAAAAATACCTGAATAGATTAGGTTCAACTAGTAAGTGTGTTAGTGATCTCCTGGAAGTATTATATTCATAATACTTACTTCTCCATGATCGAACTCCGTAATATTATTCACTTTGATGCTCAGAATTCGGCTGTTGACAGAAACTGCGGGAGTATCCCGGAACGCCCGGTTATTTCTGAAGATAATGAAGCTGATGCGGTGTTGCTCGGTCGCCAAAGACTCCGGAAGGTGGACCACGGCCTCGCTATTGTTCGACATTAGGTGTGTCGAGTTCACTGGTTCTGTGAATTGATATATTTCCAAGTAGATCATTTTGCTGATTTTCGATCATAGGTTTATTGCATTTAAAAAATATTAATGTGACACCGGTTTTTTTTTTCATTACATTGCAAGCCAGATATGCCTAAGAGTTTGTTAACCAATTTCCGGTGTTGGAAATGCCGCTATTCTACATAGGCTTTGATATCCATTGCCATTATCTTCCAATAGGTAGTGATCGCCTGAAGAGATGGTATTGTCATCAGTAAATGTCTTTTTGAAGTTTCTTATTAGCTAATTGCAATCAAGTAAACATTTTATGTTTCCGTACCTGGCGGCCAAACTTCGTTTACCAATTTAATTGGCCACAAATAGAATAGTTTCCATTTGGTCATACTCTACGATTTACGTAAATTCTACTTTCATCACATCAATGCCAAATCATGTTTCCAGATTCCGGTGTTAAACTGCACGTACCTGATATCATCTCAAACCCGTCTGGACTGAAAACTTCACCATCGGTCATGGCTGCAAGCCTCAAGCCCCTCACAGGCTGTTCGGTGTCAGAGTCAGCCAGCAGCATCGCTATGTTATTCCTGACCGTTGATGCCTAGAAATAAGTTAAATATTTGTTTTAGAAAGTTACATTCTATTAAAAAACAATGGTACTTTCATATAGTAGATATTTTCTACTACTCATATATTTACAAAAAAAGAAAAAAGGAAGGCGTTTCAGTAATCGCTTGGATTTAGATAAATAAAAACTTTATTCACTTCCATGATTTAACCATTACGCATCATCATCAACCTATCACAGTCCACTGCTGGACATAGGCCTCTCCCAATGTGCGCCATTTCGCCCGGTCCTCAGCTTGTCGCATCCATTTCCCGCCAGCAACCTTTCGCAGGTCGTCGTACTCTACGTACGTACCGTAATTATTACGCATAGAGTTGTATAAATTATAAAATCTTAAAAGTTGTCTGTACACAACTCTTCGTTCTGTAAATAAGCCATATGTTCTTTGATATTTCTTGCATGGGAACACCCGGCCTCGTTTTCATAAAAAAATATTTCATTACGAAGTAGAGCTTTACGGTCCCCAAATATCGAGATTTATAGTTTCGTTTTTTATTACCTGCCGTGAACCGTTCAAGTTAAGCGTGGTCCCTAATGTGTCCAGAAGAATTAGCAAACGTCCCGGAATATCCAGGTTTTCATTCGTGTCCAGAAGTGTGTCCACCTAAAACATTAAAGTGGGTAAATCCAAACTAATATTATAAATATGAAAGTAACTCTGTCTGTTGCGTTTGCAAGACAAAATACATCTTAAAAGGAGTGAAAATTAAGGGGATGAAAATTTGTATGTTGAACCGTGGGTGAACCATTGAAACTATGAAAATTAGTATACTACAGTATCAAATCGTTTGGTGGTTTGAACAAAATTTCGGTACCTGGTCAAGCGCAGGATCGATATCGTCGACCATCACGGGATCAGTGTTGTTTATCAATGATTCCAGGTCGTTTATTACCTGCTGCAGCTGTTCATCCGGCTGGAATAACATTTACAAATCAGTTGTAAGTGCCAAAACCGAGAACGACTTAAATTTTGTAATTTATAACCAACTTTTATTATTCAAAGCTAAAAACTAGATTGACGTAGAAATTATTCTAGTTTATTATTTTTATAAATTCATTCAAATTTACCACAAAATGCATAACAATATAGAAAATATACTGAAAAAATAAAACTATTCATTCACTTCCAAACTAAAGACATTTTTTGTAAATAACATTATGCTACGATGAGACGATTCTGAACATCATTGGTGACGCTATAATAAAAAAATTAAAAGAAACTTCGATAGCTCGTGGGGAGCTGCGGGATAGATGAGCTCGCAAGTGAAAGGAATGGAAGCCGTGCTACCACCAACCTTAATGTCCGAAATGTCGTAGAGCTCGTCTTCTTTCACTCTTCACGTGCGGCCGATCACCAATAACGCCACCATGTAATATATTGCGTACGCGGCTCAATGCCGGGCGGAGAAGCGGGATATTTAATTTTAATAAATGATGCGATGTCGCGGATGCGGATTTTTCAGTTCGAATGTAACGTCACACACTTATTTTTTAATTTCACTGGCAATTTGTGTGGCTATGGCGTAGCACGGATTAGGACGGGAAAGGTAAGGAGGTGCGAGCTCAGAGAAACTATACCTGGCGTTACCAATCATAATCTCAGTACAGAGTACTAAAAAACCGATCTCAAAAGAAGGTAGCATTACGTCTAGTTGCTAAGTTTTATTAATATCCTTAAATTCACCACTATACAGGACTTGACACTGGAGATAATAAAAATCGGTTCTCACTACTCAAAGTATATTGAGAGAAAAACGCCTTGAATTGGAGAAATAGCAAATCAACCATTAAAATAATTGCTCCTTAAGTAAAATTTAGGCGCCATTTATAAAAATGGATCTTCATGCGTGAACAGCCACCCTTAGAGGTGGATGATTTTCTTCAAAATGAAATGGGACCACTATGTAATTCCCCTCTTTCCAACAAAAAAGAATCATGAAAATCGGTTCACAAATACCGGAATTATCGCGTAACATACATGCAAAAAAACACAGTCGAATTGAGAACCTCCTCCTTTTTTAAGTCGGTTAAAAAAGTCTTGCAAGATAGCGAACTCTAACAATATGATCTCGATTTATAAATAGCCAATATTTATATTTATAATACCTAATTCAAACACACATTTCAATAGTGGAAATTAATATTACGTGTCACTTATAATACAAACTATATTCAAATACAATTTGCTGTACCCTGTCAGAATGCATGTGATATTATTATTTACTTGTAACAATTGTGTATACTATGGTTCATCATCATCATCATCATCAGCCTATTGCAGTCCACTGCTGGACATAGGCCTCCCCTAATGCACGCCATTTCGCCCTGTTCTCGGCTTGACGCATCCATTTCCTGCCAGCAATCTTCCGCAGATCGTCACTCCATCTGGCTGGAGGGCGTCCCACACTACGTTTGCCAGGTCGTGGTCTCCACTCAAGAACTCGTTTACCCCAGCGGTTGTCGGTTCTTCGGCAGATATGTCCAGCCCACTGCCACTTCAGCTTGCTTATCCGAAGAGCTATGTCGATCACTTTGGTTCTCTGTCTGATAACCTCATTACGGAGTTTATCTTTCAGAGAAACTCCGAGCATAGCTCGTTCCATAGCTCGCTGAGCGACTTTAAACTGGTGGACTAGCCGTATCGTGAGTGTCCACGACTCAGCTCCGTACGTTAGAACTGGTAGGACGCACTGGTTGAAAACCTTTGTTTTCAAGCTCTGCGGGATGGGCGACGAAAAGACTCGACGTAGCTTCCCAAACGCTGCCCAGCCAAGCTGAATCCTCCTCCTGGCCTCCTTCTCGAAGTTATTTCTACCTAACTGCAGAATCTGCCCGAGGTAAGTGTATTCGGAAACAACTTCAAGAAGGTGGCCATTGACGCAGATGGGTCTCGGATCAATGTGGTCATTGATCATGACTTTGGTTTTATCAAAGTTCATGCCGAGACCAATCCGCCGCGAGGCGGATGCTAGGCTGTTCAGCATCTGATCCAGTTCCTCCAGCGATTCTGCCATTAGGACTATGTCATCTGCAAATCGCAAGTGTGAGATGTACTCGCCGTTTATGTTAATGCCCATCCTTTTCCAGTCCAGCGTCTTAAACATATCCTCCAATGCAGCGGTGAACAGTTTCGGGGATATGACATCCCCCTGTCTCACCCCTCTGCGTAATTGAATAGGTTCAGACTGCTGGTCCTGTACTTGGACACTCATGGTAGCAGCATCGTAAAGACATCTCAACACTTGTATATAACGATAGTCCACTTGGCACCGCTGTAAGGATCCCAGGACAGCCCAGGTTTCGACAGAGTCAAAGGCCTTCTCATAGTCCACGAAAGCTAAACACAGGGGCCGATTATACTCTTCGGACTTCTGTATAATCTGCCTCACTGTGTGTATGTGGTCTATGGTGCCATATCCTCCCCGAAACCCGGCCTGTTCCGGTGGCTGAAACTCGTCGAATCTTCTTGCGAGGCGATTCGTGATGACTCTAGAAAACAGCTTGTAGACGTGACTCAGGAGTGAGATGGGTCGGTAGTTTTTCAGTAGAGTTTTATCTCCCTTTTTAAAGAAGAGAACTACAATACTCCTGTTCCACGCCCGTGGAGTTCTCCCGCAGTGAATGACCAAGTTAAAGAGCTTCTGAAGTTCCTGGATAATAGGAACTCCTCCAGACTTCAAAAGCTCCGAAGTAACTCCGTCTTCACCGGGGGCTTTTCCATTTTTAAGCTGTTTTAGAGCCAACACGATCTCGTCTTGACTGATTTCTGGCAGGTCGTCGGTACAGTGGCGCGTCAAGGTGGCTCTCAAATCGTGATTGTCACGCTGGACCCGAGGAGCATTTACAGCGTACAAACGGCCATAGAAGTCCTCTATCTCGGCGAGTATCTGCGGCTTTGACGTAACGGTTAGGCCATCGTGCGTTGTAAGCTTCGTCAGGTGGCTCCTTCCAAGCTGCTGAGAGAATACTTTGGACCCTCGGTTTCGCTCTATCGCCTCCTCAATGAGGCGTGTATTGGAGCTCCGAAGGTCACGCCGTACCATCTTCGCAATCTGCTTGTTTAGGTATGACCTCTCTGACGAAGTGGCCTGGATGTCATCGCGTCTTTTCGTCATAAGTCGCAGAGTCTCATCCGAGAGTTTAGACTTCTTTCCCGTACGCTGCAATTGACAGAATTTGATGCCCTCGCTCCTCAGCGTCCCAACCACGCTTTGTAGGGCCTCGTCAACGTCCTCGGTGGGTTCCAGCTCGACGAATCTCGCTTCGAGAAGTTCATGGAACTTCTCGGAGCCCGCCATGATCTGGAGTGGATTAGGACGGAGCGTGGACTTCATCAAGCGGCTTCTTTCAAGATTGACATCGATATTCAGAGAGCCTCGTACAAGTCGGTGATCAGATCCGGTGCTAAACCTGTTGATCACTGAGACATCTCTGAATATGTGTCTCTTGTCCGTCAGGATGAAATCGATCTCATTTTTAGTCACAGCGTCGGGGCTTCGCCAAGTCCACTTCCTTTGAGGCTTCTTCTTGAAGAACGAATTCATCAAGAAGAGCTCCTCGTGCTCAAGGAAGTTGACTAGCGTTTGCCCCCTGTGATTCCTTACTCCATAACCATGCGGGCCGACTCGAGACTCGTCAAGATTTGGGAATCCCACTTTAGCGTTAAAGTCCCCCATAACAACGTTGAAGTGAGCCTTGGTGGTGTTGTGTAAGGCTTTCGATATGTCCTCGTACATATCTTCTACATCGTCATCCGAATGTGTCGAGGTCGGTGCGTAGGCCTGAATGATCTTCAGGCTATACCTTTTTGATAGCCGAAGGATCAGGTACGCTACCCTGTTCGACACACTGGAGATCTCTTCAACGTTGTTAGAGAGGACTCTGTTGACGAGGAATCCTATACCACCTTGGGATGTTTGATCACCCTCGCGGAAGTACAGTAGATGGCCCGAGTCTAGGGTTATGGTGTCCTCTCCCTCTCTTCGGACTTCACACAGCCCCAGAACATGCCATCTAATGTTCTCCAGTTCCACTTCCAACTGTGCAAGGTGTTCGTCAAGCCTAAGAGTTCGTCCGTTAAACGTAGCCAGGGTCAGTTGTTTTTGGTAGCCTGCGGTAGCCCGGGGATTCTTAGCACCCCCTACCCCGCCGGTACCATGGCCGCTACCGTGACCAGGAATAGCGGGGCGACCGGGAACTGGGGGCCTTCGATTGGTTGTGCCGTCCATGAAGGGGGTTATTGCCCATAATCTCCACGCTGGGCATGCGGGTTGGAGATCGCAGGGCGCTGCCTTTGTACTACCGACGCTGCTGCCCGTCGGTAGCCAGCAGATTTGACAGCGCCAATGTGGGGAAGGGCTATACCGCCTACTACCGGTCGCCAGAGCCTCGTCGGTTACTGCAGGATGTACCGCGCGCAGGTGAGGTTGACAATAAGAGCTGTGATGGTGTGTGCCCCCTTACATCCCTATACTATGGTTGCAATAATTATATTCTATAATGATATTTTATTATTTTAATAATTAATCAAACAGTATATATGAAAGCGCATTCAAAATAATTCTACTTTAACATCCAGTTGAAACAAAATCGCTAAAAGCACGTTCTAGTTGGCTTGCCTTGCCTACTAGTAACATTGATATTTCAATGTTAGGTACCAGTTTAGGCAGTATAATGTGATTATTATTTTTTCTCTTATAATTTATTGTTTTAAAAATAAAACACCCGTTTATGATAGTTACGCTATATTTAATGATTTAAAAAGAGAACTAAAAATGTTTAATTATCAAAAATTCTGCTTTCGCTTTGTTCGCAATTAAAAAAAATTTCACGTGTGTCCTGTTTTAATTGTAAATAATAATTTGAAACCATTTATTTCAGACCATAACCCATAAGATAATGGTGTTAATTACAAAAGACAATCTTAAAGCTATGTTAGTATGATTACAATGAATATTGAAAATTTGATTAAAAAATTTAAATTATTGGACTACAAAAATTAAAATATTAAAATGAAGAAAATACCTACATTATTACTTAATTTCTTATCTTATAATTTATTATCTTAATCCAAAACTTTAAAATTGTACAGTCAAGACGATGGACAAACATCTTCAGGATGCCTATGCCACAGTCACGCACTCACTTTAGCAGAGACGTCACCTTTTTTCGACTAATGGCATAAAAGTTATCTGTTCGCGCTTCAGCAAATATTCCGTGCACTGCAGTGCCGTGGCAGCCCCAACAGCATCCTGAAGGCATCTTTTCGGGACCTTTTTGAGTATTTTAGAGGTTGCGAGACACGAAGATTAACAACGGGACTGTCCCGCTCAAAGCAAGACGTTGGGCAAGTAGTATTATGTAATGATATAATAATAGCTCAGTCGCGAGAGTGTTTGCCATGCAAACATATTATACAGGATAATTAAAATACAAACAACCTCGTAGGACTGTATCCAGACCTGCGATTTAGTGTAAGGGACTAAAAACAAATTTTACAGGAGAGGGTCTTTTAAATATTTCTACATATAAATAACCCATTGTGTAATAGCTAATTTTTTTTTTAATAATAGATGTTAAGCCTTTTTGCCGTTTACAACATTTTTGCTATCTCTATTTGAAGATTTTTGAGGCGTTAATTTTTTTATCTTTAATTCGGACAACGGGTTCCATAAATTGGTTAGTAACAGTTATCTTAGTAGTTATGTTAGTAAAAAGAATAAACATTAAGAGAATTAATACTAAATACTAATATTTAATGGTGTTTGTCAGCAAGTCCTTTTTCTTACAAACACATTTTGCTAACAAGCAACTGCCTCCTGATTTTGATTCAAAATGGAATCGATCCGATCGGGTAGTCTCGAAATGACATGGGTTTCCGAGCGAGAAGATGAACCTGATTCTTACTATAGCCTTCTAATTTGTGAGTTAAATTAACTATTGTCCCGATTATAAATGTCAAAAGTTTCCGATCCGCCGGTTGTGAATCGCAATTATGCGCCTCGACTCGGAAGAGATGCCGTTCAATCGGGAGAGGCAATCAAAATCAAGCTGCTGAAGGAAATGGCGCATAACGGGGGAATCATATCTCCCCACCACGGTCATCAAGACGGAGTTGGCGCTGGCCCGCAGTCTCCAGCAGCGAGGCCGTCTTTTTGCGCATGACGGCGTAATAGTCATCGGTACGCGCCTGCGCAAACATTCCCGATACACTATCCGTTCAGTTGTTTTTCAGTGTATCGCAATCAGACAAACAGACAGACGTAGTGATGTAGTGATTATACATTACATTATAGATATGTAACATATCTATATTTTACACATAAAATGTACGAAAGTGATTTAGGAAGAATATTGTTATACGATGCGGTGCAGTGCGACAGAGTACCACAAATTACGCCCAAACTCACGAGAGAAATCAATGTAGGCCATACAAATATTTCTCCCGGCCCGGGAATCAAACCTGAGACCTTTGCGTGGCAGTCCGGCATGGTAACCGTTCGGCCACAGAGACAGTTATAATAATGTGCGTGAGTCTTTAGAATATTTAGGTAATTCAAATTCGCCACTGGCGAGGCAGCCTCATCACCATCCTGAAGCCATTATTATATTGAACGCGAAAGGTGCTAATGGCCTTCTGCATAAAGTTGGACCGTAAATTGCACGGGTAGTGTACTTGGCAATAGACCTTGAAAGGCGTGATTTCAGCCTGCTCAAACCGCCGAGCCAGCATGTTACATATGACCGCCAGCGCCCGCTCTCTTTCGATGTCTGTTTGGTCCTTAAGGTCGTCGGTTACAAAGTGGCCATGATATTTAAATTGGGAAACCCCTTTAAGCTCTACGTCATTTAGTGTAATGGGTGGGACGTAATCAGGACTGTCATTGACGGCCCTAAACAACACAAGGTATGAGTTAGAGCATACCTCTCACATACTCCCACTTTTAAGTTACACTTGCGATTAAAAATATGCAACAAGGTGCAACACGTTTTTTGTCACTTTGTTTATAGTAAACGACGAAATAGTGGTGTATGAATAGTGTCGATTACAGTAAAATATAAAAAACATTTGCGGAGCTAACGGTAAACTTAACCTTTACTATAATTTCTGTTTGATGCCATTTTGGCGGGAAATGTCGCGGGCAAGGACGCGGCCCGTTATAAGTTTGTAATATCATTAGCAATAAAAAACGCTGTTTAGGTAAAAATGTCGCTTACGATAAATATGCGGCAACGAGTATGTAACCAGAAATAGAGATAAATTTCATTTAAGAGGGAGCATGCCAAAAAAGTTTTGATGTTGGCTCCGCCCACATTTGTGAGACAAATATATGCCTGAATATCACGTGACATGCGACAGGAGATGTTGAATTTTGCGCATTAAAAGTACCAAATTCGTTTTAGCGGAATAATTCTAAAACTAAAGGGATTAAAAACAATCCGTAGTGACAGTTCTCGATCATGCATAAATATAATTAATTATCTAATTTTTGTCCTAATAACCTGTAGCATTCGAGGATGAATCGAAAAAATGTGAAAATTAGAGGTCATTTCGTGATTTTTATCTATCGAGGAAACTTTATTGTTTTGTGTTTCTGATTAGTGTCTATGCTTGAATATCTCGTGTAGTTACTCATACAATATTTTATTTTTAACTTTAAAGTGGATATACCCCTCTAAAATCCAATCGAAGATTAGGAATTTTTCCTCTGCTCCCTCTTAATTTATTTGAAAACTATTCCGCCATATCATTACGGTGACAACTGCGCTCCGATTGGCCAGCCCGAATTCGAAACAATTGACGGGTATCGTCAATTGTTTCACTTCAAATCACCAGTTTAACTTGAACTTTGCTACTATAGACGAAAATGCGCGTTAAAAATCTAACAGCCTATAACTATTAATATTCCTATCTTATTATACTATGTAGATGGAACTTACCGGTAATGGGTTAAATGTAGGTATTGCAGTGGCTATCCCCTCAGTAGTAGGTGGAGGCATAGTGACTGTAGACACCATCTCACTTGTGCTGTCTGGTATTACGTAGTCTGTTGTGGCGTTATCATCTTCATCGCTATCAGACCAGTCATATTCACAAAACTGGTTGTCACATATGGTGGTGAATGACGTTGGGCTTGTGGACATCGTGGTGGAATCCTGGTAGTCAGTGTCGTTGCGAGTCTGTTAATTGAAGCTAATAGTTAGAAGCTTGACAAAGCGGTTTTTAATAAAAGAAGAGAATATGAGAGATGAGTTAGTAATGTTTTTACGCATTTCAATAAGTTGTAAACTCACTATAGTCCATTTGTTTAGGTACTTTACTAAATGTAAACAATCTTGAGATGTCTATTTAATTAAATATACATTTATAAAATGATTTTTACTTACTTTCAAGTACAAAATACAATACTTAGCTTCATATGAAATTGCATGCCTATTTTTATACCTATATATGTGGAAAGTACACGTTTCAATAAAAAGATGTATTACGATTGTTTACATTTAGTGAAGTACCTAAACAAATGGACTATAGAATACACTCACAAGCGTTTCGCATCCTCATTTATATGGCGAAAAGCTATGGAGCGGTATTCCATTGTCTGCAGCCTTGTAATAATAACAAATCCATATAATTATAATAATGTTAAATTGGACACAGTTACACAAAAAGGACCCAATCCAGTCACTTTCGAGATATGGCAGTTTAAAGTTTAAAAGTGTTTCTCACTCTTGTATTACTTTCAAAACTCATACTGTCATGTCACTCCAGTGATATTTATTTATGTTTATATGTTGGATTTTTGTTGATCCAAGAGGTTGGAGTTTATGATCCGTTTGGTACATATAACACATTTTTTGTTAATTTTGTAGATTGGATTATTTTTGCGTAATTACGTCCAATTAGAAACATTCTCCCTGAACGCTATAATTTGGGCCTTTTCAAGGCGAGTGAATAGGCATTATAAAGGCGTGCATCGTCGGCCTCATTGTCACTTTCCATTACAAACCGGGTTAGATTTTTGAAAGGGCCTCCTAATTTAAAAATTATTACTTTTCCATTAATAATTCCTATGTATCCATAGGATTAACTAGTTTAATCTTTCATATTACATTAATACTTGATTTTATTGATCTAACATTTACTGATTTTGAAGAAATTTACTTTTTGCAAACCAATTTTTTGAGGATAGATGCCTACCTATATGGATAGACGCCACACGATGAAAATACTAAGAAGGATAGATGCTATTTAGAATAAAATTAGTAAAATTCATAATAAAATGTTTTATTTGTAATCTTTGATATATTGCATATACATATTACATGTTTAATAACAAATATATACGTCTGAAAAGTTACTACCTACTTCACTTCCTATTTTTGTAGCTATCGAAACATTTTATACAAAAATGTTCGCTATTTAAACTATGAATAATTTGTCGTTTAGGTACTTTTACTTACTTATAAACTATTATCATATACTTGACTTTTTCACTAAAATAATGCATTTTTTTTCTTTTTCTAATTTTATTGTCTTGTCCTTTGCCCCTACCCTATATCGCCAAAAATCGAGGGGACTATCCTATTCGATATGGATAGATGCCCTTTTGTTATTTAACTAAGCTATATACAAAAAAGCGATTATTGACACCTAGGTGCGCAATTAATGAACCAGTGTACAGTTATAAAAAAAATAAAACGGAGTTTATTATAACTTACAACGTAATGCGATAGCAAATACTTGTGTCTAAAATTTTGAACCGTTTGTCGTGTTCGTATCGGAGGTAAACGCATGCACAAACTCAACACGTGTCTATTCCACACGAAGCCCTGCAGGAACTTTGATAAGTGGTGTCTAAACTCCTTATTTAAACTAATTATTCTATGTTGCGATTTGGGGAAGTTAGGTATTTTGAAAACGAGGCACCTATCCCGGTTTTATCCTACAGCCGTGGTGGAAGAATAAGCAAGACGCCACACCGATGAATTGTTTGCCGTCGGAACTGTACGCCGATTGAACGTACAGTCTTAAACAAAATTAGTTTAATGCTATTTACTCTTTATTATAAACAGAATCAACAAAAGAACTCACAGAGGGTAAAATAGTTCCAGGCGTGGGCATGACTAGGATGGGGTATGACATGTAGCTGGTCCTCACGGTGGTGACACAGCCCTCAGTGGCCTTCGTGAGCCACTGAACGCCTTCGTTGAACTCACCGACGCAAGTATGTGTTTGACAGTCAACTGTTCTTGAGGAACCTAGAAAGTAACAAAACGGAAGTTTTCAGAATTTATGAAGAATATTTCCAATTTAATTATAGGAGTATTCGAAAGGGTGCATTAACATCGAATAAGAATGATGCCATACTGGCGTTGTCGCACAGAGGATTAAAAAAAAATGAAGTGTTGTTATTCCTTCTGCAAACTGTCAAATATTATTGACATTGACATAAAACCATTGACTTACAAATAAATGGACGACGGGTCTAATACAAAAACCACGAAAAAAATGTCCCAAGTCAACCTATTCAAAATTTAAATTATAATGTCATCGCAGTATCGCGCTGTCAGTCGAACAAATGAAGACTAAAGCGGAGTTTGACGCTCTGTATACGATTTTAACGCCTTATAAGTTCGGACACTTTTTAGCGCGGACCCGACGTCCATATAATTGTAAGTCAATGCATAAAACCGAACAATTTAATCATTTTAAACCTATTCCACCGATCTAATATATATATAAAGTGGTACTAAACATTTTAAAAGTATGAAAACGAAATTTTTTTTGAAATATCTCATCACTGTTAAAAGCTGTAGAGCAAAAACTTATTAGGTATTATTACTAAGTCAATAGTTATTCCACATGACTTTTGATCTTGACCCCGCGCGTTCCCTTTCAAAATATATGGTATAATAAAAAAATGCAATATTAGACAACTTTAATCCACTAAGTTAATGTATTTTTATAATTATACTAATAACATTGATATTAACCTAAATTATAAAACTGTTTTATAATAATTCTTTTTAAACCAATATAATTGATTGACTAAATTTTTGTTTCAACTGAAGATTTATAGTTATTAAATTCACATTAATGCCACGACACGCCGTGCCGCTCATGCCCCATCAGTCGCCATCGCGCGCTTGTTGACGTCGGATCTGTGTAATTTTTTTTACCGTACTTGACATCAAAAAGACCTACACAATATCAATCATTCCATTCGTTCAGGAAAATTGTAAATGACAACGAAATTATTGCGCCCGACCGAAAAGGAATTAAAGTTGTTGACGAAATTTCGTTTAAATTAGTCATAGACATACTTCTACAGGCATAACACAACCACACAAAACCACACAAAAAACAGTTTACATACAAATAATTATTTGACATATAATTACAATTAAAATTAAAGTAAACATAGTAGATAGTCCGGTATGGTCTGTGTTGCAGTGTCATACCAACACGGGACTTAACTCAGCATGTGCTGCAGTAACATACCACAGCGCTGGTTTTCAGTGAGCCCGTAGAGCTAAACGCAAAATAATGCAATGCAATAATATAGCAAGGTATGACAAATAATGATAATATTAAAATTCCTACATACTAAAACCCAAATATAATGTGATTATAGGATTATACTCCGCCAGCGAGTCTTTTGCCTAGAAAATGCAGGAACAACACGGCCGCCGGCGAGCAAATCGGCCTGGTATGATATTAATAGTTTTTTAATTTTAAAAGAGTAGACCGATTTTAGTTCCCTCATAGGCGGCGGTAAGATGTTCCAGCACTTCGAGGCCGCATGTCTGAAATTCCCACGGAAAGCAGAAGTGCCGCGCGGAGGGATTTGTAACACCCAACCCGTTGAACGAGGACCACATCTCCCATGATCACGCCAAGATAACTTTTCGGCAAGGTACTCCGGTTGACCTGTCTTAACCACACCGAATAAGAGGCAAGCCAAATGTTGCTCTCGGCGGAGAGACATTTTGAGGCTACCATATCCCGTAATATCAAAACAAAATCTTGCGCACGAGTTCTGCACTAAACGCTCGGTTCTAGCCAGCAGACGCGTACCGTACAGAATATATCCACTTCCGAGGATGGATAACGGATCCGTTCGTTAACGAAGTTTCGTTTTCAAGAAAGAGAGTAGACCTTCAGTTCTTATTGTATTTATTGATTGATTTTCAGCGTGAGGATTGCGGGACGCGAGAGGCGACCCACCTCCTATAATGTATGATCGCGTTACAGTACCTCGCCTGAAGGAGATAAACATGAAGAAATAATTCCATGAAATTTTCATGACATTGTATTTGACCTAGAGAGTTCATCCAACAACAGAATATACTGGGAAAACTACCTACGCGAAATGACCAGTAGGTGGAGTGATTTAAACGAGTAATTATAGGTACCTAGTATCAATCTATCTTAACACATTCCAGCAACAGATCAAAGCGAATGAATGCCATCAAACGAAAGTCCATTCACTAATTGAATTTGTTTACTATTTCGTTTTTATACTTCCTCCGCTTTTCTGGCACTTTTTCGTCAGAACTTGCATTTTGTAAATACAAAATATAACTTTTAGAGGCAGTTCATAAAAAAGTGTTTTCAAATGGAAGTGAATTTGAAGCTTCACGTTCTTATGATTAAGACCTCATAATGGCTTTGGTTGATTCCGCATTATAATGAAAGTATTGAATCGATCATTTTGGAAAAAATATGTAATAAAACTAAGGATGTACACTGATATGAAAACATGATTCTCAAAAATTTTCACGATAGAAACAAACACAAACTTACCTCGAGATTTTACAAGAAAACCGCAGTATTCAATGCGTACTTTACACATTTTTTTTTACCAATGATTTTTTTTAATTTTAACTAAACTACATAGAACACGTATAGTGTACGATATACATTTTTTAGCAATAATACATTTATATATTATTATTTATTATTTTATGCAATAATACATTTTTAGCAATAATACATTACTTGGTTGACAGGTTTGTCATGGTACGAATATGAGTAATATTATAATAAGCTTACATTGAAATAAGATTGTTTTTGGAAAGGTTATGCTAGGCCCCCAGGTTGGCTCAATTTATAATATGTGATACTATGGTAAGGTAGTATTTCCCTGGACGAGCTCTTTCACAAGCAGTTCTACTGCTACTTAATTTTTTTTCTACTCCTGTACTTTTAATCTTTCAAATGTAATTTCACAAACCACGTCACAAAGGCGCTCTTTTTGGTTCTGAACCAAAATTCTATTGTCTATGGTACTCGCTGCTGAATTGAAAAATTTCAAAAAAGAACGTATTTTTGCATTGACTTACAAATAAATGGACGACGGGTCTAATACAAAAACCACGAAAAAAATGTCCCAAGTCAACCTATTCGAAATTTAAATTGTAATGTCATCGCAGTATCGCGCTGTCAGTCGAACAAAGTTGACTAAAGCGGAGTTTGACCCTCTGTATACGATTTTAGCGCCTTACAAGTGCGGACACTTTTTAGCGCGGACCCGACGTCCACATAATTGTAAGTCAATGTATTTTTGCTAATTAAAATATCAATACCTCATCAATCACTAGCACGGAAGTAAATTCTATCTCTTTTGTCTTTCGTGTTTCTTTATTTTAATTTACTTGTAGAAAAAGTATTATATGCAATCATTGACTTACAATTATACGGACGTCGTCGGGTCCGCGCTAAAAAGTGTCCGAACTTATAGGGCGTTAAAATCTTATACAGATACTAAATACTAAAGCGTGAATGATCACGCTTTAGTCTTCGTTTGTTCGACTGACAGCGAAGCAAGCAAAATTAGACAGTACTGCGATGACATTACAATTTAAATTCAACCTTTTAGCTTTTTCATATTCCTTTACATGTCACTACGTTTAAATAGGTTGACTTGGAACATTTTTTTCGTGGTTTTTGTATTAGACCAGTCGTCCATTTATTTGTAAGTCAATGTATGCAATCATTACATATTTAGGCAACGACTATAATCCACAGACAAGAACATTCACAGCAACTACATGTTCCAAACAAAACACAATCAATAATGATAGTATTTTGTTTTACTGTTGAATTTTTATCATAGAGTATTTGTTCCGTAGAACCGTGGACAGACTTGACAGTCTATATCTAGAATAAACTTGGCATGCAGATATAGAATATTAAGTGTTTACCAATGATATTCATCCATTGTTGGGGAATTACCGAAAAAGCGGACCCCGGGCTCCGCAGCAACACTGCTGAGGACGCAACCGGGACAACGCTCAGATGAGAGAGAGGGGAAAACCAAAAACCCCTGACAAAGTCGCTGTTAGTTGCACAATATATATCATTTTGCTTTGACCCAGGGGCCTTCTGATTACTTTTTATAACTACTATATTACTAAAAAGAAAAAAATAGGTAATAGAAAAAAATACAGTCGAGTTGTTGAAATTATAGATGTTATATACTTTTCCTTGCGGAATGGCAAAAATTATTAGACCACGCAGCCTAGTTTTTTACATATTTTATAAATGGTAACTTATGGTATATTTAATATTTATTTTTACATTTTAGGAAAATTCACGGACAAATAATACAATTATAATATACTTAAATATGAGTAAGCCTTTGGAGGAAATTCGTAAGTGGCATACTTACGAATTTCCTCCAACATGAAACTATTTCAATTTAAAGTGCTTAACAAGGCAAATAGAGATTTTAAGAGCCAAAACAAAGAACACAGTTACAATTAAAAAAAAATTAATAATAAACAAGTGTGTAATCAATTATGCCTACTCTGCTGTCGTGTAGTCAGAACACTCTATTGCTTTATAAATCTTTGATATTGAAGTGTTGTATCTTCAACATACATCGTGAACCACAGCGTGTGAATGCAACGCCGCATCTAGTACGCTAGTACATGATATCGTTGTAAGTAGGTCTTAAGAGGGAGCATGCCAAAAAAGTTTTGACTTTGGCTCCGCCCACATTTGTGAGACAAGCCTGAAGTTAGCGTGACATGCGACAGGAGATGTCGAATTTTGCGCATTAAAAGTACCAAATTCGTTTTAGCGGAATAACTCTAAAACTAAAGGGATTAAAATAAAATCCGTAGTGACAGTTCTCGATCATGCATAAATATAAATAATTATCTAATTTTTGTCCTAATAACCTGTAGGGTTTCGAGGATGAATCGAAAAAATGTGAAAGTTAGAGGTCATTTCGTGATGTTCATCTATCGAGGAAACTTTATTGTTTTATGTTTCTGATTAGTGTCTATGCTTGAATATATCGTGTAGTTACTCATACAATATTTTATTTTTAACTTTAAAGTAGATATACCCCTCTAAAATCAAATCGAAGATTAGGAATTTTTCCTCTGCTCCCTCTTAAAATCTTTTACCCAATTCTACGGCACTCGTCTTTAAGAACCCTTCGTTACCGTTACATAAACGATTTCATAAAATACTATTTCAAGTAACTTGAAAAGTAAGCAGTATAATGACAGATAACTCAGAAACAATTATTAATGAACAATTAAAACAGACAATCCATTGCATGTCAACGAAGAATGTAACTGTTATGCAAAAATAGTTCCTGATATGAACAATAACAGGCAAGAATAGTTATTATTGAAGTAACTATCGGGTGCACTGACATTTAATTGTTATTTTACAGTTTAATTACTCTTGCTTACGCCCGCGCCCTACTTTAAAGATAGATAGTACCTTAGAATAATAACGCATAGAATGATAGTTTCATATCAAACGAACTGTCACAAGTGAGGCAAAAATCAAATTCATGTAGGCTAGTTTTAGTAGTACGTTAATTTTCGGTTTTAGTGAGTATTTATATAAAAATACAAGTTGAAACGCGTTACTTCCTTGTGGAATGTGATGTTAGTATCTATTTTATGTTTGTCTGACGTATTTTTACACTCATTTACCGCACATTTCGTCATTTTTAGCTAAAATTCTGGAGCTGTTCGCGGTGCAAGTTGACCTTGAGCACTGAAGGCCCGCCCGCTCGTGTAGGCCCATTGGGCGCGCTTCAATTTGCCTCACTTAGCGTGTGCGGACTAGGTTTCTATGCGTTATTATTCTAAGGATAGTACTTTAAACGACTACTTCTTCTTCTTAGGGTACCTCTTCTACCGGAGGTTGGACTACATCATGGCAATACTGACTTTAGGGGCTGCCGCTCTAAAGAGTGAGGTGCTACTGCAGCCCTATCATTTACCTTGGATAATGAGCTGGAGTAATTTGTATTTATACCTCGTGACGTGGCCGAAGTACGACATCTTTTTTTATAATATAAAATGACGGGACGAACAAGTCATGCGCCTGGGTGGTAAGTTACACGCCTGTCCGTAACAGTTGCAGTGTCACTCAGATCTTGAAAACGCATAGATCTGAGGGGTACTGGATTTGCCGTCCGCGCGATGATTGCGATTATGCGATGCACCCAAATAGAAAAGCAATTATTCAGCACAATACACTATAATGATTAAGACTAAAATTGTATTGCATTGAAAAGGGCCCAACTCAGCACATATTGTGACGGGGCCATTAGTTCTCAGTGGACCCTTTCCGCAATGGCCGATTCAAATAATTAAACACATAAAAAAACGACCTCAAAAGTTCGTGGAATCACATCTATTTGCCAATTTTTATTGAAACGGGTTATCGGAAGAAAGTTCCACTTAAAGGTGGAGTATTTTCTTCAAATTTAAAGGTGTTTAAAGGTTATTAAATATTAGAAAAATCGAACAATTTTCACCTGGCAATGTTAACTTCTCACATGTCAATTCAAAATATTACGTGTCAAATAGCTGTCTGCTAAACTTTTTTCACTTTAAAATAACGATTTTGTAGCAACATTACTGAGAATCCCATCCAATCTCAAGCAAAAAACATTGCAATAATCTTTATATCGCAAAATCAGCGATGAATTAGATGCATTTACGTCACATTCACGATTTAGAAGCGGGTCTCAAATCTTGCCGATTAGTAGGAGTGAATAAACTTGATCTTTGAAATATTAACGATGCCAAATCAATGTATGTGGTACCAATGTACATGTGCAGGTACTAATCGGCAAGACTACAGTGTGTAGACTACAGAGTGGTAAAAAAAAGATAAATCGCATAAATGCGAGTTACTTCAAACTGCAAACGTAAATAAATGTATCACCCACAATGTAATTGATATATTCTTGTTTAATTTTAAAATGTGTCAGAAATTGCTTACCTTTCTCACACACAAATTCATGCAGATCTTAAAACATGTACGAGGTGAGATCAATTCTGGACAACTAAGATATATGAAGTATCTAGTACATTTTTTTCTATTATACTGATGTTGCCAACTATAAATTTAAAATTATCTAAGTGCCATCAGATTCTGGTACACCTTAAACCCTCTTTCCAACAAAAAAAGGATCATCAAAATCGCGAAACACACACCCACAAATACAGTCGAATTTAAAATCTCTTCCTTTTCAAAGTCGGTTAATAAAAGGAAAAAATGTGAATGTGAGTAAATAAGTAATATAACATGACATATGCCTACGCGTTTTCAAGTTCGCTCTGTCTTCATGAGTTTTGGGTTTCTGGGTGCGTCACACAAATAAATTGGCTCCAGTCGTGTTTCGTAGCATTAACATGTTACAATGAATGGTTGTTTAGATGTTATACTTATATGGTTTCATATGGTAACTTAAGCAATGTTACAACCTAGTAATACTGCAGGTGACTTGCCCGAGCCTATAATTATCGTAATGATTATGGTAGGGTCTGACCAGAATTACCATTATCCTAAGGCAAAACAACATGACACAATTCATTGTTATTTAAGATTTATAAGACACAACCTAGAAGGTTCAACATCATTAATTCATATGTATTTTTTTATTATTATGGAATTCATAATTCATTTACTTGTGCAAAAACATGTTGTATAGAAATTGACATATAACAAAATAGTTTTAATATAACAAATAATAATTATAACAAATAAACATGCTATTCATAGTTTTAATTAAGTTTTATGGAATGGCAGGATGTTTACCACCATCGAGTATATAACCAAAAATAGAGACGAAATGTCATTCATTGACTTACAAATAAATGGACGACGGGTCTAATACAAAAACCACGAAAAAAATGTCCCAAGTCAACCTATTCGAAATTTAAATTGTAATGTCATCGCAGTATCGCGCTGTCAGTAGAACAAATGAAGACTAAAGCGGAGTTTGGCGCTCTGTATACGATTTTAGCGCCTTACAAGTGCGGACACTTTTTAGCGCGGACCCGACGTCCATATAATTGTATGTCAATGCGAAGTGTCATTAAATTTGTTTGAAAACTATTCTGCCATATCATTACTGTGACAACTGCGCTCCGATTGGCCAGACCGAATTCGAAACAATAGACGGGAGTCGTCAATGGATGTCGTCAACCGTTTTACTTCAAATCGACCAGTTAACTGGAGCTTTGCTATAATGGACGAAAATTGCAAAATGACATATTTAATGTTTAATTACCGACGAAATTTGATTCCGTTTGTTTTGTAATTAGATGTTTTACTGTTTTTCCCCACACCACCGAATGGAACAGCGCGTCATTGCTAGAGATATTATCTTTATTACAATAAATACAGAATATTTTTTAAATGTACGGAGACGTACACACTGGTCAGTTGTTGGCGCTGTACTATTTCAGCTTTCTAATTTGTAATTACAGTGCAAACGAGAGTTGATATTTATAAGAGCTATATCGCTAATGTGTTACCAGGAATGTATGGCCCTTATTTCGTCTCTATTTCTGGTTATATACTCGATATTCACCACCATTATACTCTATTTTTTGTGAATTTACTCCACTAAAGTACTGGCACGCTATGATGGCCATTTTGGCGTTGGTCCGCTCAAGTTTCTTATTAATTCATAACTACGTTAAAGGAGCTAATTGATGTACATTGTTGTCAATTTTGCGACACAACTTCTCGTTTGTATTTAGAAATTCGAAATTTTTAAAAATACGAAATAAAAATACGATCGTCACTTATAGGATCGCTGTTAAGCACAACTTCTATCTCCGGCGAACTCGCGTCGAAGCCCAATGCAAAACAAAGCAGTTTATTTTCGTTTAGTTAAAACTTTTTAATCAGCTACCACTTACAACACAAGTTATAAATCTAAAATCTTATAGCTGCGACTCGCATTTGATTATATTTTTTTTCGATAATTAATTGAGATATGACCTCATTATTGTAATCTCTCAAAACGGCCATCATAGCGTGCCGGTACTGTAGCATGTTATAATTATTAAATAAAGATCGAACACTTAGAAAAAATCACTTCGATCCAGCTGGATTCCAACCGACGTGTCCTAACAAACCGTGTCAGATGCTATGCCAACTAAACCACGGAACGAGCCAACGGACCTCAAAAATTTTATGTTTTGGTTTTTAACGTCTTTTCTTTCCGTAGCGCCATCTGTGAGAAATCTATGAATTTATATATTCATAATATACACATAATTTAATCGAGATCGCGTGTTAAGTGCCATTCAATTTCCCCTACGTGTTAAAAAGTCGACTCATCCGTAGAACAAAGATCTATGTGCAAGACTGCTTGTTCTCAGGGCATAGTACATTTCGTTCGTTCTTCTTCGCTGTGGATGTCAGATCGACTGTTCCGAAATGAAATAAGATATATAAATCATGAAAACACATTTACATAGGCCAGTTTGAATAACGAAATTATTCTCGCAACGTACTTATTCTCTTTTCGATATATAACCACATCAGACTCTGTTCTTCGGATGAGTAGAAGTATTTATCGAATATGTTTTAAATACAACCGATAAAATCGGAACAAGAACTACTGGAGATTTCAAAATGCTTCGACTTAGCATCTGTATTGCAATCCACAATAAGGGTTTTAATTTAGAAGACTTCGGCGTATAGCATTAATAAAAAAAAATTAAACAACAACACATACGTTGTTCCGATCCAAAAGTAACTAAAGCGCTTGTGTTATGGAAGTTGGAAACAAGGACGGTACCGCAAACACCCAGATCCGAGACAATATAAACAGAAAAACCTTCGAAGAATTATCTCGAAGGTTTTTCTGTTATTTTTTTCTCTCATACATATAATTTGTGGTTGGTATATGTATACTTAGTAACATACGTTTCATTTGCAAGGGTTGGGGCCTGGTGACTTGTAGCACAGGTGTTAAGCCTATAGCAAGCACCAGCTCCTACAAAATACTGTTCTAAAATTACTAAGATTGTTTATGTACTTCTTATTTGTTGTTGTATTTTGTGGAGAAATAAAAAAGTATTAATATAGAATAGTTACTTTTTTACACTGACCGGCCGAGGATCGAACCTGGATCCCGGTGTGCAAGCCACTCATCCGCGGATGTCGTCAAATGTCGAAGCAAATGGAAATTATTCCTCTCTAACTCCTGTAGTCACAGTTTAACGCGCCACGACACCCGTATGTACATCATGCCTTTCGCCTGATGAGGAAGTAGATATATTTCCTTCAAAACAATGTGACAACATAATGTATACATGCAATACACGACATAGGCATCAAGCAAGGCGTTTTCTTCAACCACAACAAGTTGCAATTAACACAAAGTTCCTTGTCCAAGAGGTATTTACGTGTAAATACTATTATAGTTCTGTGAATTGTTGCTGTTTCCACAGGGTTTGAAACCACCGGTAGCATACGGAACATATTCTTTTGACATATCTACGAACTAACTTTAAAAAGAAAACTTAGTATATTGTGTCTGTGAGACAAAACTTCAAACATAATTCTATAAACGTGAAAACCTAAGGTATTTCAACGAAAATATTACGAATAAAATAAGAACAGGCGGAGAAAATTTGACACAGTTACGACGTCGACAAGCGCCTGATGGCGACTGACATGGCAGTGAGCGGCGCACTATGGAAAATCGAGGTCTGTTTCAGATAAAAAATCAATAACTTTCTTATTTGTTAAGATAGACTATTGAATTTTTTGCACAAGCATAGAGTATTAAATACTGCTTTAGTTAAAGTTCATATGCTATACTTTTATAAGAGTATGTTTATTTTTGAAAAAAAAAATGAAAAAATATATTTCAGAAATAGCTTTTATTTGATTTCCTTAAGGACAACGCTACTTATATTATTAATAAAAATATATTATTACATTAGTTTTTTAAAAAAACAATTATGTTTAAGCTATTATCTATTTAATTAAGAAATTAAAAGTTATAAGATTACAAACACGTATAGTAAAAAAAGTTACAAAATACTAATTTAAAAGTAAAATAATGTTAGAAATGTATGTATGTCAACGTGTATATTATGTTTTATTATACTTGTTGAACTTCAGGATCCAAAATGAGTTCATTCACTTTTAAAAGATCCAGGGTATCTTCATCAAGTGCCTTCACCCTTTTGCTATATGTTTTTCTAAGACTGGAAATGTACGGATCTGATGTGTATAGAAGAGTATGAAATACACCCTCATTTGTAGCTGATCGAGAGCACTTCCTGGCATGATGTAGGCGAAATTTTTTATAATCCTTATTACGGGATTCTTGTGCATCTTCGGAAAGTTGACCAATAGGAATTACACCAAAATGCTTAATGAGACTTTCACCATGAATCAAAATTTTGTGTACTGAAGATGGCATGTAGTACCATTCATAATTACTTACATAAATCCTGGCAGTTTCCATGGCATATTTGCCAAATTTTTCTGCATTTATCATTACGCCTGATGAAAGAGCTTGTAAAATAATATACAACCTTTTGATCAAATTCACATCCACTCCGGTGACTTCAGAAGAACAATTTGCGTTGTGAAAAAATCGTCTAGCAGTATTACCGTCATTGGTATTACCACTTCCTTGTCGTGGTTTGTCGATGATCAATCCTAGCTCCTCCCGAAAAAGTTTTTGTACTAGGGTTTTCTTTTCTTGCTTTTGTCTTTTCTTTTCTTCACTTGTGGCTGACCATGTCCGAAAAGAAAGATTATATGAGATATGTAATACCATACAACGAATCCAGGCATGCAATGTGGAAAGTCCGTATTGATATGCATTTTCATTTTCTGGCCTATTAGTGACTTTAGTCAGATCATTCATTTTCCGTGGAGTAGCTACACAGATTGTACACGTGGATCCAGATGGTGTATCTGTTAATACTTGAGCTACTTTGCCATCTATCATAGTCAGAAAGAGTTCGTGCTTCACATTCACTCCTTCACCTTCTTTATTAATTAATGATGGCCGCAAGGAAATTATTTGGTTCTTTATTTCATCAGCAACAGCTTTAGTTTTTTCAGGAGTTTCTTTACAAAATTCTATCGATATGGGCCGACAAAAACGGACTGACGAAGGCACTGGATTTTGCCAGACAATGTTGCCAGTAAGCTCATTGACTAATTTAATAGGCACTAACGACGTAATAAACAAATTTGCATCAGAAACAAGTTCAGACTCCTCTGGAAATGTTTGTACTGACTTGGACCAGATGAACCATCACATCCCCATTTACTGTATAAAACTAAATGACACAATCCATTCTTATACACCGAATCTATGGCCAAAATCCTAGCTAGTGTGGTCCAATAAATCTTGAAGGTTTAGTACTTTTGCATGTGTATTTGTAATTTCTATTGCTGTAGATGGTGGATAACATGTCTGTTTGATTTCTTGTATTTTATAAAATGGTGGGAATAGAACACAGTCTCGTTCGTTTGTTAAATTCCTTAAGTATATATATTGTGCTTTCGTTAAATCTAAGTCAATGAAAACACTCAATGCTTCTTGATCCATTAGCATTTTGCTCTCGCTTGCGTTTTCTATGAGATTCAAATATAGAGACTTTGTATCATCACGGTCAGCAAGCCTTAGTTTTTCCACGAGTTTTGCTTCTATTTCTTCTCCTATTGAACGTAAGCCCCGAACATAGGCATTGCAAATGTGTTCAAAGCCATTTTCACTAAATAGCGCGGTATTTTTTCGTTTTTTGGTTGATTCTGTCTTCCGCGTTTCCCAGAAGAAGTAGATGGCGTGATGTCAGGTGTTACTCCTTCAATGCTCGGTAAGGTTACCAAATATTCAGAATGCAACCAATTTTCGTTCTTTTTTAGAAACGAAGCCTTTTTCCTGGACGCTTCTGCCCATCGTTTATTAAAGGAAGGAATGAGATTCCTTTGAACATCACTGATAATAAAACACATGTTGTCTTCAGAAACATGATAGTTTTCTTTTAAAACTGTTGATAGGGTTTCAAGTTTTTTTCCTCCTTCAATTCACGCTTGGAACACTTGAAAGAATTTGACATTTTGAAATTCAGTGATGATACGTAACAATCAAACGTCTGTTTAGTTTTATTATCAATTTGTAATAGCTTTATTAAATTAATTCACTCTTCTTATATAATTTCATAAATGAGGGTAGTGTGCATTTTGTTGATTAAAGTAGTACCACAAAATAAGTGCAAAATGTAGACAAAACGCCCTGTTATCAATAAATACCTATAATTTATTGAAATATACCGCAAACTAATCAATTCAATAGTACAACATAAGAAACCACAATGGATAGCGGTTTTCCGTTTCTTGAATTATATATAGTTTTCGCGATAACTTCTAAAGCCGCACGTATCCGCAGCTGATTTTTATAAATGTTATTTATGAATATCTGAGCTATAAAACAACACCAAATGTAAAGCACCGGGAGACATCGGTTACTGTCAAAAGTCTCGGTGAATTTCAAATACGTATCTTTTTTTTCCCTCACTTTTTGTATTTTTTTTATAGAAAAATAATCAAACAATCCACAATATTATAATTGCTTTGAAATCTTTATACTATGGGCTTTTTAGAAATGCATAACACTTTATATATATTCGCACAAGTTTTTGAAAGAAATGAAATTTAAAGTATTGAAGCGAACAGACCTGAAATAGACATACTTACGAACTTAGAATAATAACGCATAGAAGTAAGTCAATGGCATAGAATGATAGTTTCATATCAAACGAACTGTCACAAGTGAGGCAAAAATCAAATTCATGTAGGCGTAAGCAACTTGTATTTACGCTCGTCACACGCACACAAATATACAAATAATGATGCCATGGAATAACATTTCCCTCAAAAGTGGGGAAATTGTATCTTGCTTAACTCATCATTAAGTTAAAGGTGCCTACAGATTTGCTCGATTTTGTCGATCGACAATCTCGATCAGGTGCCTACAGATATGCTCGATTTTGTCGATCGTTACTGTCGATCAGGTGCCTACAGATATGCTCGATTTTGTCGATCGTTACTGTTGATCGACAACATCAAGTGACAGGAATTTTCAAAAATTTATTTTTGGTAATCCTTATGGAAATGGCATTTATATCTGAATACACGAAGGCGGACACGACTTTTCTCATTTCTAAATCCAAGATGGCGGACACGCAAAATGGGAATCGTTTTCGAGGTATTCGAGGTGCTCATCAAGAATATGGCATTTGTTTCTAAATCCAACACGCGGACACGACTTTTGAAATAAATGCAATATGGGTATCATTTTCGAGGTATTTGGGGGTGCTCATTAGGAATATAGCACCTATTTCTAAATTCAAGATGGCGGACATTACTTTTCAAATAATAGCAAGTTGGGTGTCGTTTTCGAGGTATTTGGGGGTGTTCATTAAGAATATGGCACTAATTTCTAAATCCAAGATGGCGGGCACGATTTTTCGAATAATAGCAAGTTGGGTGTCGTTTTCAAGGTATTTGGGGCTGCTCATTCCGAATGTAGCACATATTTCTAAATCCAAGATGGCGAAGAATTAGAAGAAGAAGAATTAGAAGTCTTGCCCGCTATCTTGTCTTCAGATATACATGCCATTTCCTTATGGTTTACCAAAAATACATTTTTGAAAAACCTACATGCGAGTTTAAGTGCAACTATCGACTTTGAATATACATATAAATAGCCTGATATTATCTGTGGGTATGTTTACATGAAAAGTACACGATAACAATAAAGAACCTGAACCTGAAAGTTATTTATACACGATTTTGGAGAACTGACGATGACTTTTTAGTCAGTGTTAGTTCCCTGAAATAATTTTAGTTACGAACTTTTGAGTCTGGCCAAGACAATTTTTTAAAATGAGTGTATGATGAACAAGAATAATGATTTTTCACATGAAACTAATGAAGGCAAATACTAAATATATTTCGTAAAAATAGCTAACGTAAATTCCCGACAATGTTGTTGCGGCGGTGTACATTTGTAGAAATTTTGCAACTGTCGCGATATTGCCTATTCTCAAAAAATTACGTAATATAATTATTTTGAAACAGAATAGCAAAATGGGGAGAAAAAACCCGTTACTTTGCAACATTTTCGTATCTTGTTGCAACGAAATTAATTTTCTGTTTTAGTGAATATTTACATAAAAATACAAGTTGACACGCGTTATTTCCTTGTGGAATGTGATGTTAGTGTCTATTTTATGTTTGTCTGATCTATTTTTAAACCCAATTACCGCACATTTCGTCATTTTTAGCAAAAATCTTTGAGCTGTTCGCGGTACAATTTGACCTTGAGCACTGACTGCCCGCTCGCTCATGTAGGCCTATACGGCGTCCTACAATTTGCCTCACTTAGCGTGTGCGGGCTAGGTTTCTATGCGTTATTATTCTAAGCTTACGAATTGCAATTTCTCACATTAAAAAATATGTATTCCAAATGCAATTCACGCAAAATTACTACATTATATTAAAGTACTACTCTAATACAATTTAAAAAAAAATTAAAGTGCGTCAATAACGACTTAAGGAAAAACGATTTTTGATATGCCGTTGTTCTATCATTGTCCATAGTGCGGCGGCGCGGCGCAAATAATCATTTATTCCATAGGTAAACTAAATTTGCACTTGAAAACGTCATTTTTTAAGCTACTGCTAGTTCACTGTGCCGACTTCCCAGAGAAAAACGAGCAATAAACTCTAAGGGTTGCTCTTTTCAAATAAACTTAAATGTTATAGACTTTGAATCATATTTGTGTGGAATCTAGAGTCATATCGTCTTTCCATACATCTTTATCTAACACTTGACACATACTTTTAATGTAAGTTTTAAACTTAAAAATAATAATCTTCGACACAGAAGAATACCGAGACGATGTTATTTAGATAATGTAAGGGAAACTGTTAATGTCGTGTCGTACCAGTAAGTGCGTTTACGCGCTGCGTCCGATTCGTATTTATTTACAATTCGTTATTTCAACAATAAAAAAATCAGTTGCGTACATCGAGCATAGAACCAAGTTATGTATCAACCCCATAATTGCACAAATTACGCGACCTTACAGTGTTTATTCAAAGTGCAAACATGGACCTAACCTCTGAACTCAACGTGTTATTCAATTAAAAGAAACGTAAAACAAGAAATAGATTCCTAGCGAGTGTATGCGACTCACATAAAGAAATTGATTTAAACTTAACGATTTTTACACGTTGTCATTGACTGTCATAATCCCTTGATTAACTTGACTAACATGGTCATGGTAACATGGTGAACGTCGAGATAAAATATGTGTGTACACGATTAAGTCCCGATTTTAAAAACAAATTATCACATAAAGACGTTTGGAGATTAGGAATTGGTTATTAAGCTTGTAATTTTTTTTAATTGGGACCAAATATGACACAATTCATCTTTCCCTTGTTGAACAAATAGTGTTATGTCCATAAGGGAAATCGAGGACTAGCAGCATTTTAAAATGTTTTTTTTAAAGAAAAATTTACATTTTTCTAATAACAATTCCAAAATGTTTATAATAGAAACTCACCAATAGGTGCACTGTCCACCACTCCAAAGGCCGGGCAGTAGTACACCGGTTTCATGAACTCCACGGTCAAATTGTCCCAAGTACCAGGAAACACAGGCTTCATGTCCCGGTGCAACAATACATGTACCAACGTTGTTTTCTCATCAAGATACCGCTTCTTTATCTTCTTTTTAAGTATCACATCTTTATCGTCCCAATCTAAATGAGGATGTTTCTCCTTGAACAACTTCAAAACGTCTTCTGTGGTGTTCTGATTGTTGAGAGCATCGTCAAATTCGTTTTCAACGTATTTAGTCCTATAGTAAATATATTGTTTAAGTTTGACCAGCCATTCATTGTTGAATTTTTCCATGTTCAAATCGAATTTGTGCTCTCTTGAGAGACGCAGCTTTACAGCATAATAATTGACTAAAGAATCTTTTATTCGAATGAAGAGAGCTTTATTAGACTCTGATACCGTATGGTTTCTGGAATCAATATGGACACACCAGTAATAACCATCATCTATGGGATGTAGAACGTATAAATCGGAATGTCGATCATATCTCACTTTGACTTTATAAGGGTAGTACAACACAGAGTCTGTAAAACAGCGAATGTTGCTTTCTTTTACTGTTTCGTTTGTTTTGAGCACTAGTTTGCCTTCCCTGGAAAATAAAACCAATTCACATCACAATGCAAGTTTAAGATGACAAATTATTGTACTGTTTAAACGATTATTTGTTAACTTGCAAACTTATTAATAAGTACTACAAAATGAATAGGCTTGCAAAAAAATTTTCCGAGATTTTCTTCTACATAAAAACTTATAATTTTTTTTCTGTTCTAATAATGATCTGGTTCAGTTGTGTACTTACGAGGTGACAGAGACATCCATGCTGATAGGCCTGAGCTGGATAGGTCTTTCGCAAATGACGTTGTAGAACACGTAAGAACTGTTGACCATAAACCAGAAATCGTCGCGCAGAGCCCCCAGAGACATATTCGAGGTGAGGTTGATTTCGAAATGCTTGAAGTCTGATGGTGGGATCTGAAAGTTTATAATAAATTGTAGAAGTCTATAAATTAGAGCGTTGTATGCATAGCATAGTCAGCGAAAAGAGGGAAAAGGTTCATAATACAATAAAATCGTAATAAATTTCTCCAAACTAACCTAAACTTTTTGCACAAAAAATAATTTATAAAGATTTATTACACATGCATTGACATCAAGTTGGAAACACATAATACGAGTACTTTTTTGTTTTTAAAGGTCTAGAAATACTGCGGCAGGCGGTTCTGATCTGCAATCTTTTATAACATTTATATTTTAATAGTGGGAAAAATGTTTTATGCAGTCGCAATTTCACGAAATTCGGACTAAAAGTGTTAATGCAAGTCAAATATTTAGGTAACTCACCGTAATATTTTCATTATCATACTCGATCGTTGTATTGTCGGCACTCAACATAATTCCAAGGGGAAAACTGTCACCTGTTTCAGAATGAAACAAAGGACTGCTCGCGTATCTCCATCCTGTACTTAAGAGATATCCTTTTCTCTCAGCACACGACTTCTGCGCCTGTCGCCAGGTTGCTCTGACATTTCTTCCCTTAGTAGGAGTTACTGACGTCAGACAAGTAGGTATCGGACTCCAGAATCTCCAGTAACTAAAATCTTTCAAGTCCTCACAACCATCTCTGTCCATATCATCCTCGTCATCTTCGAGAGGTTTTAAAAAACAATACCTGTAATGTTTCTCATTACACCTTGCAGCTGTAAAATTAGTCACTGGATGTATAAAAACACACAGTTCCTCATCTATACCTAAATTTGGGTCGTAATCCACGCTATAATTTGGTGTTAACATATCTCCCATAAGCTCGTTATACGACCAGTCAATGAACGGTCCTCCAGGGTAAAGAGATTTGTAATCAGTCCATAATGTAATAGTTGATTTTGTAATGTTTAGACTATGATACAATCTGGAGGTAAATAAGTTTCCAGCGCAGTCAGTGAATTTGTCGTCAAAGGTTTCAGGTCCTTTTCTTCTATAGCAAATGGGGTCAGAGTTTTGGGACTTATAGTAGGCGAGGTTGAAACCGATGGGGCAGACATGTCTTGACCTGGCGGTGGACTTTTGTAAGTATAGGAGCAGTAACAACGCTGGTATAATGCTCCTATGTAGTAACATCTGAAACAACAAAAGTACAGAATTATTATCTAACGATATTTGAATGACATTTGGACGCTATTTATTATTCTTTTATATTCCATAAGCTACATTTTAGTGATTTTTAACCGACTTTCAAAAAAGAGGAGGTTCTCTATTCGACTATATGTTCTTTTTTTTTCTTTTTTTTTGTATGTATGTTACGCGATAACTCCGGTATTTGTGAACGGATTTTCATGATTCTTTTTTTGTTGGAAAGGGGGTACTTCCATAGTGGTCCCATTTCATTTTGAAGAAAATCATCTACCTTTAAGGGTGGCTGTTCACGCATGAAGATTCATTTTTATTATAAATAGCGCCTAACTTTAATTTAGGAGCAATTATTTTAATGGTTGATTTTGATATTTCTCCAATTCACGGCGTTTTTCTCTCAATGTACTTTGAGTAGTGAGTACGATTATTATTATCTCCAGTGTCAAGTCCTGTATAGTGGCGAACTAGGAGATATTTCAATAAAACTTACAAAAATAGACGTAATTCCACGTACTTTTGAGGTCGGTTTTTTTAGTACTCTGTACTAAGATTATTACGTTTACTTTTGAAGTTCGGCCACCATGACATTCAACTTTTTTTGTGAAATTACTCGATTAGTTTGTTATAATTTATATTTATTTATAACTGTAGTAAGAGGGAGTGTACAGGGTGTAAGAGATTTGCTCGGCTAGCTGGTGCCCCCTTACGACGTTCAGGAATCAAACGACGAAATTTGGTGAAGAAGACTTCGCTTCGTAAGCAACACGCTACTCATAACAGCTGTAGTGCCACTCAGGGCTGGCAAATCGCAAAGATCTGAATGGTATTGAAAATGTGCTCGTTACCCAGAAACACAACGTTGACAGGTGCCTGTAGCTTCACCAGCATCCTCAACATTCAAAATCGGAACGCAGTAACACTCACATTACTGCTTGGCGGCAGAAATAGAAACGGTAGCAGTACTTCACTAAGCAAACTATTTCGCAAACTATTTTCAAAAATGCAAATAATATATAATCCGATGCCGATATGCAATGAGAGTAGGTTCCTTGGCTTCACTCTGGACTCGAACCTTAACTGGAAGTGCCATGATGACAGACTGTGTGATAGACTGAGTGGTGCAGTCTTTGCGTTGCGTAAACTGAAATTGCTCATTTCTGATTCTGCATTAAGACAGGTCTATTTTGCACATTTCCACTCGCTGATGTCGTACGGTTCACTCATATGGGGTAACTCCACGGATGCCAATAGAGTCTAATGCTAATGCAAAAACGTGTCGTACGTATTGGTTGGGGTAAAACACGGACATTCCTGCAGAAATCTCTTTGTAGCGCAACGCATAATGACGCACTACTCACTCTACTTATACGAAATTATAATGTATGTTAGAAATAATTTGTCTTCATTTGGTACTGTCAATGTTTCTGGCATCCCACTTCGCCGTACCGGTCATTTGAGAACAGTCCCTCGACCCATGGCACTTGCAGAGAAAAACCCGCGTGTCATCGGACCTAATTACTATGAGCGTTTACCCGCTACTCTCAGACTTGAACCGTCTGACGAAATATTTTGGCGCCGGCTGAAAGACCTTTTCTTGAAAAATCCTATATACTCCGTAAAAGAATTTATGGACTTTAAATTGTAACGAATTCAGTATTTTCTATTTTTATTCTAATTTTTACCACATTAACATACTCTTGTACAATTGTTATCAACTTATGACGATCCTTGATGGAGAATGATATTTGATATATAATTTAATGACAACAATATTATATAATGAATTGTTAATTTTGTAATTATTGTGTGCGTTTCTTATAATTTTCCTTTTTGTCTGACGATCTCAATATAATTTCTTATACTTTGACATGTAGTGCAATTTATACTGTAATGTTGTATTTGAGAAATAAATGAATCTGAATCTGAATCTATAGAAAATATTTTAAAACGTACATTTCCAATTTCCTGGTCACTTATACTGAAATTTCCAAATTTAAGTTATTTATAAACGTATATTCCAATCGTGCTTTGACGTTGTAACCGACACAATAGATTAACTATCTCTCAGGTACAAATTTTCTGTGTCTGCATCTATGAATCATCAATGAAACATGAAATGACGTATTCATTACCTATCAATGGGAGGCAATGACTGATCGAAATTAGGGATCGTTGTCAGCTAATGGTCGCTTTATTCACAAACCACTTTATTGTATGTTTTTTATAAACTAACGTGATACAAATATACGTAAGCAAATGGCATGATTACAACGAGAATAGAGGTAAGGCTAGACGTGCATAATTTCGTGAGTTGGAAGTCGCGTTATTTGAATCTCGTAGTTTACGATTAAGTCAGAAATTCGATTGGGGCGCCAATCAAATACATAAGTATTGTATATAGTTGTTTTTAAGCGTTTGTACGGAATGTTTGTGTCATATAGTGCAATGGATCCATTAAATATATTGAGGATTAGAAGATAACTTAGAATAGTTTCATACATTTCTCACGAATGGCGTTACGGCAAAAAAAAAGATCTGCAACAAGCAAATAGAAAAATTCGTAAAGTCCGCTAGTTCGTTTCATGGTTTAGTTGACATAGGGCAATTGCCTATATTTATATTATGGTTAGAACCTGCAAAGCCTAACAATGAGCATCACCTTGGTTTTGGTCATGTTCATCCTTAGGCCCACCTTCATTGGTGCTTGGTGCAGGGGGCCTACCACATCCTCTTAAAACAATATTACGTTAACCTTACATTGACTTTTCGTACCATAATCCGCTTAAAGTAAGCTTACTGTAATGTTAAAACTATGATGTTTTATTGGCAGCTGTGTGACTATTCATTCACTCAGTTCGTACTATGACGCGACTTTAACATTAAAGTAACATTGCTCTTATGTCAAATTTAGCAGTTTTAAAATGGTTACATGGATATAATGGAAACAATATTCTTTTAAGTTTTATTGTCTTAATATTGATTTGTAATGATTAACAGTTAAGTTCAACTTATTTATTTACATATATCTCTTCAATATTTTGTTTATTTTTTATTTAATAGTACATAGGAAATAATTTCTCGTTAAATTTAAATACGCGATGTTTATTTCGTAAAATTATTACAACGCCATCTATATGCTCCTTGGGGAAACTAACAGATGACACTAGCTAGACCATAGTTCCGAATCCACAACGTGACTATCAAGACTCGGCTTGTTTTATTTATTTTTCTTCATGAAAATGCAAAATAATCATTGAAAACAATGTAATTTTAATAGATTTTATTATTACATACATCTCTTTTTTTAACATTCAAAATTCTCTGAATGTAAATAACATTAAGTAATTAAACTTTAAACTACGATAATTCGATTCGGAACATCAAAAAAGAAAGAGATGGCATTATCTAGTTCACATAGCGTTATCTCATTCCTATTTTTAGTAAGGAATAGACAATATTGGGAAATGGGATCATGCGTTCTTTCTATCACTTTTGCAAGAATACATTACTTGGTTAACAGGTTCGTCATGGTACGAATATGAGAAATATTATAATAAGCTTACATTGAAATAAGATTGTTTTTGGAAAGGTTATGGTAGGCCCCCAGATCTTGGAGCATGCTTTGCAACTGTTCGATACTTTCAGCTGCTTAATCTGTATTGTCGATATTATTGTCTGTTGTAGATAAATATTATGATTAATTAGCTTTTAAATCATTGACTTACAATTATATGGACGTCGGGTCCGCGCTAAAAAGTGTCCGAACTTATTGGGCGTCAAAATCGTATACAGAGCGTCATTCACGCTTTAGTCTTCGTT
>NW_020654810.1:23353822-23414322 GCF_003589595.1 Hyposmocoma kahamanoa | reverse complement strand
CGTTAGAAACACGCCTGTCCATAACAGTCGCAGTGTCACTGGTTGAAATCGCAAAGATCTCAGGGGCACTGCCATTGCGTCAACCTGAAACATGGTAGTGCTTTTTTTTTAGACGAACTCTTTCACAGGTAGTTCTACTGGAAAAAATTTTAAGCATAATAAAATTGTCGACAAATTTCGTTCACAGAATCTTGCTATCACACCAAAAGTGCGAGTTCCAGGACTTCAAAAGTTTCTTTGAAATTTATTTATTCTATACATTGACTTACAAATAAATGGACGACGGGTCTAATACAAAAACCACGAAAAAAATGTCCCAAGTCAACCTATTTAAACGTAGTGACATGTAAAGGAATATGAAAAAGCTAAAACGTTGAATTTAAATTGTAATGTCATCGCAGTACTGTCTAATTTTGCTTGCTTCGCTGTCAGTCGAACAAACGAAGACTAAAGCGTGAATGACGCTCTGTATACGATTTTAACGCCCTATAAGTTCGGACACTCTTTAGTGCGGACCCGACGTCCATATAATTGTAAGTCAATGATTCTATACCAATTTTTTGTATGATATCAACTGACGACGTGACAAACAATTCGTGGGCCTGGCATTAAGCGACACGCTTATCCATAACCGTTGCAGTGCCACTCAGAACTTTAAAGCACAAAGATCTGAGGGGCACTGTACTGCGCCCGTCTCCCTGAGACATAAGTTGACAAGTCCCGTGTGCCTGTAATTTCACCAGCACCCTTACCCTTCAAAACCGGAAGACAACAATGCCGGAAGACGACATTACCGCTTGGTAGCAGAAATTGGTATGGTGGCAGTAGTGTTACTAAACTTAAAAATTCCTTGTGATAATATTTACCTAAAACATCAAAAATAAAAACAATATGAGAATTCTCGAACATTACCATACATTACGTAATTTTTCCTTTAGACACATTTTAGACATCACTTTTTCGCCAACCTGTACGTAGACAAAGCACTTAAGTAAAATTAAGTAAGTGTAAGTAGCTGGAAAGGTGTGGTTTGGGCTGGGACAGCGGAAGAGATAAGATACAAATATTTGTCATACTTTTGAATAATCTATGCATACTTCAACATTATAAAGAAAGAAGGAACGTTTGTTTGCTGAAATCTACCGTACTTATCATTTTCCGTATTAATTCATAGTCGTATGGTTTCCCTCAAGGAACTATTGACAGTTTAGCAGTAGAGCTTCTTGTGAAAGAGTTTGTTCAGGTAATTATTGCCACCATACCTATTTCTGCCACCAATCACTTTCATCCATAGTCTCACCTGATGGAAAGTAAAGACGAACACGTTCTACGACTAAAAAGTCGTTGAAAGACCAAGTACAAAGACACGACGCAAGCACATAGAAAAATTCGTGAGGTCCGTTGGTTCGTTCCGTGGCTTAGTTGGTATAGCGTCTGGCACGGTATGCAAGAAGACGTCGGTTCGAATCCGACCGGATCGAAGGAATTTTTTCTGAGTGTTCGATCTTTGTATTAATAATTATAACAAACTAGTGGAGTAATTTCACAAAAAATAATTGACTATTAATTCAATAAAAATTTAATTACGAACTTAATTACGTTAAAAAATTTAATTACGTTCGACAATGATTAACTAAAATTATTGTCTTTAGAAAAAAAGTATTTTCCGAAATATGTCATAACTATGTCCGTGGCCGAACGCTTACCTTGTTGATCTGCCATGTAAATGTCTCGGGTTCGATTCCCTGGCCGGGAGAAATATTTCTATGGCCTACATTTATTTCTCTCGTGAGTTTAGGTGTAATTTGTGGTTGTCTATATGTGTATCCATGGCACCGGCGACACAGGGTTTCCCTATTGCTGGGCCATGAGTATGTACGTTATTTATTTACAGCTACATTAAAAGATGAATGTAGTAATTTAGAAAGGCTAAGTCAGCTGTCTATCTTTATATTTATCTCTCTATCTAGGTCTAATAGCCATAGGAAGACGTCTTTTATTTCTGATTTAGTAGCACTAAAGCTCCACGTGAAGAAATTCGTGCAGAGAAGTACTGGTACCTTACTTATTTCTGCAGCCAAGCAGTAGTTACTGCATTCCGGTTATGAAGGGCAAGGGTGCTGGTGAAATTACAGGCACGTGGGACTTGTCAACATAATTGTCAGAGTGACGGGCGCAGTGACAGTGCCTGTGTCAGTGCCAGATCTTTGTGATTTAAAGCACTGAGTGGTACTGCAACTGTTATGAACAGGCGTGTCGCTTACCACCAGGTATGCGACTTAATCGTCCAGTCACTTCCTCTCATAAAAAAATATTATAAAAAATATTATGTGACTGTATTTGAACAATTCGTGCGCCGGGTGGTGAGAGACAAGCCGACCCCTAACAGTTACAGTACTTGGGTTTCATAAAAGTCAATTTCGAGTCTCGACAATTTTTTGGCTTTTCCGAGACTCGAAACTCAAGTTTTTATTCTCGGGAATATCGATTGAGATTTTCGAGATTTCGAAAAACATAAGAAATTAAAATCGCTTAATTAAAAAATATTAAAAATGTACTAGAAACACAGTGTTTGTTTATAGTGGTTACATGGATACGGCAACACTATAACAATGTATGGAGATTGAAGAACGGTTGTAATAAAATCTGTATCTGTACCTTTAAACGGTCCTTCTTTCTTACGTAACAACTATAAAATGCAAAAATAACTTTCATACCTAAATTTATTATTTTATAGTTTGACTTAATAAAGAACTTAATCAACACAATATCATGTTTTAACAGCCCACATGTCTCGTCTATAAGTAAGAACTTCCCACCCAACCATCGAATATTCGTGCAACAATCCTGGAAAAGCGCCGTCTAAGGCGAGTCTGGCATCAGTCGCGTCATCCGCTGGACAAATATAGATATAATAAGGCATGCAAAGAGCTCAAGAGTATCATCAATGCATCAATCAACTCTGTAGTTAACACTAACTTGCATATGATGGACTCTACTGGACATGGTGAGCACTCACTTTGGAAGGCAACTAAAGGCTTAAATAGACCCCAACAACAGTACCCTCCTATCAGAACAGAAACGGGAACATGGGCGAGAACAGATACAGAAAAGGCGGAAGTATTTGCTAAGCACCTAGCTGAAGTGTTTCAGCCGAATGACAAAGTGACCGATGAAGAGTCTGACTTGGAGACAGCTCTAGCGCAGGACCTTCAAATGTGTTTGCCTCTTAAACCTACCTCTCCAAGAGAAATTGCGCAAGGAATAAGATCATTACATCCAAAAAAGACCCCGGGATTTGATCTTATCACTCCGAAAATATTAAAAAATCTCCCAAGGAAGTGCATTACATTTTTAACCTGTTTGTTCAATGCCATTCTCAGGACGGGTCACTTTCCATCCATATGGAAGATTTCCCAGGTAGTAATGATCCACAAACCAGGAAAACCTGAACAAGAGGCTTCCTCTTACCGGCCCATTAGTCTAACGCCTGTGCTGTCTAAGCTCTGGGAAAGGATATTACTCGCCAGACTCAAACCGCTTATGGATGACTGCTGTGTTGTGCCATGTCACCAGTTTGGATTCCGTAAGTCTCACTCAACTATTGAGCAGGTTCATCGGGTATACCACACGATCCGACAGAGCTTTGAACACAAAAAATATTGTTCTGCGGCCTTCCTCGATGTGCAGCAAGCCTTTGATCGGATGTGGCACAAGGGATTGTTGGCCAAGGTTAAAGACAGACTTCCACACTCGATGTTTCTTCTCATAGAGTCTTACCTGTCGGGTCGTTCGTTCCAAGTTAAACACAGAGAAGCGAGATCAAACATGTACAATATCCTGGCAGGCGTACCACAGGGCTCAGTCCTCGGCCCGGTTCTGTATAACATCTTTACATCGGACTTACCGATATCGGATAACATCACAGTTGCTACATACGCCGATGATATAGCCCTTTTATCCGTTGACGGGAATCCTGTTACAGCTAGCACAAATCTCCAAATCCAACTCGATCTTACCCACAGATGGTTCTGTAAATGGCGCATCCGGGCCAGTGCCACCAAATCGCATCATATCACATTTGCACTGAGAAAAGGAAACTGTAATCCAGTAAGACTTGGTAATGAAATATTACCACATTCTGATTGTGTGAAGTACCTCGGTTTTCACTTGGACAGACGTCTCACATGGAAGCATCACATAAAACGAAAAAGAGATGAAGTCAATCTCAAATATCGTAACCTTCATTGGCTCATGGGAAGAAATTCAGCATTATCAGTAGACAACAAACTTCTAATCTACAACTCGGTCTTAAAACCCATTTGGACATACGGTATTCAGCTGTGGGGTGTGGCTAGCAAGAGTAATATACTTTGTCTCCAACGAGTGCAGAATTGTATCCTGAGGGCAATAGTCAATGCCCCTTGGTTCACTCGTAATGAAGAGATCCATGGTCATCTAAACGTCATATCGGTAGCTGCTGAGATCGACCGACATAAAACTAAGCACAAAGAGCGACTATCCTGCCACCCGAACCCACTCATCGCGGAACTTCTAGATCCATCAACTATGGTCAAACGGCTTAAGCGAGGCCATGTTCTATAGTTGGGAGGTGCGGCACTGGCCGCTCCACCAAAAACGTCTTTTCTCGTTCAAAAGATTCGCTTATGGCCTGGCGGCCGATTGCAAATAAAGTAATCATACAAAAAAAAAAAAAAAAAATAAGTAAGAAAACCTATTTCTTGAGGAGTCTCGAAGTCTCATTATTCCCGGAATTTTCGAGACCGCACTGTTTATCAATATTTTTTGTAACGAGATTACCTGAGTGACATTGTAACTGCTGTAAACAAGCGTCTGGCGTACCACCAGACTGTCCCGTCGTTCGGTGTTATACAAAATAATAGAAAAATAAAATAAAACAAATTAACGAATTTTAATCACCAACTTTTAACTTACAAATTTTTCAGCCTATATAAACGCATCTTATTTAAGAGCCAGACTCTTGTCGGTGCACCCTATATAAACATAATTTGTTAAGAATCAATATTAGGTCATATAGCGTATTTCTGCTTCGGAATGTTACAATTGCAAAACGCTATAAATTGCTCTGTACAAAAAGAGACAACGTTCTGCCTTATACAGAGATGTTGTCTCTATATACAAGAACCATTGAATATGGAATATGCAATATAGGGACATGAATTAAATATCAATGCTTATTTTGCGGTGGTGGTTTAGTGTGAGAAGAGTTACTTCTCAATTGAGAGGTTGGTTCAAATCCCTGTGGCAGCACATTTAATTTAATTCAGGTAGCTATTACCCATACTGCGGCCGTTACTTCAATGGACGCTTGTGACAAAAGAAAAAAAAACGAGATTTTTAATTTTAATTCGGTAACACGCCTGTACATAACAGTTGCAGTGCCACTCAGAGCTTTAAATCGCAAAGATGTGAGGGGCACTGTCACTGCACCCGTCACCCTGAGACATAAGTTGACAGTCCCATGTGCCTGTAATTCCACCAGCCCCCTTACCCCTCAAAACTGGTACGTAGGAATGCTTACGATGCTGCTTGGCGGCAGAAATAGGTAAGGTAAGGTAAGTTGTTGCCTGGATAAACTCACAAGGAGCTCTACTGCTACAATTCTGGTAAAAAGGCGGCAGACGTCATGGAAAATAATTACAACCGTCTTACGGGAAGAATCAAATTATGTCATAAAATAATAATAAAAAAAGCAGTAGCAAAAATATTTAATTACTACAGACTACATAAATACTTAGATAAATACATATTTCATATTATAATATCTATAAAATGAATGAAACAGTACATAGGTGCTCTTTGACTCTCATTTTAAAGATAGCTAAGGATTTACTATTCGGAACAGTAATGGGAAGTGCGTTCCAAAGTCTGACCGCATGAGCAGTAAAGGAGTGAGAATAAAAACCGGAGTCGAATGATAGAAAAGATAACTGGGACCTAACGAGAGAGCGACAGGGCTTGTCCTTGGACTTGATAAAGCTGAAACGCTCTTTTAGATACCTGGGAGACACAGGATTATGTAGAATGTTGTGACGAACAGAGACGATATGCAAAAACCCGTGGAAACGAATAGGAAGCCACTTGTGATTTAATCATATTTGCGAAGGCTAAAGATGAAAATTATAGACAGATTTTGCAGCCTTTTAAGCTTATTTAGCTGTTCTTCAGTCGCATCTACATAGCAAAAATCAACTAAATCTAGGAAGGGTTAAAATAAGAGATTGAGCTAAACAGATCTTGGATTTCAAAGGCAAAAAATTTTGGAGGCGCCTAAGCGAGTGCTAAGAGAAATAGACTCTTGGATTTTTTTAAAAGTTTAATAACTTGTAAATAATAACAATTAACAAAATTTCACACTTAGAATAATAACGCATAGAATGATAGTTTCATATCAAACGAACTGTCACAAGTGAGGCAAAAATCGAATTCATGTAGGCTAGTTTTAGTAGTAGGTTAATTTTCGGTTTTAGTGAATATTTATATAAAAATACAAGTTGAAACGCGTTACTTTCTTGTGGAATGTGATGTTAGTATCTATTTTATGCTTGTCTAACGTATTTTTACACTCATATACCGCACATTTCGTCATTTTTAGCTAAAATTCTGGAGCTGTTCGCGGTGCAAGTGTACCTTGAGCACTGAAGGCCCGCCCGCTCGTGTAGGCCCTTTTGGCGCGCTTCAATTTGCCTCACTTAGCGTGTGCGGGCTAGGTTTCTATGCGTTATTATTCTAAGATTTCACACATAAATTTTGCTGTTTTTGTCATGAGTGAATTTCTTTTTTAAAGAGCATTTAGAAACATAAAAATGATGGATTATAAAATTAGAGACCTCTCCAGAATCACAGTTAACAACAATATCACAAACAATAGGTACCTACGATAAACACGGTAAATAGCGTTTTTCTCAAATACGTAACATTTGGCGAACAATTAAAAAGGTAACTGCGTTTCAACGTAACGTTATATAAAAACTATCCTTGTGCAAATCTGAAGGGAACAATTGTTTGTAAAAGCGAGCAGTTAAACATTTTATTGTTCCATAAACGATCCAATTTAACGGGATATTAGGAAATACAAGTTGGAAGTAATTAAATCCGAAAATAATACGGTTTAATGTATTGCTGTATTGAACTGGCTCGGTCAGATGTGAAGGTCCCTCATGGTTTGTAAAACGAATTATTTAAATTAGTTCTGGTGAAGGTGTTAAGGGTTGTTATCTCTATATACTCTTTTCCGTGGGCTTTTTTTATATAAAAAATGAACTGCGCATTTGACCTCCATCTCACCTGATGGAAAGTGACGATGAGGTCGACAATATAACATGCACACCTAAATAATGCCTATTCACACTCGCCGTGGTACAAGTTATAGCGTTCGGGAAAGAGGTCCGCAGACAGAATTCCACTCCTTGGCCGTTCGCCATAACAATGTGGAAGCGAAATGCTTCGCGCGAAACGTTAAAATAGCCACAACATAGAAGTGGAACAGTAGAGCTCCTGGTGATAGTATAGGCACGTGGGAATTGTCAACTTCTGATGAAAAGTCTGATTTTAATTCAACTCAGAATGGATCCGATCGGGTAGCCCATCCGAGTCTCGAAATCAGATGTGTTTCCGAGCGAGAAGATGAACCTGATTCCTAGTAAATCTTTCTAATTTACGAGTTAAATCAACTATAGTTCCGATTAGAAATGTCAAAAGTTTACCGATCGGCCAGTTGTGAATTGCAATTATGCGCCTCGACTCGGGAAGAGACACAGTTTCCGATCGGGAGAGGCAATGAAAATCAAGCTGCAGATCTTTGCGATTTAAAGCTCTGAGTGGCACTGCAACTGTTATGGACAGGCGTGTCGCTTACCAGCAGGCGCACCACAGCCCAGTTATACAATGTTTGAAGTCTCCAGCCCGCATTAGACCGTCGTGTTGGATTACGGCTCAAACTTTATCTTCAAAAGAGACCTGTGCCAAACAAATGCATACAGTTGAGTATTACGAAACCGGAAACCGGACATAGTCTTTGAACCATTGTGTCAAGGAAGTAAGTAATTAACAAATGTTATCATAACATTGTGTAACAAAATATTAAATACAATACAACGTGACGAAGCGAACAGATATCTTTAGAAGCCGAACAAAAACAAATATCTTTAGAAGCCGTCATTGTTCCACACAATGCCAGTGAACGAGCTATCTGTCACGAATGGCGAGTTAGACATTCGCTTCCCTGTGCCTTGGGCGATAATTACAAATACGACATTGTAATGAATTATAACAATCAGTACAACATAATTGGTCAAAGGTAATCTATAAGAAGGCACTATTTCAGTACCAGTAAGAGCCCTTTGTGAATGAGTTCGTGCAAGTACTGTGTATTCTGCCCCCAAGCTGTAATGTGAGCATTACTGCATTGCCATTTTGAAAGATATGTGTGCTGGTGAAACTTACGGCACATGCCAAAACGCACGCAATTTTTTTGTAATTTGCATTGACTTACAATTATATGGACGTCGGGTCCGCGCTAAAAGGTGTCCGAACTCATAGGGCGTTAAAATCGTATACAGAGCGTCATTCACGCTTTAGTCTTCGTTTGTTCGACTGACAGCGAAGCAAGCAAAATTAGACAGTACTGCGATGACATTACAATTTGAATTCAACGTTTTAGCTTTTTCATATTCCTTTACATGTCACTACGTTTAAGTAGGTTGACTTGGGACATTTTTTTCGTGGTTTTTGTATTAGACTCGTCGTCCATTTATTTGTAAGTCAATGGTAATTTGTATTATTTTTTTTGAAGCCGTGGTAGCCTAATGGTTTGACCTACTGCCTCTCAAACAGAAAGTCGTAGGTTCGAATCCGGGCTTGCACCTCTGAGTTTCTCGGAATGAATGCGCGAAATTTAATTTGAAATTTATCATGAGCTTTTCGGTGAAGGAAAACGTCGTGATGAAACCTGCACGTTGAAGAAGGTTCACAACCCTCGGAAAACGTGTGAAGTCCCCAACCCGCATTGGGCCAGCGTGGCGGACTATGGCCTAAACCCTCGTCTGAAAGGAGGCCCGTGCCCAGCAGCGGGACATATAAGTGGGTTGATGATGATGATTTTTTTTGTAATATCAAGTGACGGGACGAACAAGTCGTGCGCCTGATGGTAAGCGACACGCCTGTCCATAACAGTTGCAGTGCCACTCAAAGCTTTGAATCGCAAAGATCTTAGGGACACTGCCACTGCGCCCTGAGACATAAGTTAATAAGTCCCATGTCCCTGTAATTCCCCAGCACCCTTACCCTTCCAAACCGAAACGCATTAATGCTCACAGTACTGCTTGACGGTAGAAATAGGTAAAGTTGTCGTCAAGGAAGCAGCAAGATCTAGGAATTCAAATTCTAAAAACCTATCTGGCTAACCGCGATGGCTCACTGCATGCGATTCGTATTTGTTTCGAACCCGAGACTATACAAATCTAGAAAATTCGGACCTATTGCTGACGTCACTTGTGCACTAAGTTCGCATGCCAAGAAAATACGAATATCGCTTGTACACCTAGAGATAAAATGATCCCTGTGACTTTCAGACAGTTACGTCTCGGATTTGGAACTATCGGACGTAGAGTGCAATGTCAACTGCGTAGCCAGCTAAACAAAAGAACATGATTTCAGCGTCTGTCGGTATGTTTTTTTTTAATTTATTAAGGCTTTGGCAAAGCCATCAGCCTAAACATGAAGTTTAATTATGTTTCTGTAAATATGGCCGCCACAAAGAGGATAGGCAATTTGAGGCGGCGTGATAGGATTGACTCGGGATTCCTTAAAACGGGCCGATATGGGTATTTTAGTTCGAGATTCGCATAATTTCGCGTTTTAATCTTCGATTAAGGCACAATAGCACTATCCTATTCCACTTTAAACTAGATTTCACAAAATAATTGAAAGTCAAAATAAAATCGACACTTTTCCCTCCAAAAGGTCTAGAGCGAATCCCTGTCAGTATGTCCGTCTCTCGACCAACCGTACAAGGAAAGCCGGAGTCTTACGCGATGAACAGTGTAAACATTTCCAGCTTACTTGTTTAAATTATTATAGTTATTCATTGAGTATTTGCTACAAAGCCATCAGCTTTAAAATAGAATTAAAAAACCCAGAACGTAATGTATCGTGACTAAAAACAGAAATCGAAAGAGTGAAAAGTGTGAGCACAAAAGCACGCCATTTTATTTTTTTCATTTTTAATTCCGCAAACCAAAATTTTTTTTGTTCTATTCGTCCAAAAAGGACAGGCTGGTGTCAAAGACCATACTGCCTGAGACAAAATAAATTTCCTTCTCATTTTACTTTTTATTAGAATCGATTATTAACGTCAGTATAAACATATTAATATAACCGTCACAATTAACATTATGTACTTATCAGTAGCAACATGTCATAATACGTGTCGTGCGCGAGCGCCTAAGTCGAAAACAAACTCTAATGTCTTTGTTTCATAGGTAAGTATTTTTTAACTTAAGCAACAACAAAAGAACAGATGTCGCAAAAAATAACAGAGAATAGGCAGAATGTACGATGGTATATCCGCACAATACGGGTGTAACAAAAAGTAAGATCACATTTTAGCTGATGGTCTGGCAACTGGCAAAAGGAATAAAAATGATGAAATTATGCAAATTGCAATATTTAACAACGAGCGACAAATTCAATTTTATATGAAAAAAAAAGAAGGGCAATAATTTTTTCACGTAGTCCAAAAAAATTAAAATTAGTTTATTTAAAGTTTTTTTTATGACACCAAGTGACGCAATAACGCTCACAACACTTGGCAGTAAAAAAAGGTCCGATAGCAGTACTTCCCTGAATGAACTCTTTCACAAGCTCAATTGCAACTAAACAACAACCTATATTGAATGAATAACATCGGAATCTGGAGGTCTCATGGATGTTGCTGATAATGCTGTCTCAGTCGTTAAGAACTGCCCCCGTAGCATGGCTACGCATGATAGTCGCGACACGCGCGATAAAATTGGAATAAGCGCCCGCTATTGGCTGTCTCAATTAGATCTAATTTAGATAGCCAATAGCGCGCGCTTATTTCAATTTTATCGCGCGCGTCCCGTTTGTCATGCGTAGCCATGCTACGGGGGCTAGTCCTCACAAATATAAACATCAGAGTCGACACGCCAAGAAGAAGTTTGATGTTTTCGTTGTAACATCTAAGTATATAGATTTCGTAACAATATTCAGAATTACTCCGCCCCGACTTCTCATTACTCATAATTTGTATTTTTATTCCCACTAGTTTTAAGCTTTTGGACGGGTATTTAGTAGATTGTACAACAAGTGCATAAAACACGTCATTTTACCCGAGACGAGTATATATGTATACTTAATTCGAGGGTAAAATGTTTTACGAACGGGTTATACACTCTACTTTTCACTTCGATTGCAAAGAAATTAAACAGCAATATTACAAATAAACGATTATTTAATTAAAATTGAATGTAAAATTACAACAATTAGATATATTTAATGTGATGTTTTTTTATTTTATGCACTAGAGCATAAAATCCTATTTTATGCAGCCTACACCCAGCATAAATACGAAGTTTAAGAGCATGAGAAGTGAAGATTTAATTTTTATCCATATACACATATAGAAAAAACTGTATGCTTTTTTTTATATATTATCTTTACAAACTGAATAATCATGCTGTATGTATAAGATGTCTCAATAAAAATGCACTATTTAAATATTTTGGTACTTTTTTTTTCATACAAATGGCAACACTGATATTTAACAGCTGTCACTTATGATTGCAGCAACGATTTCCAGAGCAATTCATCTCAAGAAAGTCTGACGTCAACTGGCCACCAAAATCATGCGATTTAACGCCGTGCCATTTCTTTCTTTGGGGTTTTGTGAAACCTAGGGTCTATGCGAATAAACCACAAACAATTCCTGATCACAAGATCGAGGTCCACACGTTGGACCTCGATCGGACATTAGTAAGAAATATCCACATATATGTCCAAAGTTTCATGAAATAAGCAAAAGCCAGTCATCCGGGGGCTATTTGCCGAATATTTTATTCCATACTTAATCGGAACATGTCTACTTTCTATTGCAATAAAAATATTCCAACTCGCTAAAAAAACATGTTTTATTTTTAAATGAAACGTGTTTTTTTAACGAGTTGGGATAGAGTCGTGCACTCTTATGAGACACCCTTTACATAATAATGTTAGGTTTACATCCTAGATTAAAACCATATATATAAACTGTGTTTGTCTAATCAATTAATAAGTTATAGGATATGGTGGTATTACACCAAAGGTGCTGGTGTGGTAAGTTGATTATATCGTCCATCGAGTATACAACCAAAAATAGAGACGAAATGTCATTTTAATTTGTTTTGAAATGTTAATTTGTTTTAAAACTATTCTGCCAAATCATTACTGTGACAACTGCTCTCCGATTAGCCAGTCCGAATTCGAAACAATTGACGGGTGTCGTCAATTGTTTCGCTTAAACTCGACCAGTTTAACTTGAGCTTTGCTATAATGGATGAAAATTACAAAATTTTATATTTAATTACCGATGAAATGTGATTCCATTTGTTTTGTAATTATATGTATTGCTGTTTTTCCTACACCACCGAATGGAACAGCTCTCCTTGTTAGAGATATTATGTTTATTACAACAAATACAGAATATTTTTGGAATATACGGAGAAGTACACACAGGTCAGTTGTTGGCGCTGTACTATTTCAGTTTTCGAATTTGTGATTTCAGTGCAAACTAGAGTTGATATTTAAAAGTGATATAACTGATGAGTTGCCAGGGATTGATAGCCCTTATTTCGTCTCTATTTCTAGTTATACACTCGATGTATGCATCAGATGTCACTTTCATCAGATGAATTGTGTGCTTAGATTTAAAACCAGAAACAATATTTACACAATCATGTTGTATCAATAAGTAATTTACTATTTTGTTTGTTTTGATTAGCCAATTCGTCCGCACGTACACGAACATCTGTTTCATAATATAGAGTCAATAAAAAAGCAGTTTGTTCGTAAACCTGTCAGTGCATCTACATCAATTTATTGAGTACATTAAATGAATAATTTATCACGTCGTAGAACATTTCCTGTTAAACAAAGTACTTAGAACATTCGACACTTCCATTTATAATTACAATGTGATAGAAAAGTAATAATAAAGAGAAGTTGATCAGATATTCGTCATGGAAAGACGTCTCGTGGGTAGTCATGCGCGCGATCTCGCGGACATCGGCGCGCGCGCATCTTAATTACGTACTTTCATGTCGCATTGTGTTTGGGTTCATAAACAAAATTGAACGCTTCTAAATACTATATTATCAGTGGCCTAAAGGTTCGCACTTGAACTTATAAAAATAGATTCAGGGATATCCTTAATTTGAGATCGAGTAATTAGTGTGGTTGTCTGATAATAGGTACTATAGTAAAGGGTTAAAGGGTCATATTAATTTAAATTGTACATATTGTAATAATTAACTATATATATATATATATATGTATGTATATATAATTGTAACTAAACAGAAACGAAACGGAAAGTAACGAAAATATATAATAAGGGCTTGGGCACAGTTGAGGAAATTAAACTAACTTAATTTAATAAAAAATAACCTATTATATTCTTTCCCTTTCACTCCGCAACGAACGTGGCGAGGAAATAATCATTGATAATATAAGTCCACATAATGTAAGACATAAAAACAAATAATAATATTTAGTGAGTCTTTTTTCGCAATATAAGCTGATTCAACATAATTTAATTTTTTTCTAGGCATGATAGAAAAGTTGTCAAGGTTTTTATTTTCAGCCGATAATTTTGTTGTCTCAGCCTTCGTTCGTTTACGTCAAAATCAGAAAACATTTTTTTAGCTTTTTATTATCTAGCACTAGTTGAATATACGTAGGATTTCCATTTAAATTTATTATCTCTTGTAGGCTTACATTAATTTACTTCTTTCTATTTCTGTCTTTGTATTTCTTTGTCTTTCTTTTCTCTGATTCCAAAGTAAGTAACTTTTAAGCATTTGTGTTATGGGAATTGAAAACAACTACAGTACGATAAACACCTAGTCCCGAGACAATATAGAAAAGTTAGTTTTTTCTGCATTAACTCGGCCGGGGATCGCACCCGGGGGCTCAGCTACACGCCTGTCCATAACAGTTGCAGTGCCACTCAGAGCTTTAAATCACAAAGATCTGAGAGGCACTGCCACTGTGCCCGTCACCCTGAGACATAAATTGACAAGTCGCATGTGCCTGTAATAACCGGAACGCAAAAATGCTCAGATTAACATTTAACTTACATTGTACATTATAGATTCAAGAAATATACTTAGCAAAACATTTATTTCTATCGAAAAACTAATTAATTTGTTACGCCTTGATAACAACCGAAAGATTCTTGTAATGAAATAACTAAACACTGTACCGGGACTTGCAGTGTTTTCGTTTGACCCGATAGCAGGCGCAATGTTCGTCACCTCACTTCATATGTGTTTTTAACACATAAAATTTGACGCTTTAAGAATGGATACTACCTCAGCACGAATTCAAACCTTTCCTGTACCAATACGGTTCATTTTGTTTGGATTGAAAAATCGATATCGTACTATACGTGTTTTTAGTTCAGTTGATATAAAAAAAATCATTTGGTATATATAAAGTATATATTTAATGCAGCGGTTTTGTTGTAAAATTTCGAGTTAACTTTGTTTTTTTTTCTATCGTGAAACTATTTAGGAATCGTGTTTTCACTCCGTATAGTAATCAGTGTATATTCTCAATTTTACTATATAATTTTCACTTCTCATGCTCTAAAAGTATGTCAATAAAGACTTACGTAGCGGGGGTAAAGTGCATCTCTTAATCCCTATGGAGTTAAAAAGTGCCTAATTTTTTAATTTCCTTCGAATGGACAAACTCAAACAGCCCAGTAGTAAGCTTTTAAGCATAGACGGTGGCGCCATATCATTTTCCCGCGTTATTGCGTTTGTTGTATCTGTCTAGTTGAAAAAAAGAACACCGCAAAAACCTCAGAATTTTGATACCTACGCTTAGAATAATAACGCATAGAAACCTAGCCCGCACACGCTAAGTGAGGCAAATTGAAGCGCTCCCAATGGGCCTACACGAGCGGGCGGGCCGTCAATGCTCAAGGTCAACTTGCACCGCGAACAACTCAAGAATTTAGCTAAAAATGACGAAATGTGCAGTAAATGAGTGTAAAAATACGTCAGACAAACATAAAATAGATACTAACATCACATTCCACAAGGCAGTAACGCGTTTCAACTTGTATTTTTATATAAATATTCACTAAAACCGAAAATTAACCTACTACTAAAACTAGCTGATTTTTGCCTCACTTGTGACAGCTCGTTTGATATGAAACTATCATTCTATGCGTTATTATTCTAAGTACCTACGTAATTTTGTTGTAAAGCCGAAACGATTGAAATATTTATTTTTCTCGCAATAGAAGTGAAAAGATACGTTTTCACCTCGAGACCAAAATCCAATATAAACCCTCGGAGCAAAAGACATCGGATATATATTGGCTCATTTTAATCCATCGATAAAAAATAATACTATTTTCCAAGTGAGTGATTCAACACTCAGTATAATCATCATTCACCCTGCTGGGTATAGGCCTCCGTTTCTGTGCCACTCCCCACGATCCCGTGCTAATCTCATCCAGGTTCTCACCCAATGCTTGTGATGCCATCCGCCCATCTCGCCGCTGGACGCCAGACGTTCCTGTATCCAGTCCTTGAACGCCACTCAATTATCGCCTTACTCCATCTATCATCTTCTCTCCGTATCAGGTGTCCTGCCCAGCTCCACTTTAGCTTCGCGATGCGGTTCTGGACATTGGGAACACGGTCAATAAACTTGATACCGAGCATGACACACTCCATGGTTCTCTGTGCAACTCCTATACACAACCTTCTGCGCGAGCGTCCATGTCTTGGCACCGTAAGTCATGGTAGGCAGAACACACTGATTATATTGACGGGTCTTCAGACATTGTGGAATTTTGGCTGACTTAAGAATGTCGTCCAACTTGCCAAACGCGGTCCATCACTATTATGCAAGCACAGTCAACCAAAGCCATTTGAGGTTATAAAGACGCTTGAATTCTAAATTCAATTCTATATCTCTTATGATAAGTGCGATACAAAGTCGAAGTATACTTGTATACTTCGACCTATATGAAATATACTATTGTTTACCGAGCAATTACACCATAATTCGTAACACACTTATCACGCCAGTTCATCTTATCAGTGCATTACCATACAAAACAACGAAAAACCCTTAACGTGCATTATCTCATTAAGGTTATATAACTAAACAACGCCACAGGAAGTTGCCGTTGTTAAGAATCTACGGTAGGAAAGTCTTGCGTAAAATTTCGTGTTTATTTTGCAAGATTTATTTAAATTATGGCATGTTATCTGATGTAAATATGAATTACATGCTTAATAATAGATTTAGCTGATTGCTTGCTTTGTACGTAAGGAAAATGTTATACAAAATGTAGTAGTCGTGTTTTTCTGCTTACAGTTTTTTTTTTGTAGCAGCGTGCTTTAAATATTAAAATCATTTCTTTGCCGTATGAATTAAAGGGAGTCACCGTCAGAAAATGTATTATGACCATTCGAAACGACCAGCCGCGCCGCGCCGCCCGGTGCGGACGCCAATCTTTATTTAATTTCCAATTAAAATTTTTAACCTTTATTATTTTTAGCAAATTTATATTATAATTGTTTTATTGGGAAGTTTCACCACTGTGATAATCAATTGTTTTTTGTGAAATTACTCCACTAATTTGTTATAATTATTAAACAAAGATCGAACATTAGTAGCGGAATAGCTCCTTGTGAAAGAGTTTAACCATGGTAGTACTGCCACCTTACTTAATGTCAGCATTACTGTGTTCCGGTTTTCAAGGGTAAGGTTGCTGGTGAAATTACAGGCACATGGAACTCGTCATCATTTTTCTCAGGGTGACGGGCGCAGTGGCAGTGCCCCTCGGATTTTTGCAATTTAAAGCTCTGAGTGGCACTGCAACTGTTATGGACAGGCGTGTAGTTTATCATCAGGCGCACGACTTGTTCGTCCCGTCACTTGATATTATAAAAAAAGTTTTTTTTACATAAAAAAGTTACAATTACAAAATGTTGTGATTGACCTACAAATTAACTTATAATTATAATCATTTATTCATAATTTCCATTACATAGAAAGAAGAAGGAGAAAGAAGAAAGAAAATTTTATTCAGTACCATTCATTTTAAATTGTACATACAAAATAAAAAAAAATTAATTTACAATTAAGATACTGAATGGGCACCACTCAGCGTATGTCGTGGCTGAGAACAGCCACGGCGCTGGTATAATGTGGAGCCCATGAAGTGCGTCTCAACCGCACCAAACAAACACCACACACGAGACACTGACGTTTTTATGTACACAATCAAATACACACAATTAACAAATAGTGTATTATGTAATGACTAAATAACAAAATGTGAGATGCTTACCACATTTACATGTCAATTTAGTATCTTAAATGTCAATGATAATGTAATTTATAATTGCATTATAAACTGATGTTAAAGAAAACCTAAATACAATAAAATGAAATTATTTATAATTAAAAAATCCCGATAAATTAAAAAAAGAGCGCTGGATTAGCCACACTTTTACGCGTTCGAGAAACGCGCGATTGCATCGCTACATTTGCGCGTTTGCATCGATGCAATCGCCTATAAATCCCAGTCGCGCGCTTGCATCGCATCTTAAAATCGTAAAAGTAAACGACTAGCGATTGCATCGTGCCGTGCATAACCGCTCTTAAACGAAATTAAGATCTGCAAGGAATACTGATGACATCAGGTTAGTGATCTTACTCTAGAAGTTATGCTAATAGCTTTGTTATTAATGTCGCCAAAAAAACACACAAGGTGCAGCCACAGAAGTATTATACAGGAGTTTTTGCTTCCATGGCAAGACACAGCCTTAACCTCCATTCAGCTCATCGCGAGCTCTCACGGCCGCCGTAATAAAATGAGATTTGTTGCTCCGATTAACGCTAACTATTGTGCAACACGAATCTTATTTTAACAAAGGTTCCGGTGATTTGAACAGCTAACTTATAAAAATGTAGCAGTCGAGCTTCTTATGAAAAAGTTCGCCCAGTGAAGTACTACCAACATACCTATTTCAGCCGCCAAACAGTAATGTAAGCGTTACTGCGTTCCGGTTTAGAAGGTTAAGGGTGCTGGTAAAATTACAGGCACATGGGACTTGTCAAGTTATGGGTCAGGGTGACGGGCGTAGTGGCAGTCCCCATAAGATCTTTGCGATTTAAAGCTCTGAGTGGCACTGCAAACCAAAGCATTTGCAGAGTCCAGGGAAATAACGGTCAAAGTTACTTGAGGAGAGGCGTATTTGCCAAATTTGTACGCACTCTAAGCTTTTTTTTATAATAATAAGAGACAGGACGAACAAGTCGTGCGCCTGGCAGTAGGCGACACGCCTGTCTGTCTGCCTAAGGTTTAAATTAGAAAAATCTGAGGGGCACTGCCACTGCGCCTGACGCCCTGACGCCCTGAAATTATAGGCACATGGGACTTATCAACTTATGTCAGTTGATAAGTCCCATGTGCCTATAATTTCACCAGCACGCTTAGCCTTCAAAACCGCAACGCAGTAATGTTGGCATCACTGCTTGGCTGCAGAAATAGCTTACAGTTATGTCTCGTTGTGAGAATTTTGTAGTCCTGGTTGTTAAGCAGCGGAATTAGAAACACAGAATCAGAGTTAATCCTAAAATTTTCAGTTTGTATATGCACCACCTTGTTGAACCCTAAAATTTAAAAATTTTTAAACCTTACTTTCATGGAGTTACGGTAATTACACGCAGCAGCAGCTACTGTAGCTACTAATGAACCTTGAACTAATGAACCTGGGTGTGTGCCCTTTGTGGTACACGGTCACGGATTTATTACGATTAATAGCCACCTGAATTAGAGCTAGTGGAGTTAGGAAGGTGTTTTTGATATTTTGTCCTTGTAAAATGGGAAAACAAAACATGTACATGATATTTTATATCTTTATTAGTCACGTCACAGCTAGGCGTAGATTATACAAGCTGTTAAAATTTTAACTTAACTGCACATGGTGCGTCAAAATCAATAGTGTACCTATATGTGTATGCGTATCCACACGCATTTGTGTTTGTGTGTGCATTTGTATGCGTATAATTTAAAGTGACCTCAAAATACAGGACCTCACATACATCCATAAGGTTCTTCATGGCGAGATTGACTCTTCTTACCTTTAAAGTAAAATAAATATCTGCACAAGGCATTACATTTTACTCGTGAACGTAGCAGAATAACACTTTACAACGAGATATCTAAGAAAACAAACTGGGTATTTATTTAAATCTTATCAATTTACTTTGATTGTTACCTGTTTTGTTGTCCGTACAATAAATAAATGTAAGTAAATATGTGTGTGGTTTTGCGTATCTACAGTTGTGACTTACTTTTCTCGAAGCACGTTCTACTCCAAGCTAATTATTTTTGACAATGTACTGTTTTCTGTAATCAAAGCTTATACAGTGTGAAAATAATTAGAGTGAAAAACAAATTGTACAACATCTATGATATTAGCAATAAAATTTGCTATCAAATTATATTACTCAGTCTCCGGTCTATCATATACCATAATGACATTATTACACGCATTAAAATTTCAGGCATGTGAGGTGGGTCTACCTACACGAATCACATAACATCAAACTTGGCTCATAAAAGTCTTTTGTTTATGTTTAACACTTTCTAAACTGTCACATTGATATTCAAAGCGATCACGTTGCTCGTGGTCCTTTTCTCAATTTTAGTAAAGAGTTCTTTACAAATACTAATTCCGCATGAAAATCACATTATTTCAAAAATCACACTCCACAAGATATTTTTAATATAGAAAAGAAATGTAGGTACATGGGACTTGTTAACTTATGTCTCTTGTTAACTTATGATGGCCGCAGTGGCAGTACCCCTCAGATCTTTACAATTTACAGCTATGACTGGCTTTGCAGGTGTTATGGACTGACGCACGACTTACTCTTATCGTCACTTGATATCGTAAAAGACCATTATGAATGTAAGATATTTGTCACGGCTCGTGCCACTTCATACAAGGCGCGTAGCTGTCCCCGTTACTTAATTGGTCATAATTATGGCAAAAGTTCAAGTAAAAAGTGCTAATTTATGTCATGTTTAACAACTTTTTAAAGATATGTCGTGTAGTTCTCAGGACCACCCAGCAATTTATAACTAACCACCCAATAAATTACCTAGTAAGAAATTTAAATTAAATTTGCCGCCATACTGTTATATATTTAATTACATAGCAAGCCTATGTATCAGGGTTTCGTAACCTTTTCCTAGACATGAACCCCTCTCAAAATGTCAAAGAGCCCACGGACTCTTTCCGAAAATATAAAGAAACCAGGTTTGGGTTTTACTAGCTTAGGGTAAAACCGGGATAGATGTCGCAGTGGGATAGGTGCCTCGGTTTCAAAAAACCTAACTTCCCCAAATCGCAACAAAGAATAATTAGTTTAAATAAGGAGTATAGACACCGTTCATCAAAGTTCGTGCAGGGCTTCGTGTGGAATAGACGCGTTTGGCTTGTGCATGCGTACCTCCATAGTGGTCCCATTTCATTTTGAAGAAAATAATCCACCTCTAAAGGTCAAAGTGATCAGCCGATCACGCATGAACTTTCATTTTTATAAATAGCGCCTAAATTTCACTTAAGGAGCAATTATTTTAACGATTGGTTTTGCTATTCTCCAATTCAAGGCGTTTTTCTCTCTCAACATAGTTTGAGTAGTGAGAACCGATTTTTATTTTATTATCTCCTGTGTCAAGTCCAGTATAGTGGCGAACTAGGGGATATTTCAATAAAACTTGGCAAATAGATATAATTCCACGTACTTTTGAGGTCGGTTTTTTTAGTAATCTGTACTGAGGTTATATTATAACTATACACTGATTCATTAACTGCGCACCTAGGTGTCAATAATCGCTCTTTGTATATAGCTTAGTTATATAATAAAAGGGCATTTATCCTTATCGAATAGGATAGTCAAAAAAATTGGTTTGCAAAAGTCAATTTCTTCAAAATCAGTAAATGTTAGATCAATAAAATTAAGTATTAATGTAATGTAAAAGATTAAACTAGTTATATCAATAGGAATTATTCATGGTAAACTATTAATTTTTAAATTAGGGCGCCCCTTCAAAAAGTGGGGCATCTACATTGACTTACAATTATATGGACGTCGTCGGGTCCGCGCTAAAAAGTGTCCGCACTTGTAAAGCGCTAAAATCGTATACAGAGCGCCAAACTCCGCTTTAGTCTTCATTTGTTCGACTGACAGCGCGATACTGCGATGACATTACAATTTAAATTTCGAATAGGTTGACTTGGGACATTTTTTTCGTGGTTTTTGTATTAGACCCGTCGTCCATTTATTTGTAAGTCAATGGGCATCTATCTTGGTTTTACCCTATATTGTTTGCGATAAAACTTTACGTTGATTAAGGGTCGTATTCCAAAACTCTTTTTTATTTCTAGTGCTTGAAACCATACTCAAGTCCTGACTTGAGCATTGAGTAAAGTAACTAAATATGAATAGTTAATATGACAGTTGCTGTTCCATTATATTAGGTAGGTTCGCCACAGACCCCCGGCGTGCATTACCTACACGGACTTCTTAGGGTCTATCGACCACAGGTTAAGAAACCCTGCTATATATAGTCCCACTGCCCATCGAACCCAAGCCCTCAAATGGCTCTGCAACTGTTATGGATAGGCGTGTCACTTAGCACGTCACTTAGTATTATAAAAAAATTATAATACACGCCGAAATGAATCAGTCCCTCAAAATAACGATATCAATTTTTTTATATACAACGCAGCCAAACGTCAAAACATCATCGTAAAATTATTATCTGTTTTAATTACAAACTTAATCGCTTTAAACAATTCTTGATCACGTACGATGAATTTTGCAATGCAAAAGTCAAGACTCAAGTATGTAAATCGAAATATAATTGCCACATAAACATTATGGCAAGTGCAATGTATGTAATTATGCGCATTTTGCTCCGAAATGTCATCATAATGACTATGTTGGGTCGAGAAATGGTTTATATCTTGTACCTTGCAACACTCTGCACCTTTGGTTGTAATATAGTCATATCTGCAAATTGACAACTTTTCAGCAGAGAGTAGGTACCCAGTGAACTGACCACATAAGCAAAGTTTTTGCAGGGAAATAATGGAAATCGCAGACAGATAAGAGGAACCTGAATAGTGTACAGCAGCTACGTTATGTGTTTGGACTTAAATGGTTCGTTTTGACGAGGACTTCCACGTGCATTGCAGTTATAGTTGAGGAGACTGCGGACAGCAAACTTTCGAGGTAAGTTTTTACTGGCGACCAGATGTGACGCAGCCTCCTTCGTTATTGTACTTCTTTTTTTTTTAAATTTACATTCGATTTATAACATACTTTTCGACTGTTTTTGTTTAGTAAAATTTTGCAAATTGCGTCTGCTGCGCTGCCTTGTTCGGTTTCATATTCAAATTAAACGTGTTTTAATCTGCAGATAAGGCGTTTCCATCATAGTGCATACATTTATACAGTCCACTCGCCAATAGTTTTTTAATAATATTCAACTGCTATTGCATTTTTTGGGTATTCTGCTCTTCGATTTCGTGTAGATGGCGTAGTCCACTAATTATTTGACATAAAGCAAATACATTTGATTTGAACCCTAAATTGCTGTTTAAATGATATAAAAATTGAGATAATATCATTGACTTACAATTATATGGACGTCGGGTCCGCGCTAAAAAGTGTCCGCACTTGTAAGGCGCTAAAATCGTATACAGAGCGCCAAACTCCGCTTTAGTCTTCATTTGTTCTACTGACAGCGCGATACTGCGATGACATTACAATTTAAATTTCGAATAGGTTGACTTGGGACATTTTTTTCGTGGTTTTTGTATTAGACCCGTCGTCCATTTATTTGTAAGTCAATGGATAATATGCATATTGTCATAGTGGTTTCAAAAGACAGCGTACATCGTCAGTGATTGAATGCGTTAATGTATGTCATCACTGCCCATCGAGTATATAACCAGAAATAGAGACGAAATAAGGGCCATCCATCCCTGACAACGGATCAGGCAAATGGGCCTTATATCACTTTTAAATATCAACTCTTGTTGGCGCTGAAATCACAAATTAGAAAGCTGTAATAGTACAGCGCCAACAACGAACCTGCTTGTACGTCTTCGTATATTCCAAAAATATTCTGTATAAAAATAATATCTCTAACAATGGTGGCTGTTCCATTCGGTGGTATGGGGAAAAACAGCAAAACATCTAATTACAAAACAAACGGAATTTTTCAATTTTCGTCCATTATAGCAAAGCTCAAGTTAAACTGGTTGATTGAAGTGAAACAATTGACGACACCCGTGAATTGTTTCGAAATCGGGCTGGCCAATCAGAGCGCAGTTGTCACAGTAATGATATGGCAGATCAGTTTTCATACAAATTAAATGACATTTCGTCTCCACTTCTGGTTATATACTCGATGGATGGAATGGCAGGGACATTGCAGTTAGATTTTAGCAGAACAACAAATATTACCATAATTGCAATATGATCTCAGTGCCGTCTCAAAAGAATTTAACCGACCTGTGGTCTCAAAAAAATTTGCTGAATATATTGGGACCCAATTCAAATTTAAAAATTTTCAGTATGACGCAGGCGCAAATTCAGTACCTCACCTCGTGATCAGATTTCGTAATATCTCAAGAGACACTTGAGATATAATTTTTAGTTCTTTACTTTTATCCTTTAGAGAATGACATACATATTTTTTCCAGAAATTTATCAAACAACTGCGAAATAGATTGCAACATAAGCGTATAAAAAGAATCTGATTCACTAAAAACAGCTTGCTATGAAATATAAGTAACAAAGCGTGTACCAATGACTGCCCTGGAATGTTGTGATAGATATGGACATAAAAGCAGATATGCAGTGAAATAGAAGATTTATTCTTTAGATACACACGACAGGGCAAATTTCAGTCGGGACAGAGCATTGACTTACAATTATATGGTCGTCGGGTCCGCGCTAAAAAGTGTCCGAACTTATAGGGCGTTAAAATCGTATACAGAGCGTCATTCACGCTTTAGTCTTCGTTTGTTTCTTCTGACAGCGAAGCAAGCAAAATTAGACAGTACTGCGATGACATTACAATTTAAATTCAACGTTTTAGCTTTTTCATATTCCTTTACATGTCACTACGTTTAAATAGGTTGACTTGGGACATTTTTTTCGTGGTTTTTGTATTAGACCCGTCGTCCATTTATTTGTAAGTCAATGGGAAAGAGTCATAGTTTAATATCGTACACCGTTGTAAAGAGTATCATACGTCAATAATCGTAACTTTATGGGTTTTTAATTTCTTTTTATTGATACTCAATTATTTTTTGTGAAATTACTCCACTAGTTTGTTATAATTATTAATACAAAGATCGAACACTCACAAAAAATTCCTTCGATCCGGCCGGATTCGAACCGACGTCTTCTAGCATACCGTGCCAGACGTTATACCAAGTAAGCCACGAAAGAACCAGCGGACCTCACGAATTTTTCTATGTGCTTGTTGTCGTGTCTTTTTGATTTTTCAACTTTTTATGGGTTTTACTTATTTTTTTAACATCATGATGTTTTACTACAAAAAATGTATAAATATCATGTTTTTTTGTGAGAATACTTTACTTTATTATTCTCATTGATACTTACAAATTTAAGAAAAAAAATAGTTTTCTGTAGCATGCAAATACGCATCCCTTTTCAGTAAAAATTAGAAAAAAAAATTGTAACACAAATATATTGTACTCAGTGTGAAGCGAGCGAATGCCATTTTTAACCACCGATCTGTAGGACATTTATTGTAAAACATAACCGCCACCCTTTCACATGCCACATTTGCCATTTTTGAGTTTTTTTATTGTACTTAGTATCATAAAAAAAAACTCAAAAATGGCAAAGGTAGCATGTAAAAAAAGTTCTGCTGTCTGTATGGAGAACTCACGTTTGACCAAAAAATTTACTATGTCAAAATTGTTTCCACAAAAAAAGACTTAATGGTTCCTAACACAGTTTCTATGTATCTTCTATGGTTTCGAATTTCACCAAACTGTCCAATTTAAAAAAAAACACTCTCATTCACTCACGTTTTTAACTAGATTCGTAAGAGTTTAAATACATTCGTTTAAAAACTGTTAGAATGCTAAAACTATGAAGATCTCTGATGCTAATATTATGCCTAGTATTACAGAAAACTACGTCAGAGAACCTGTTTGGAAAGCTCTAACAGTCTATAATAAAAAATATTATGGGCTTAAAAACAACTACTAAAAGATATAAATATACACAGTGCTAGAACGGAATAACACAGGTGAGAGAAGTTTAAAAATAGAGATACCGACATATACTTATCACACCTACATATCACACCTCTAGTGAAACCACGTGAAACAGTCTTATCTGCAAAACATTGTAAAATTGCAAACTTAGATAAACATTATGCATCCTTCCTTTTTTTCATTATAGGGCGAAATGTAATAAATTTTCAAAAATTACACTATGTTCTGGGGGTCGATTCAAAACCTTACGATAATTCAGTTATCGACCGATACGATTTGATATCATATGTATCGAGTTCTTAGGTTTTCGCGATTGTTACACATAGGAAATGAAACTATTTTTCCGGATTTAAATCGCGTATATTTGTTTTTTCAAACAAACCGACGTTTCGTACAGTCTTCACTCATCAATATTAGACATAACTGGTTGAAGACTGTACCACCTACCTCAGTCAACCGTGACCATGGGACCTGTAAAGGGCCCGAAACGTCGGTTTGTTTGAAAAAACAAATATACGCGATTTAAATCCGAAAAAATAGTTTCACTTCCTATGATATCATACGATTTCTTTTCATTTTTATTCACAACACCCGAATCGAACGGCAAACCGAAACACCCGTACGATTACTCGAACTTCTCGACCGGTAAAGGCGACAAACATTATGCAGAACATAATTATCGAATGAAAGTTATTGAACGCTAGTTGTTTACAAAGCAAGAATGTAATACGGAAATCTGTTATTATTTTAAATAAAGTCTGGATTTAGTTCAATGTTATTAATTTATTTTAATGCAAGATTAATGCATTCTTATATTTAGACCCTTAAAGTTTTATAAATGTATTTTCATTTTTCTTATTATCTATTTCACTGACTAACTACGTAATCGCTCTTGGATAACGATATCGTATTCGAATCGATTCGAACAATTGACGGGTGTTGTCAATTGTTTCATTTTAAATCGACCAGTTTAACAAGAGCTTTGCTATAATGGACCTAAATAGCAAAATGACATATTTAATATTTAATTACCGATGAAATTTGATTCCGTTTGTTTTGTAATTAGATGTTTTGCTGGTTTTCCCCACACCACCGAATGAAACAGCACGCCGTTGTTAGAGTTATTATCTTTATTACAATAAATACAGAATATTTTTGGAATATACGGAGACGTACACACAGATCAGCTGTTGGCGCTGTACTATTACAGCTTTCTAATTTGTAATTTCAGTGTGCAAACGACAGTTGATATTTATAAGTGATGTATCACTGATGAGTAACCAGGAATATATAGCCCTTATTTCGTCTCTATTTCTGGTTATATACTCGATGATCGTGACATTTAATAAATACTTAAAAATTGAAAACTAATTCTGTCAAACCCAGAAACAGTAGGCCTAGCACGCGACTTGCGCAAGAGCGACATAAAGTGCGAGATACAACTATTTTTTTTTTTTTTTTTTTTTATTGTGACTCGGCAAAATGACTGCACCGCGCCTGATGGAAAGTGCGAATACAGTCCAGAGATGAGAGTAACGGATGGAAAACACAAATATCTTCACTCCGTCACTATCATTTTGCCGGTCTGGCCAAATGCTTCTTCACACTACGTTTGAAGGACCCGATGTTATAGAGGGGAGGGAGTACATGCGCCGGGAGTTGGTTCCACAATTTGATGGTTCGGCATAAGAACGAATTGCCAAACTTTTTAGTGCGGGACGGTATTGAACTGACCGTCCAACTGTGGCAACGCAGTCCGGCACGGGTGGTCCGCTGATGGAAAGGAGAGGAAGGGATAAGGTTGAATAACTCTTCAGAGCACTCACCGTGGTACAGGCGATAGAATGCGCTAAGAGACGCTATATCTCTGCGAAGCTGTAACGACTCCGCATGCTCAGTTACCCATCCCGCATCCAGATAGCCATCCCGCACTTTATGTCACTCTCGCGCAAGTCGCGCCCAATCGTGCTAGCCCTACAGGACCCCGATTTACAATTCTTCGATATTTTAACCGAATCGTTCAATTGGATATCGCTCTCGAATCGAAGGGCGCTTTCTGAGTTATTCAGAACATTCGAGGTAAACGATCGAGGTAACTTATACTTGCTCTAATGGACATAAACAGAAAAATTACATATTTAATTACCGATGAAATGTGATTCCGTTTGTTTTGTAATTATATGTTCCGCTGTTTTTCCCATACCATCAAATGGAACAGCCCCCGTTGTTAGAGATATTATCTTTATTACTATAAATACAGAATATTTTTGGAATATACGGAGACGTACACACACGTCAGTTGTTAGCGCTGTATTATTTCATCTTTCTAATTTGTGATTTCAGCGCAAACGAGAGTTGATATTTAAAAGTGATATAAGGCCCATTTGCCTGATGAGTTGCCAGGGATGGATAGCGCTTATTTTGTCTCTATTTCTGGTTATAATAAAACCACATGTGATTATACGCCAAAACAAATTACTTGTACGTGAAATTTTATCTCTCCTACTTAAGCATTTCTTGTGGTACCAAGTTACGGGACGAACAAGTTGCGAGCCTGATGTTAAGCGACACGTCTATCCATAGCAGTAGCAGTGCCACTCAGTGCTTTAGAGCGCAATCTGCGAGACATTGACACTGCGCCTGTCATCCTCACACATAAGTTAACAAGTCTCGTGTGCCTGTAATTTCACAAACAACCTTCCAAACCGGAACGCTCTCCCGAAAAATTGTCATTTTGCAGATGTACCCTTGTTACACGAAGTGTGTGAAATACTTTAACCTACAATTAATCAACCGGTTTCCATCACACTAGGTTGTTAAATATAGACTTACCAGATAATGCCTTCCTCACTTATAAAAATCACTCTGAAAAATGCAAGTAAGAAAATTAAAAAAACTATATTACTCGCCAAAATCAGACAAACGACTACCGCAGTTTGTGTCAAAATGTACAGTAGAACGCGTTTTAGATAAAAACTTACAAACTACGTCACAATTGCGAGATAGAGATGCAAAATTTCTGCAATAAATATTAGTATCAGAAATGTTATCACAATGTTCACGGCAAGAATAATATAATAAATACCCAACTTAAAACAAATATAAATTCCCAGCGAAAACATAATAGCGGTTAGACAAATGCGGTCGCTAATCGTGTACCTTCCGGTTTTGAAGAGTAAAATAAAGATGCTGGTTAGATTACAGCCACACGGGACTTGTCAACTTTTGTCTCAGGGGTCAAAATTGACGCCCTGCCGGGCGCATTAGTACACCTCAGATCTTTGCGATTTAAAACTCTGAGTGACATTGCAACTGCTATAGGCAGGCGTGTCGCTGACCACCAGGCGCATGACTTGTTCGTCTCGTCTCTTGCTACATAAAAAAAACGAAGAGAGTTATCTATACATCTATCTATTCTCTTGTAATATATTTCTAGATTTGTAGAGATTTGTAGAGTTTGCTCTATGGACCTAAGGAGTGTAATTTTTCTTATCAAACATAAATACACATAAGTAAGCATACAGTTTAAAATGTTCCATAAGTGTGACAATCATAACAGCAAATTCAAACGTGCGTATGCGCAGAGTGCGGAAAGTAACGGTATTGTCAATTTTATGAGCATAATTCCTACCTTCCCCACTGGGAGTCGAGCGTGATAATGCATAATAAGAATCGTCTCCCGCGCATACGCATGTGAACTAAAGAACAACGGACAATAACGCCATTAATTAGTGTTCACTTTACGACCGCACGTGACCTCAACTGAGGTCAGTTTAAAGTAATTAATTGGCTAAAAATTATATTTTGTTAAATGTTTGATCTTTCAATTTGACTGTTACTGTAGGCAGGCCGTCTTTAACCTATTGGCGGCCTTGGGCACTTTATAATTATAATATGACAGGGGACTATTGTAGTAGTAGAGCTCTTTGTGAAAAGGTTCGACCAGGAAAGTACTGTCACCTTACCTATTTCTACCACCAAGCAGTAATGTGGGCATTAGTGTGTATGGGTTTTGAAGGGTTGTTCGGTTATGGGTGCTGGTGAAATTATAGGCAAATGAGACTTATCAACTTATGTCTCAGAGTGCCAGGCGCAGTAGCAGTGTCCCTCAAGTCTGTGCGATTTAAAACTCTGAGTGGCACTGCAACTGCTATGGATAGTCGCGTCACTTCACACCAGACACGCGACTTGTTCTTCCCGTCACATGGTGTCAAAAAATAAAAGTGTCCTATGTAAGCGGTGGCAGCCGCTATCGCTAGTTGTGCAATTCACAACGGGAAGTGAGCGTGCCTACTGTTTCGGTACCTATCTGGAAAATAGGGAGTGTATTGTACGTGCACCCGGGGCGGCTCACCCGAGGCGCTAGCCTCTCGAGAACCGGATGAAGTCAAATGACAACGGTCTGTGACAACCCTGTGCACTGGCTGACCTGGGGTCAGAACCTGAACTTAGTAGGTTCCTGTACAGGCACAGGTTATAGTGCCCTTCTCATATAGGTACCCTAAGGGTCGGGACTGTAATCACTGTAATCAAAACTTATGTAGAAAAGGTATGGGAGCTGTCCTATTTAGGCAAAATAAAATTAACTGAAGTCGTTAATAGAATCTTTAAACCTCTGAAACATTGTCATGTTGCAGAATATTAAACCTAGGTTGCGAATATTGGGTGTCTCGCAATGAAAGACATGGACAAGGGTCGTTGAATCTTTACAGTGCTCGAATTTTAGAGAGTGCGAATAAAAATCTGCAAATAAATTAGTTTCCACACGTAACGAAGCTGAAAGCTGAGTTTTAACAAAACACACGGCTGATAACAAGTATGATAAAGTTTATAGTTTTGCCACGTAATGTTGACCTTCCGGCATGCGATGACGCGCTGCAGGTTTCGCATTTTAAGGCGAACTATATCAACGCGATCCTACATTTTAGGAGGTGTGGGTACTGTTGGGTAAACTTTCGAAAAATTTCAAATAGTGGAAATTTTTCCGGAAAAATCCCGGAAAATTAGAAAAAAATTGAACACATATATAATTTGAAAGGCTCATATTATATTCTACGTTTATAAATATCTTTTCAAATTCTATTTAGCGTAAATTATAAAATAAACTTGTATAGCCAAATGCCACTTAGAAACACGAAAACAGAAACGATATTTAAAATGGTTTCACAATAGCGAAACACCTTTTTAATGGCTCCATCGTTTTCGTTCAGTAAACTTTTCATAGATGTCAATGTTAAATGTGGAAAATTAAAGGAAAAATATCCGGAAAAAATGTGTTTTTTTTTTTCAAAATAGAAATTTTTCCATGACCCAACACTAGATGGAACCGTGCGCTTAAAATTAATATGAATAAAATAAAAACAGGCGGAGAAAATTTATGACACGGATCCGACATCGACAAGCGCCCGATGGCGTTTGATGGGACAACAGTCGGCGCGATGCGTCGTTAAACAGTTGGGCAATTTTCAAATTTTGTGATAAATAAATATGAGTTTAATAACTACAGGAAAAACCAAAATAGCAAGCTTGGGGCCCTGATGGAGATATGTTTTAAATATTCATTCACATTGCAATATTTTTTCTAATTAAGTAACCAGTATATTATTAGGTTATTATCTTTTAAATTGGTGATTTTATTATTATAATTGGTAATTCTTTATTTAAAAAAAATAAAAGGTTAGAACAGGTAAAAAGGCGCATATGTAACAGCTGTACCAACCCTGATATAGGGTTGAATTTTAATAATATTTCAATGGTAATTAATTTTGGGTATAGCAGAAGAAGTATGCTGTGAAAATGAGAGCGTAACTGGGAGACGGGGTAAGAAAATGCCAATATGTTTTTAAATATTTCGTTTCAAAAATATGTTGTTAAAAAAGTTAATAAGTTTATTATTTTCATTCTCGACCGGAAAAATGTGCGCTTATCAATTAAGTCATCGGCGGCGGTATATGATGGGTTTTCGAACGGCTGCGGCGTGACCGGCGTGAAATCACGTGGCACATATTTTTCACGTGTTTAAAAACACTAAAACATTCTATAAATCAACTTTTGTATTCATTTGTAACGTTACATTTTAACCATAGTTTAACTTATACTTTATCATGTATATACTGTTATTGAAGAAAATTTGTAAAAAAACAATCACATAAAAATAAACGCTCTTAGTTTTTTATATCTAGTAAAAATAGAACATACGTAGACATTCTTGAATTTATTTTAATTACACGGAAGTATTGTATTGAAATATAGAAAATAGCAGAATTTAAAATTATCATGATTTTCTTTGATAATTATTGGTTAATTATCCATTAATTACCATGCTGATATACCCATGTTGTCTTTTGAATTTTTGACTAAAATTGACAAACAATTAGAAAACTTAACAAACACGAAGAAAAATCTTTGATAAAATTATTTAGTTTGTGACTTTTTGATTGATATTTTGACACATTTGTTTGTATCTCTCTCTTGTACAAATTTGTAAGTCAATGTGTACAAGGCATGCTGCGCTATAGGTTTCAATTTTTTTTTTTATTAATATTTTCTCATAAGTAACCACTTGGAGCCCTAGTAAATAGTTCATAAAGAAGAAGAATTTTCACCACGACGATTGAAGTTCAACGGCGCGTTGGAAATGTAACATGTCTACTTCTGACCAATTTCACCGTGACGACAACATCTGTATGAATGTACTGATTATAATTAATTCAAGTTAATGTAATAGAATTAACCTTCATGTCTTTAATAGTCTCTTTTATTTATAAAAAAAATAATGACACTGGTGTTTTTATACAGCGACCTTTAAAAGTTTATAACTCGTACGTGGCTTTTGCGACAATTCGATTGTCCTTATTTCTTATTGTCATGCGCGTGCACATCTGCTTTTAAGAACAGGTGTCTCGCAAGTACAGCTACGTGAGGATTTTCTGTGCTTTAGTTCCTAGAGTCAATATTATCGATGACCAAAAAATCATCAAGTCATACGCATAAAGTTTGATGACCTTCCCATAATAGCCATCTCTGCGATCCTGGGTTCGATCCTCGGCCGGCTCAATGTAGATAACTAAATTTTCTATATTGTCTCGAGTCTGGGTTTAGTTACGTTACAAGTGTTGTAGTACTAAGTATGGGATCAGAGTATATGTGTATATACGTGATGTTGTTTAATATTTATTTATTTATTTCATATAAAGGGAACAGTACCTACCGAAATCAAAAATTTTTTATCGGTGTAATTTTATAATTTGAATTTGAAAATGAAATTCACCAAAAAACTACAAAATACATGATTTTCAGTAATTATCAAAAACGTGCTTGATTCTTACACACATTTGAACAGTGTATCTACTTGTCACACTTGACTGGACAACAATAAGCCCGCCCGCTGTAGGTACATATCGTTATTCATAGACGTCACTGTTTTGTCTATTTTATAGTAAGTTTTAATGTATGTTCAATTCATATTTCATTAAACAATGCACGACACGACTATCCATAACAGTCGCTGTGCCAATCTGAGCTCTAATCGCAAAAACCTGACGGGCACTGCCACTGCAACCGTTACCCTGAAACATAACGTTGACAAGTCCTCTATACCTATTGTTTTTACCCCTCTACGAACGCAGGAACGCAATATTGCACACATTACTGCAGCAGAAATAGGTAAGGTGGCAGTACTTCCCTGGACGATCTCACAAGGACCCTTATTGCCACGGTAACGAGATTTCTAAGTTATAAATACTTAGGTAAATAATCAAATCGTTTTATTTACAAGAAACATAACGTTTCGCCGGAAAATAAAGACAGGCAAAAATTGGTTGTCACTTAATTAAATTACATAAGTATTTAACTACCTTGGTGGCCGAATGGTTACCATGATGATTTACCACACAGAGGTCCCAGGTTCGGCTCCCGGGCCAGGAGAAATATTTTTCTTTTTCTTTTTGTTTTTTTTTATCATATAAAGTGAGGGGACGAGCAAGTCGTGCGCCTCATGGTACGCTACACGCCTATTCATAACAGTTGCAGTGTCACTCAGAGCTTTAAATCTCAAAGATCTGAGAGGCACTGCCACTGCGCCTGTCACCCTGAGACACAAATTGAAAAGTCCCTTGTGCCTGTAATTTCACCACTACCCTTTTGCCTGAGAAAAGGATAAGGTTCCCTGGACGAGCTTTTTCACAAGCTCTACTGCAACGACTTAACTTGTAGAAAACTCACTTTTGTGCATTGTCTCGGGTCTGAGTGTTTGTGGTACCGTTTTTGTTTTCGATTTCCATAATACAAGGTGCTTTTGCTGCTTACTTTGGAACCAGAGCAACGTATGTAATGTTGTCTGATGTTTAAAAAAAAGTTAGGTAGCCTAGTTTTTAGGATTACGTATTTGCTTTGTCCAAGATATTTAAGCGCACTGGCACTGTTAAACGAACTGGATTTCTTCTAACAAACGCGTGCCCTGAAGTTGAATAGAGGTATAATACCGTAGTATACTACTACTAGAAGTTCATAGATATGCACAAGTACATAAAAGGTGTTTTATCAACCACGCGATATTGTTAAATTACTTAATTAACCTCAAATTTTGTCTCTGACAAACTGGATACTAAAAAAAAACTGTTTCATGTGTATTCATAAAAAACCTTCAGTAAAATTATTCGTACTTCGCGACATTCGCTAATTGGCCATACTGGCAAACCTTGCATTTTATTTTTTAGTAATTTATTATATAATTTTTTAGTAAAAAGATTTTGTGCCATTTTTTCGCTGGAAATCATTGTCCGAGAAAATCTAAGTTTTGTGCGAAAAGGAGTCAGAGGATGGAAAAAAATAAAGGAAAAAAGGACAACTCAGAGAGACGCCATTTTTTTCTTGATAAATTTTTTTTTGGACATTAGCTATGGAGCCTTAAAAAACTTACAAATAATTAAGACACTCAAAACGTAATATACTTAAACTAAAAATTAATTCATTTAAAGACTATGATTACAAAAACCCGACTTTTTTTCTTGGCTCAATATTTATAAATTTCAAGCTTAGCTTACCTTAGCGGTTGGAAAAAAATAAGGGAAACTTCGAGTTCCAGGGTCGTATTCCAGAACTCTACTCAATGCTCAAGTCAGGATCTGAGTATGATTTCAAGCACTGGAAATACGACCCTAATGACATTGAGCATTGAGTAGAGTTCTAGAACACGACCCTTAGAATCATTCGATTTTTTTTGTTCATGGCTTTTTGCGGTTATCGTTTCAGCCACTAACAAGATTATGACTTTTTTAAACTTGGCAAATTCAATAAAAAGCAAATTACGAATTTTTATTCCGGTAAGGTCATTCCCAATTTTAATTTTATAAATGAGGCTTCGTTCAAGTGTTTGCAAACCGTCAACATGTTTGTAGCTCCTTAATATTACTGATAGTGATGGGCCGAATCGAGATTTCAACGAATACGAATAGTCGGCCGAATATTCGGTAAAAAGATTACCGAACCGAATATTCGGCCGAATAATTCGGTAGGGTTTGCCGCGCTTTGTCCTGAATTGTAAATTAAGAAGTCGGTGCATGTTGAGCGCGCGACCCTTCTGCCCGCTTACCCCACTCCCGCATCAGCTATAAATCTAGCCTTCATTGAATTCGTTGAATATTTCTAACTTCTAAATCGTGTCATCAACTGTGACACGATTTAGAAGTTACTTAATTTATGATTAAAATATATGTATATTAAGGACTTGAGTCACATTAAAATAAATAAACGAATTAAGGTTATATCTATCACGTTTAGTCAATCTCTCACTTTGTCTTGACAGATGTGTAAAGAAGAATCTAGGTACTAAACTAGGTAAACTAGGTACAAGGTAGGAAAAATTTAGCTACCTAAACGATTTAATTTTCCGCAAAAGCATGTTCGGCAGAAAGTTCGGCATTTTTACCGAATAATCGGCCGAATACAAATGTTCGGTTATTGTGCCGAACATACTGAATACCGAACATGAAGAGTATATTCGGCTCACCTCTAATTACTGAACAAAATGTTCTAGAAACTTTTAAATTAAAACCTGAGTTTAAAAAAAGGAATTATGTCAATTAATAATTTACGATTACGGTACGATTGTGGCCCCTACAAGAAACTTAGCCTAACAAACAAATCTTCTCTTTTTAAATAAAAAAAGTATTCTCTTTTTCAAACATAAAGGGTCATTTTTATATTTTATTACTATTTGTTTTAAAAAGATTCTTAGTTTAAATTATAATTTTATTAAATTTTTAATTTATTTAAAATTTAATTTAATTAAAATAGTCTCTAAAAATATTGTCTCTACCTATCATAAACATAAATGTACCTGAAATTACTTTTTATCTCATTATTGTTACAATAGAAGTCATGCGACATTAAAACTACAAAACAATTAATTTAATCGTAACTTTTTTTACGTTAACATTTATTAAAAAAATTAGAACAAAAAACTATTTTAAATAATTTACTCACCAGTAAATTAATAAAACAATAAACAGAAAAATCCAAAATCGAAGTCACTGAACAGATAAAATCACAGAGAATTCGAACATTCACTAAAATTCAAACTTCGAACACCGTTTTCCCGCCACTCGCGTCGCGTGCGTTCCGACGCGTCGCTTTCCACAAACTAGCTCGGATTTTCTTTCGACTTCGGTGACGTAGTGCAGCAAACTATATACAGTTGTTTATCTTATTGTGCTTACTTATTCCGAGATGCCTACGAAACATTTGTGTTTAAGTGTACAGCCCGTGAATCGTATTGTGTCAGTGTAAATATTTTATGTTATAGATCTGTATAATATTGACTATGCACGGAAACCATAAAAGTAATACAAAACTGAACGAACAGACAGAAAACAAAGACGTATTTAAATTGCAATAAATTGTGATTTGAATTTTATTTAGGAAAAACAAAACATACCATAACTATAGACATATGAGACCTGTCAACTTTAGTTTCAGGATGACAGGCACAGTGGCAGTGTCCCACAGATCTTCTGTGTGGAACTGCAACTGTTATGGGTAGGCATGTCGCTTGCCAGAAAGTACACGGCTTGTTCGCCCCCTATCACTAAATATCATAAGTATTCGACGGTGGAAATTTGAAACATCGTAAGGGAAATTTTCCCATACGACAATTTTGTGTCCCTTACATCAAAATATCCCTTACGACATTTTAAAATTCGATACACTAACAAAATTATTTTTACGTTTATATCGACAATGGAAATTTGAAACGTCATAAGAGACATTTTGTCAAAAGGGACTTTTTGTCGTAAGGGAAAATGTCCCATACGTCATTTCAAATGTCCACCGTTATATACAACTACGGGGTACAGGTCGAGAATACTTTGAATATTGTAGACAGGATATTTTGCCTCCTGGACATATTATTTTATTTTTAAAAGTAATATAGCATTCGAAGACTTAAAAAAACCGATTACCTCGTCTAAAAATAGAAGCGAACAATTGTGAAAAAAAATGCCTGCATTACGTAGGTACTTAATATAGGTGTTTCATATCCAAAACCTATTCTTCCCTCCCTGTCATAAGTAAAGCATTTACATTTCAGCATCGAGTATATGTATAACCAGTAATAGAGACGAAATAAGGGCCACTCATCCCTGGCAACTCATCAGGAAATTAGGACTTATATCACTTTTAAATATCAACTCTCGTTTGCACTGAAATCACAAATCAGAAAGCTCAAATAGTACAGCGCCAACGACTGACCTGTGTTTATGTCTCCGTATATTCCAAAATGTATTTATTGTAATAAAGATATCTCTAACTATGGGGTCTGTCTCATACGGGGTGTGGGAAAAACAGCAAAACATCTAATTACGAAACAAACGGAAACATATTTCATCGAGAATTAAATATGTAATTTTTCAATTTCGCCCATTATAACAAAGTTCAAGTTAAACTGGTCGATTTGAAGTAAAACATTTGACGACACCCGTCAATTGTTTCGATTCGGGCTGGCCAATCGGAGCTAAATCGCTAAGATCTTAGAAGCACTGCCATTGCGCCCGTCACCCTGAGACATAAGTTAACAAGAATACAATATTTATTCGCTGAAAAATGTAGTTAACTATGCAGGTCTTATAATATATTATATTAGATCGCTTAGAATAACAACGCATAGTATAATAGTTTCATATCAAACGAATTGTCACAAGTGAAGCAAAATCAAACTCATGTAGGCTAGTTTTAGTAGTAGGTTAATTTTCGATTTTAGTGAATATTTATATAAAAATACAAGTTAAAACGCGTTACTTCCTTGTGGAATGTGATGTTAGTGTCTATTTTATGTTTGTCTGACGTACTTTTACTCATTTACCGCACATTTCATCATTTTTAGCTAAAATTCTGGAGCTGTTCGCGGTGCAAGTTGACCTTGAGCACTGACACTGACTGTATGCGGACTAGGTTTCTATGCGTTATTATTCTAAGTTAGATCGTATATTTCGATAAAACTTGGCATGCGAATATTTTACACAATGCTTATTTCAGTTTAGACGTAGCATGCCTTAAAGTTAAATTAAAACAATAGCATAAACAAACTACAACAATTGGAATTGAACCAGAAAATATAAAGTCAAAAATATTACCATAGTAAATTTTACATTTTATGTTATCAAGTTAAAAAATCATTAATATTGTAATAGCATTGAGTAACTAACAAATCATGCAATTTCATTTTATATTGTCTACAATTTAATTCTTTAACAGCATCCGGCAATTTATCAAATAAGAAGTTATTATTATTATTATTTTTATAATATCAAGTGACGGCACGAACAAGTCGTACACCTGATGGTAAGCTATACGCCTGTCCATAACAACTGCAGTGCCACTCAAGAGCTTTAAATCGCAAAGATCTGAGCACTGCCACTGCGCCCGTTACTCTGCGACATGAATTGACAAGCCCCACGTGCCTGTAATTTCACCAGCACCCTTACCCTTCAAAACCGGAACACAGTAATGCTGACATTACTGCTTGGCGGCAGAAATAGGTACGATGGCAGTACTTTCCTGTAAAAACTCTTTCACAAGAAGCTCTACTGCTACTAAACATTATTATTATTTTTTTTTTTGGTACAAACATTCATTACAACATGAATTAATATAGAAAAAAAAAATATCCAGGCTATAGACAACGAATACCGAAAATTACGTTAGTTGGGATAAATTTCATGGTGTTCCATTAATTTAAAATAAATACTATTTTATTTAAAAGAAATTAATCCTCATAATTGATCTTTTCTATTGCCATCATAAAAATACAGGATTTTTTTGTCACGTTTGGTCAGTTCGATTCTTGAGGCAAACAACTTCTATAAATCATCAACGGTCAAAATAAAAATTCTTCAAAGGACAACATGCTGGACACTTTGAACCGTCTATATCGCAGCATAGAGATGAATTTCAATCTTAAATGTAGAGCTTGGCGCCCTTCTCTGTACGTATTCTATACGTAGTAAAGTAACACAGTATTAGAACAACAATGGTAATAATACTAATAAGTTACAGTATTGTTTGTAAAGAAGCGTATTCATAGATATGATTACGCAAAACCTTCAAAAATATAGTGAAGGAAACGGCCTTATATTGTAAAATACTAAGTTTTTTTAAGAATCAATAATATAATAATAATAATATAATAAAGATAATTAATATCTTTACAGCCTTTTCTTTTTTTCTTTTTGTTCTTGGTTTTTCGCGACAAGTTTTTCGACTTTTGTTTTTATAAAGGGGACCTCATAAGTGGAAATTTGGAAACGGAAATACAAAAATTGAGATAGGGTAATAAAAGGGATAAGGCGAACAAATATGAGACGTAATTGTAAACAATTTAGTACTAAATACATGAGAAATTTTATCACATAAACACAGCTAAATTTTTATATTCTTTTTTAAAATAAATTTATATAGATTTAATTAAATTTTTATTGAATTGATATTCAATTATTTTTTGTGAAATTACTCCACTAGTTTGTTATAATTATTAATACAAAGATCGAACACTCAGAAAAAACACTCAGAAAAAATTCCTTCAATCCGGTCGGATTCGAACCGACGACGTCTTCTTGCATACCGTGCCAGACGCTATACCAACTAAGACACGGAACGAACCAACGGACCTCACGGCCTCACCTCTGGCACGGTATGCAAGAAAACGTCGGTTCCAATCCGACCGGATCGAAGGAATTTTTTCTGAGTGTTCGATCTTTATATATGTGGACTAGACGGCGCGCGATGCGCCGGGCCGCCAAAGCGGCCCGCGAGGGCTTTCTTTATATCTGGTGACAAATTGGGAGTTGAACTTTATATTTCAGTAGACAATCCTCTTTGGTTGAATTTGGGTGGGAAGGAGCAGGATTAGATAGATAGATAGATAGATAAAATCTTTATTCGGTTACTGACTGATCCAGTTTAGTTACATGTAGGGGTAGTTGGTATAATCGCGTCAAGTCGTATCTTTAAATATCTTAGAACAATCCACTCGTATATCATTGACAGCTGCGAAGATTCAGAAAAATCAGCGGAAAGCGTTTTAGCCAAAGATAAAACAATTACTTATTTATTTTTATTTATTTAATAGTTTATTGTACAGGAAAAATACAACAAGTCACAAAGAATACAAGCGAAATTAAAAACAAAAGGTTCTGCTTATTTCTAATAGAAATTTCTTCCTGCAGACCTAAATACAGGACACTATAACTAAAAGAACGGGCATATGTGCACAACAAAACAAGAAAAAAAATTAAAAAATATAAAAATAATATAAAAATATTAAATTGTTATAAATTATATAAATATTTAGATAAATACATATTTTATAATATAATACCTAAGATATGGATGGAATAGTAGATAAATAATGCTCTTTAACTCTCACTTTAAAAATAGCTAACGATTTACTTTCGTGAACAGTAATAGGAAGTGCATTCCAAAGTCTGACCGCATGAACAGTGAAGGAGTGAGAATAGAAACCGGAATTGAAGCATGGAAAAGATAACTGGGACCTAACAAGAGAGCGACAGGGTTTATCCTGGGACCTAAGGAAGCTGAAACGCTCTTTCAGGTACCCGGGAGACACAGGGTTATGTAAAATATTGTAAAGAATGGAGACAATATGCAAATTACTTCAAAACCTCGTAGCAAAAGGCATGAATATTTTAAAAGAAATCTTTAAGGGCGCTCCAAATAGTAAACAGAGTAGTACTGTAAACAGGGCGGAAAGTAAGCAGACTAATCGACGCTTGCCCGAGTCTCAGATGCGGATTTGTTTGACGCATTGAGTTTATAAATTTGATGTCGTTAGGTTAATGTACAGACGGAAATAACACCATTGTAATATTGAGCCCTCGTTAGACGTCATAAAAAATGGAAAAGAACTGGGCGTGGGACTTGCGCTCTGATAGCTGTCAAAAAAAGAATGGTGGTTTAGTGCCACAAATCTTCAGTCATACCAGCCACCCGAGACCACCTCCAAAGCACCAGCAGGAGGACGAATTTTGCGGTTAAGCTAGTGGAAAGATTAAAAAACCATAATTATCCGGTTACGATCGGTTCCGACTATTCAATGATTCACCCATTCATTGGAGCAATTTCTTACGACAACGCAACACAATTAACTGACTGCCAGCCGTGCGCATTACATTTTTATCAATACATGAAAACTACATTTGCATCTAATTACATATATATTGTAAGAGCTTGGTAAGAACCTATCTCTAGATAAGATACTATGAAATAATAAAATTAAAGTCGGTGTGGATAGTGACATGTGTTTGTTGATTTTGTACTGAAGTCTTGTCACAAAAACAATGTTATCTCTAGATGTAAATGTAAATTTAAAACAACCTTGTCTAACAATGAGTCAGTAGATACATTAAGGTATCATTATGTTGGTTATTATTATTGGTTATTAGATACCTTCAGAAACTAAAATCTGCTATAACACTACATTATTGCTACTACTTGCGGATACTTTCTCTAATAACTTTTTTCAGGATTTCTAGTGACGAGACGAACAAGACTTGTGCCTGACTACCGTCCTTATTAATTACCAGCAGCTTACCAGCAACTCTAATGTCAAAGTCAAATTCAAATAATCTATATTTCATAGGTACGCAAATTACACTTGATATCGTCATACAGATTAAACTCTACCGCTCATTCGTAAGGCAGGTTCCCCTGAGAAAAATGAGCAAGAAACTCTAGGGATTGCTCTTTGTAAATATGCATTTGAATAATAACGCACACACTCAACATAGCGCTGCACTAGGGAAACTAACACAAATTACACCCAACTCACGAGAGAAATCAATGTAGGCCATACAAATATTTCTCCTGGTCCGGGAATCGAACCTGGGACCTCTGTGTGGCAGTCAATGGTAACCGTTCGGCCACGAAGGCATTTAATATACGTGAATACATTTGTCATTACAATATTCATTAATATCGGCATTACCGCAAAGCAAATTGTTATTTAACTGTGAAAGTAACTGAAGTAAGCCAATCTAGCTGTTTCGATGTCTGAAAGTTTCGTATTTTTTATAATCGCGTACACTGTAGAGATGAGCCGTTTTATACCCTTATTTAATAATAATAAGTATCACTGCTTGCGATTAAAAAAAAATAAAAGGGACATCATTCCAAATTTTCTTTCCGACATCTTTTCGTTTCATGACATACTTATATAAATTAGCACTAACTGCACTAGCTGGTGCTTCGATTTCATCTGCGTAGAATAAGCACTCGATTAGCCCACTGTGCTCATCATCGAGTATATAACCAGAAATAGAGACGAAATAATGTCCATCCATCCCTAGCAACTCATCACGCAAATGAGCCTTATATCACTTTTAAATATCAACTCTCGTTTGCGCTGAGATCACAAATTAGAAAGCTGAAATAGTATAGCGCCAACAACTGACCTGTGTGTATCTCCGTATATTCCAAAAATAATCTATATTTATTGTAATAAAGATAATATCTCTAACAATGGGGGCTGTTCCATTCGGTGGTGTGGGAAAAACAGCAAAACGTCTAATTACAAAAGAAACGGAATCATATTTCATTGGTAATTAAATATGTAATTTTTCAATTCTCGCCCATTATAGCAAAGCTTAAGTTAAACTGATCGTTTTGAAATGAAACAATTGGCGACACCCGTCAATTGGCCAATCGGAGCGCAGTTGTCACTGTAATTATTTGGCAGAATAGTTTTCAAACAAATTAAATGACATTTCGTCTCTATTTCTGGTTATATACTCGATGACTACTAGGTATATTAATTTTCATAGTTTTATTGGTCCTCTATACAAACTTTCATCCCCTATTTTACCCCTTTCATAATTATTTTTGTGACAAAAGTAGCTTATGTCCTTTCTCTTAAGTCTCATCTATCTCTATACAAAATTCATCCAAATTTGGTTCTGAGGCTTAGGCGTGAAAACGCAATAGAGTTAATTTCGCATTTATAGTACATTGTGCGCACTATAAGTTTTCGGAACTGGCCACTTACATAAACAATATTTAAAAGTAATTGCAACATTTCAAAATGGAACTCTTTGGCTGTAGAATACAGTTTCTTTCATGTGACTGTCACTTGTTTTTACATTATGGCGTCATTTTGAAAATTGGTTGTCTACATCATCATGGATTCAACTCGTGAAAACTTTCGTTGTATGATTTTCTACGACTTTAAGTGTAATTTAACAGCTCGGCGGAGCTTCGCTCGGCTTCAAACTGCTTTTGGCGATGAAGCACCATGCTAGACGACTATTTATTTTAGGTGTTTGCAGAATTCAAACGCGGTCGTGTGAATCTTAGTGATGAATTTCGTGATGGTGGCCCGTCCACTGCTGTGAACAACAAAAACATCGATGCTGTGCGCCGCATGATCAAAACAGACAGGCATGTCACATACATACATATTACTTTTTTTTATAAATTATTTTAAACTAGCAGGTAAAACAAAGTCATAATTTAAGCATAATTTACCACCTTTTCTAAAATGTTGAGGGCGAATATTGACAAATACAAAAACATTTTCAAAGCACGTGCAGCAAATCTCCCGAACACACTTCTAGTGTACATTGAACGCTCTTTCTAAAAGTACTGAGTTACCTCATAACTTGAGACCATTGTACAGTACAGACCCTAAGCCTACGAAACCGTTATAGGTGGTCATCGCTGTCAGGCTTGCCGGCCCCCTTTAAATTAACGGACGTCTGTAATATTAACCCTATCTTCAAGAACCACATGCAAGCCATAAACCGATTAAAAATTACGCACTATACTTTTAATTACAATTAGTAGTAATTAAAAAAGCAGCTGTTTGAGACTTAAAGAAATATAAATAATACTAAGTATTCAATGTGTAGTTCTTTAATTTGAAACATTGCCATTACCTACACTATATTGTTTGGTTGCACCCCCAGCTCAATTTCTATCCTTTTTAGGATAGATAATCTGGACGAAACATTAGCTCATTCTGTGATTTTTTTTAATGTGATATAAAGAATATCCATTCGTTCATTCAAATTTTCTTTGGTTGCAATTTGTTTTTATTGGTTTCGGATATTTAACAAAGCCATCACTTGAAACAATTACTAAATAAGATCTACAAGATCTACGCTCTAGTTTAATTAGGATACAGCGCTATGTAGCACTTACGTTGCCCAAGACTTAAATTAAGCAAACTACAAACAAATGTATTTGATGAAATATTAAAATTTTAGTTAAAAGAAAACTGACTTCGCCTTCAAGGTTTTACCGCTAACCACAAAAAGCCAAGAAAGGAAAAAAAATATCAAATGCGCATTGCGCAGTCAAAACTTCAAAACATCTGTCTTTGTCTATGGTATGACATCATGGTTGGTTGCTGTCACTTCACTTCAATAGGTTTTCGATTGGTCGTCATTGAAATTGTATGTGCGACTGATCTACCATCCTTTTATATCGTGCTAGAAATTTAAATAATTGAATTTCTATTTCTTCACATATTAAACACTTGTTTCCGCATTGAGGTTGAATGTACTGAAGCGATTTAATTGGACGCCCTCCGTGTCCTATGGAAGAAAAAATAGTTCACGCATAGTGTTGAGCAAGCAAAATACATACAACATTGACCCCGAACGGAATTGTGATGGAATCTTACTTCAACGCCACCGCGAGGCGGAAAAAGGAGACCGATGGGTACAAATGAGGTGGTGGAGTTTTATAGTGTTGTGATTGAGCAGACCGTGAAAGGAAGTCGGTCGCTGATCGATGGGATTAATGTGCGCGTGACGGTGACATGAGCACAAACAACAAAAGGCGTGGAGCTAGCGGTTCCAGTTGTTCTGTGTCTGGAGTACCCACCCTCGTGAACGTCCCGACCGCCATGTCTGCTGATCTCGCTTCGCTGTTCGAGTGTCCCGTGTGCTTCGACTATGTCCTGCCCCCAATACTGCAGTGCCAGAGCGGGCATCTGGTCTGCTCGAGCTGCCGTCCCAAGCTGTCGTGCTGCCCGACGTGTCGCGGCCCCCTCGGCAACATTCGCAACCTCGCCATGGAGAAAGTGGCCAGTAATGTAATGTTCCCTTGCAAACACTCCAACACAGGCTGCACAGTCACCCTTGTTCACACTGAGAAAGCTGAGCATGAGGAAGCCTGTGAATTCAGGCCATACTCCTGCCCCTGTCCAGGTGCATCTTGCAAATGGCAGGGAGGATTGGACCAGGTAATGCCTCACCTTATGATGTCACATAAAAGTATCACCACTCTGCAAGGAGAAGACATAGTTTTCTTGGCCACAGACATCAACCTGCCCGGGGCAGTGGACTGGGTGATGATGCAATCCTGCTTTAACCATCATTTTATGTTAGTCTTGGAAAAACAGGAGAAGTTTGATGGTCACCAGCAATTCTTTGCCATCGTGCAGCTCATAGGTTCCAGGAAGGAAGCTGAAAACTTTGCATACAGATTGGAATTGAACGGGCACCGCCGCCGGCTAACGTGGGAAGCCATGCCACGGTCTATCCATGAAGGAGTCTCATCAGCGATCATGAACTCCGACTGTCTTGTGTTTGATACCTCATTGGCACAGTTATTTGCCGATAATGGTAACCTTGGAATTAATGTCACAATTTCGATTGCCTAAATGCCAATCACTGATATAAATTTGTCACCGGGCCTTGTTTCATTGACTTCAAACTTAATCCAATTACATTTTTATGTCAATGAAATGATACCAATGATGTGAAAATTTAAGAAAAATATGTACCTAATGTTGAGAGTGGTTATAATAACATTTTTGATTAATTTGTTACAGTATGCGAAGACATATTTTGACTCCACATGACATGTTTTGTTTAATTTGTAATCAAAGAATTATCAAAGCCAAAAATTTTCTTTCCTTCATTAGAGCCCTGCATTGTAGGTTGTGACATTTAATAGTTCTATATGTATAATTAATATCTAGGAATGTGTTGAGAATAAAGAATTCATTTCTGCCTGTCTATTTTGGAACTGTATAGCTGATATTGCAGGCATTTAGAAACCAATGCAAAATATATGATTTACCATTTAGTAGTCCAGCATTTCTCGTTTTCTGTACTTACATATACATAATAAGTAAATGAGTCTTCAATGCATGTCCTGCTATGGTAGTTTCCATGGTGAATATTGGTACCAAAGTACTGGAATAAATCTACTTTCTATGACTAAGCAATAAAGGCCGGTTTACGTGGATAAAGTAAATGATAAGTAGAAGTACATGGCCTGGTGAGTTTGGCTAGTGCAAAAACAATGCATCGATTATGAACCGTGCTATGAAATTACATTCAGCTTACTTGTGTAAAGCGGCCGTAAACTTCTTATTTATCAAAGAGTCATAAACTAAGTGTGATCTCTTATTTCTCTTATTATTAGTAATATTATTGCAACTCTTTTATAACTGTATATGTTAATCGACTATTTCATAAATACATTTGTGTGTGTTCAATTTAGTAAATTAAAAATTTTTCAGTGATTATCTATGAATGCCTTTTGAATGTATGTATATAGTTTGTAAAAGAATAAATTATGACCTCTTATGGGTTTAAAAGCGAATATTTTATTCCAAACAAGAACAAATCTAACAATTAGTGATTTGTACATATATGCTTGAGTATATTATGATGTTAAGGATTTGATATAATTGTGATTCTCGCTTCTTCAAATAAATTGGCAATGGCGTAATGTAAACCCGGACTTTTTTGTAATAATTTAATTTTAATAGAAGGTATATTTACTTAATCAATATTTGTTTCTTTTGTTTTTTTTAATATTTAAAACTTCCCAGCTGTAGAAACTTACGTTGATAGACAACCTGTTATGTACAGGATCATGAGCATGTTCACCTCGACACTAAGCTTAGATGTTAGAACTCGACTCTGTCGCTTATGATAAGTATGGTCAAAAATGTCAGGCTGTGGTCAACCTTGTGCTCTTCACTGTACTTAACAATAATATACATACATATTTACTTAAATAGGCCTTAAGACTTATTACTATTCATTTCATATTTTATAAATAGTGGAGTTTTCATAAGTTATTCTGACAAATACGGTCGGAACCAAAATGTACTGACCGTTCTGTATTCAAAAATATCCAAACAACAATGATAATGTCACTGTACAAAAATCGGCATTTTTTTGACTTTCTAATTTAAAAACTAAGAAACTCAAAACGTTAAAAGTGTATTCGTGTAAGAACTGTAACTACAAAAGCCCGCCATTTTTTCTGCTGCTGGTTTTTTTTTTTTTCAAATGACTGAATTTCTTTAACAAAACTTTGACCTTGATTTACAAATAAGGACATGTTCATAACGCCGATAAATATTTATTTGACACGCTAAAGCGAGAAATTACCATTGATCGCTCAAACACTAAGAATACACTTAAAAATAGTAAAGAACACTTAAAAATCATTACAACACAAGATAGCATCTTTAGTTTAGACATGATCATCTAGTCCTATTCTGTTGATATTTCCTTGTACACTGGGTCTTGCGGGTAGATATGAGCGCCGATAATAGACTTACCGGCTCCGGCGGCGGCGGCGCGCCGACGAAAAAGTGTCGGCAGCGGCGGCGTTTCGGCGGCCGGCGCGAGCGCGACCCTAAAACGAATTTGTATAACGGTGTTTGTTTTTACAAAAACCCTTATACAAATACTTTTTCTAAGGAAAAAATAAAATAACGTATTTTCTATAGTAATCAATTTTTTATCTGTTCGATGTATGTATGTATCGGAGCGCCTGGCTCCGATAATAAGCACGCGCACTCTTCCGTATTGTGTATGTGTAGTGAAAATGGCGACGCCAGAAATTAATTATTTAAACAAAACATCTTTAAATATAAAGTCACAACTTTTGTCGCCCATCTATGCCACCTCTGCTGAGGCTGGACGGCACGCTGGCCTATACTGCAGAAGACAAGGCAAATCTTTTTGCCTCACTCTTTGCAATGGTCGGTTTCAGATAACCTCCATAAATGTGTCCCTTTCAATAACTTTTATGTTTTTACATAAATGCTAAGCATTACTTATTTAATATGATTGCTTGCTTACTTAGTCTGTGTTACACATAAAAATACTACTTTACTACGTCAGAGTAATAAATAAAAATTAAAAAGTGGGCAATTTCTCATTCATGGGAGCCGGTTCCACGTCGCCCTAATTTTAACAAACGAAGAAAAAAATTAAGCACTCGTGGAAATCGCAATATTTCCCATCGAGGATAAACTCTAATAACTTTCACGTCGAATGCATACCGTAACTTTCCAATTTATTATAAACAAACATATTTTCTTAGGAATACAAAATTTGTTTCAATTTTCCTTATCATTAGTGTCACTTCAACTAAAAGCCTCCTAATAACAAAAGTTCATACCGCATCACCTTCACCCTACGCACACGTGAGAAGGGGCTCCTGTCGGATTGGAGTGTACACAGTGAAGTAACCTGTGCATCTCCGTTTTAGCAAAAAATCGACTTAAATACCAATTTCAGCGCTAGTGACTACATCGTTCTCATTCATGTAAAGTAATCTATCTAAATAAATATTAAATGATAGTTTTATAAACTTTATTGTACATCAATCATACAAAGGGAGCTTTAAAATCCATGCACATTTATAACGGTCCAGCATATTTTACACACTTGACAATTAAAAATGTATCCAAATATTATTATTGTCGCTCTCATTCTTGTCTACTTTTAAGTCAAATAGTTACTTTAAGCCATTGACTTACAAATAAATGGACGACGGGTTTAATACAAAAACCACGAAAACAATGTCCCAAGTCAACCTATTCGAAATTTAAATTGTAATGTCATCGCAGTATCGCGCTGTCAGTAGAACAAATGAAGACTAAAGCGGAGTGTCGCGCTCTGTATACGATTTTAGCGCGTTACAAGTGCGGACACTTTTTAGCGCGGACCCGACGTCCATATAATTGTAAGTCAATGCTTTAAGCCGAACATTTAATTGAAATATAACAATTAGATGGTGATAGTGGTGGTGATGACGGTGGTGACGACGATGATAGTGGTGATGATGACGATGATGATTGTGATGATAATGTGAATGGTAATGATGCTAATGATGATGATGTTGATGGTGGTGATGATGATACATTGATGTACAACAAAGTTTACATGACATTAACAAAATACTTCTTTAGATTTGTTTATTAATTACAAATCGATAGATAGATGGTCTTACACGGTTGAGAAAGATTTTGATACAAGAAGTTATATTAAAATATTTGTTACATGTTAAATGATGTTAAATGTTCTTTTGTGAACGATAAAATGTGTGTTGTAATAATAATTTCTCATTACTGTGCCGTCTTTCTCATTCATGTTTTTGAGAAAATCATTCGTGTTACTGCAATCTCATTCGTGCGACCTAAAATATCGTTTTTTGTTGTATTTAACTTAAATATTTCTGGGATTTTATAATTATTCACATTGCTTGAACTTATTTGTACGTTTAAGACCTTAAAACCAAAAGAAAAAAGAGTTTTACAAAAATCACTCAAAAAGTGCCATTGAAATTCGGAAAGTGAAATTCACCCGCAAAGAGTTCGCGTCTGGATCTCATATTACTTCAAACTGGCTGCACTATGGCGCCAATTCGCATACGCCAAAAAGAGGTACTTAGAACTCTGCGGAATCTAGACGTGAATAAAGTTGGCAGGCCAGATGGAATCTCAGCACTAGCCCTACGTAACTGTGCGCCTGAATTGTCTCCTATTCTCACACGCCTACGCCTGTACCGCCTCTCACTTGAGACTGGTGTAGTTCCCAGGTCGTGGAAGCTTGCAAACGTGCAACCTGTGCCGAAAAAGGGAAGCAGAGCTGACTCTGTCAACTATAGACCTATCACAGTCACTTCCCTACTATACTATGGAACGTGTACTCAACCACCGTCTCCTGTCGTACCTTGAAGACAACGACCTCCTCAGTGGTCGCCAGTACGGATTCCGACGAGGGCGATCAACTGGGGATCTTCTTGTGTCTGCCTGTCACATCCATATGTGACATGTGATGTGACTCGTTCCATAGCGAGGCTATAGAAAAGCATGGTGAAGCACTTGCAGTGCCTTTGGATATTTCTAAAGCCTTTGACAGGGTCTGGCACGCAAGCCTTTTAAGTAAGCTTCCCTCTTATGGGCTTCCCACTGACCTTTGCAATTGGATCTCGGATTTCTTGAGCGAACGTTCGATTCGAGTGGTCTTAGAAGGCTACCCTTCCGAACATATGGCGATAGATTGCTCAGGGTTCCGTACTGTCTGCAACTCTCTTTCTGCTGCATATCAATGATATGTTAATTCCAGCTACCCTTGCGTATACTGATAACAACACAGTTATACATAGGTACAAAAATAAAAAGACAATAAGTACTTGACCAATGCAAGGGTCAGTGGAGAGGAAATCCAGTCTTGTCGAGAATCCATGGTTAGCCATTTGGATTTGACACTCTCCAGGCAGTCTCTGATTGGGGCGTGTCAACTTGCCAAATTTAACGCTACCAAAACGCAGGCGAGTCTACGGCGCCGGCGCGGCGCTCATATCTACTTGCAAGGCAAGATGGAAGGGCCTGCTTTTGTACGGAAAGCAATGATGTTGATGTCTCTAGTATTTGAGTCATTAACTTTGGTAGGTCAATGTATTTTGGTCGGAAAATCATTAGTTTGAATGGAATGCATTTTCAAATGATGGCGTAATTAAAATGATATCATAAAAAAGTAAATGAAGAAAGGAACGTTACATCAAAACTGCCTACGCGTCAAACGTATGTTGGATCGCTTTTTTTTACATACTCTCTTGTATAAAACAGCGTAATAAGTCTGTGCATACATCCTTAAAATGCACATTGGAGACGGCACATGGCAGAACTGGCAACCGTTGAATCTATCAATGTTTACCTATTATCAACATGATAACCGACGAGCCAGAGTCATGACGATCGGAAGATGCGTGATTACGTTGCTGTATTTCAATACAGAGCCCGTTAATTCATTGATATGATTCAAGATTACAAAGATAATGATAAGGCTCAATTTACATCGCGGCGGAACGGAATGGAATGGTAGCGTTAATTACGTCTCGTTGCGCGAGAAGGCGCCCGTGGCCGCCGGAATGCTCGAGCATTGCTCGAGCGGCTTGGACTGCAGCTTGATTTTGATTACCTCTCCCGATAGGAAACTGCGTCTTTTCCGAGTCGAGGCGCCTAATTGCGATTCACAACTGGCAGATCGGAAACTTTTGACATTTGTAATCGGAACTATAGTTGATTTAACTTACAAATTAGAAAGATATAGTAGGAATCAGGTTCATCTTCTTGCTCATAAACCAATCTGATTCCGATTTGATTGCAAATCAGCGCTGTAGTATTTCGTCAACGTTTGACGTCACACTCAGTTGTCTATGGTCACACTGCGCCTGGGTTCACGCCACTTCCCGCCGATTCGCCAGGCGTCGCCGACGACGGCTGACGACCTCCTTGTGAGTATAGTGTTCTGTGCTGATGACGGCAGCTGCAGCATTCTCTCGAATGCGTGTGACAATTGACCATAAAGTTTATTGCGCTATGTTTGTGATAGCGATATCGTTATCGTTACAAAAATTCGCTTCCATTCCGTTCCGCTCCAATGTAAATTGAGCCAAAGGTTGAAACTTAACTAAAACAATAGTAGATTGTACAACAAGTGCATAAAACGCGCCATTTTACCCGAGACGAGTATATATGAATACTTTAAGTTAAGGGTAAAATGGGTTTTATGAACTAGTTATACACTCTGCTTTTCACTTCGATTGCGAGAAAATTAAACAGCGATATTACAAATAAACAATTATTTAATTATAATTGAATGTAAAATTACAACAATTAGACATATTTTATGTGATGGTTTTTTATTTTATGCACTAGAGCAGCCTTTCCCAAAGTGGGCGATAACGCCCCCTCGTGGGCGCTCGCTGCAGGTCTAAAGGTAAGAGGGGGATTTGTAATTTCATCTAGTCCAAGAAAGAAGGTGTGCAGGTATGAAGGTATTGGACCATCTTAATTCTTTTAGTACTAAGATCCAATTTACTATGGAACAAGAGAATTGTGGTACTTTAGCTTTCTTAGATGTTTTAATTAAAAGAAATCCTAATAACACCAGCCATAGTGTATTTCGAAAGAAAACCCATACAGATAGGTAGGTATCTCAATGGTAATTCCCATCACCATCCTAGCCAGTTAGCTACCTTGGGCAAATCTTTGTTTCAGAGAGCACACGGTGTCTGCGACAGTAATCATCTGGCAGGGGAATTTCAACATATAAAGCAAGTCCTACATGCGAATAAGTTGAAGATTCCACGCCAATGCCACAGGCCCCGTGTGAAACCACCAACAGTCGAGCGAAGACCTGCCATCTTACCTTACGTGAGAGGTGTTACAGACAAGATCGGAAGAGTCCTCAGGCGCGCATCTATCAAGACCTATTTCAAGGCCCTGAGGAAGATTTCTCAGTTCCTGAGACCCGTGAAATGCAACATCCCCTTACAGGATGCAGGAGTTTACAAGCTTCACTGTGAGTGCGGTCTCTCTTATATTGGACAAACAAAGCGAAATATTTGTACCCGCGTCAAAGAACATACAGCTGATGTCAAACACCGTCGCGTAAACAAGTCTGCAGTCTGCGAGCATGTCATGGATAAACCTACACATTCAATGAAGTTTGACAAACCCCAGGTCCTTGCAAAAGAAGTCCGTTATCTACCCAGGATGCTGCGAGAGGCCATTGAAATTAAAAAACATCCTAATTTCAACAGGGAAGATGGTTTCTCCGTACCACCAGTTTGAGATCCAGTATTTCCTCTAATGAAAAATCCCAAACAGACATAAGACTGCAGTACTAATTAATATGTTTTAGTTTATTCTAATTTCTATTAATAATTAATAATAAATTGAACTTAATAAAAATTCATTCGATAAAATAATTTGTAAAACTTAATATAGCGTAAATTGGAATGTTTTCTTTGTAAAATTAAAAATAAGGTATTTAATTAATAACTATAGTGAAAAAATAGGGTGGTTTGCATCAATATTAGACATAACTGGTTGAAGACTGTACCACCTCAGTCAACCGTGACCATGGGACCTGTAAAGGGCCCGAAACCCTGCACTGCATAAAATCCTATTTTATGCAGCCTACACCCAGCATAAATACGAACTTTTTAGGCCATTATCACATTGCACCGCGCCCCGCGACGGTGCACGGAGCTGCGTTTTTAACATTGTACTTCAGTTTGTTTGGAAAACACGCGTCGTCGAACACACTGACAACGCTTCTTCGCGCGGTGGGGCGGGCGCGGCGAACCGCAGGGTATGGCACACTGCGCTCCGCACTACCGCGCAGATTTTTAATCAATTTGCGTCTATTCCAGTAATTGTCGTTCAGATTTTCCCTAACAAATAATTAAAGGATTCAGTTGACATGCGTGTTTAGTTGAAAAATTAATCTTCATATTTTCTTAAACCTTTGTAATGAAGTTGAATGTTATTTTCGGTGTCTTTTTATTTGAGTAAACAAAAACCAAATCGACAGTATAACTGCGGCGTCCTGATTGGGTTCTGTTATATTAACCATTATTGTCAAAGAAGGATTTCAGCTACATGTACAATCACTACGGCGATCAACTAACAAGCGAGTACTTTAAGTGGCGCGCAGCCGCTAGACCGCTGCCCCCGCGCTGATTAAACCGCGCGTTGACGCAGGTCTGACGCGGGGCGCGGTGTAGTGTGTTCGCTTCAATCGCCTCAGAGCATGAGAAGTGAAAATGAATTTTACATATGAGATTTAGTCGGTGGATGATATTATTGATTTAAATTAATGATGTAGGTTTTTCACTAGAAGGTTGTAGGGTCGTATTCCAGAACTCTACTCAATGCTCAAGTCAGGACTTGAGTATGATTCCAAGCACTGGAAATCATAGTCAAGTCCTTGCCATTAGGGTCGTATTTTAGTTTATCCATTATATATATATAGACTTATTATATAGACTACCCATTAGGGTAGTCACCGATCCCAGAAATAAGTCGACCACATATTTGTGAAAGGACATCTGAATAATTGCGAACATCTATAGACGCGCTTCTTGCGTGAACCACAGCTAATTATTTCATTCTGTAGTTCACGTATGTCCACCTGAGTGGATCATGGGCATTTAATTCTTCCCGTAAGGCGGTAGTAATTATTTTCCATTACGTCTACCGTTTTTTTACCAGAATTGTAGTAGTTGAGCTCCTTATGAGTTCATCCAGGGAACAATTGCCACCTTACCTATTTCTGCAGCCAAGTGGTAATGCGAGCATTACTGCGTTCCGGTTTTGAAGGGTAGACTGGTAAATTACAGGCACGTGGGACTTGTCAACTTACGTCTCAGAGTGACGGGCGCAACAGCAGTGCCTCTGCGCGATTTAAGGCTCGAGTAGCACTGCAAATGTTATGAACAGGCGTGTCGCGTAATACCAGGCGCACGACTTGTTTGTTCCGTCACTTGGTGTTATAAAATTTATGTATGTTGTAGATATTGGCATTCCAATTTTATGATATTTTGGTTTAACTAACACGTTATCAGTATTTAAACATAGTTTTATAACATTGTTGTATGACGTACCGCTCAACAATGAATAAAAACTAACTTTTGTATTAATTAATCAATTACTATATTTATTTTATTGTTGTTTCAATACACGTTTTTTACAACGAATATTTATATTCTGATACCAAAAATACAGTCAAGAACACAAGAAACAAATCACTTGCTATTTACGACATGCAAATTTTCTCACTCTTATCGACTTTAAAATATAATTTACAAATTAGACATTATACAAACAATTTAAAGTTGAAAGTATACATTGCAACAAAGAGATCATAATCAAGTACCACCATTATTATCTTATTTGGCAATTGATTCCATAAAATTTAAATTAAAACAATGAAAATAAATAAACTTACGTTTTATATGTATGTGACATAAGAACACAAAACAAATGTGGAATGATATGAAATATTAACAAAACAAAAACAAATTAAATTATCATCGTGTATATGTCCAGAATCAGAGACGAAATAATGGCCCATCCGTCTCTGGCACCTCATCAGGCAAATGGCCCTTATATCAGTTTTAAATATCAACTCCCGTTTGCGCTGAAATCACAAGTTAGAAAGCTGAAATAGTACAGCGCCAACAACTGACTTGTGTGTACGTCTCCGTATATTACAAAATGTATTTATTGTAATAAAGATAATATCTCTAACTATGGGGACCTGTTCCATTCGGTGGTGTGGGAAAAATCGCAAAACATCTAATTACAAAACAAACGGAATCACATTTCATCGGTAATTAAATATGCAAGTTTTCAATTTTCGTCCATTATGGCAAAGCTCAAGTTAAACTGGTCGATTTGAAAGTAACCCGTCAATTGTTTCGAAATCGGTGTGGCCAATCGGAGCGCAGTTGTCACCGTAATGATATGGCAGAATAGTTTTCAAACAAATTAAATGATATTTCATCTCTATTTCTGGTTATATACTCGATGGAAATTATATAGGCAATATTCTTAAAAAAGTAATTAGTTTAGCACCAGTATAATTAATAAACATTTCAATAAAACACAACTCTCAAACACCTTTGTTTTATAAGAGTACATAGTCAACCAAATGCCTCAGGAAATTGAATTTGGGTTTAGGTCTTTGTTAGTTTGGGTAACGATTATTTAATCGCAATAAGGCGTACGAACGACACACTAACAAGTCTTACCTTGGTGAGCAAGCTATATAGGGTTTATTATAAAACTCCAACAACTTCGCAAGACTGTTAACGATGATAAAAATTCACTGTCCATTGTATTACTAACATCATTAACAACAAATTTTGTTCCATAAATTTTTGTTGCCCTATCTGACATTATTTAAATTTATATTTTTAAGTAAGTTCAAAGTGACCTATGTGAAAGTGAAAACATAAATAATATCTTAAAAGACTACTTCAAAAACACAAAGCTCTTTTTGACATTGTATAAATACGTTAAAAAAACACAATAGAAAATATTTAAATAGTGAGGCGATAATTAAATTAAGACCTGGCTCAAAGGACTTGTAAACGCGCATGCATCCTCTCCAACGACCCCCACCCCCGCTCCTGCGTGTTACCGCACAGAGTTATCACCGTTCAGATACTTCAATATTTTTATTTTTGTACGAAAGTAAAATATGAGGCATTATTAAGTTAAAGTTGTTAATGATGTTAGTGACATACTGCCGCGGTTAGTTGAAAGGGCGCTTGTGACTACAACTCAAAACCGAGAAAATACTGTTTGAATAAATTTAATGAAAAAAATTATCTGCGGTTTCCAAACGAAAAAATGTAGACACTTTCTGCAAACGCAGTAAGATAAACCTATATTATACGCAAAATATGGAATTTAAAATATTTTGTTATTTATGCTTCATTATTACACTTTTTCCTTTTCAACTTAGTAAGAAAAATGTTCGTAAAATACTCACGGCAGTACTGCCGCCGTTAGTTGAAAGGGCGCATGTGACAGTTTTTTAAATTTGTTACGTATACTGCCATGACTTACATTATGTGGATTATAACATATGTGGACAAGCAAGAGAAAAGTAGATATTTTTTAATTTCATTTCTTCAAACATTATTTTCTCGGTTTTGAGTTTTTGTTACCAGCGCCCTTTGAACTAACGGCGGCAGTATAGTTCACAAAGAACCCTGTAGACTCTAGGAAAATTAGTTTTCAAAACTCAATCCAAGAGCTCTGAACTCTAACTACAAACGAGTCATGGCCCGTAATAAACACCTCAATTTAGTATCCGTATCGCGGATAGCCCTCTGCACAGCATTTTTGTAGGAGGAAGAAACTTTCTTGCACATCATACTACAATACTCCGGCGTGGACAACTGTAGGGCGAAATACCTAGGTCGTTTCCCGAAGTCTTCAGCAAACCGAAGGGATGCTGAGATGTCTGGAGGAGCTCAAGTGGCAGAACTGTTCCGGAAACCAGCCATTACACAATAGCGTTGATAAACATTCTAATTAGGCTTGCTACTTTGTGGTTGCAAAGGAGATGGCAAAAGGCAAACAGAAGTAGGCGAGTCATTATCATCTAAAATAGATACACTTTGCTTTTCAGACACTTTCTTAGGAGGAACATGGACATAAAAGCCTGAATTAAAGGATTCACGCTTTACCTCCGGATTAAAAGGATTGTCCTTAGGTGGGACAAAAACTTTACTACCTGAGCTGAAGGACTCTTTTGGTAAACTAAACGGGTCTTCAGTCTTCATATTTGGGCTAAAGGGATCCTGTGCACTAGTGCTACCACAATCTCCTGATGCGTGATGGAAAGTCTTTTCCGAACTGAATGGATCCTGCTGAGGCATAAACGGGTCATGATGGACGATGTCAAAAGGGTCTGCAGTATATTTCGTCTTTGAATCAGCGAGACCGAACTCATCAAAAGACTCCAGTCCAAAATTTGATGTCTGAGGTGCAAAGGGATCAAAATCCTTTTTCAATCCTTCTGGACTAAACGGGTCTTTAGGTTTGGGAGATTTCGAAGGAGCATCTTCAGCGATGCTGTTGTCACCACTGAAGTCAGAAAGATCAATATCATAGTTTATATTACTCAGTCCAGGTGCTAACTGATCACTGCCGAACTCATCTGGAGTCATCAGTTCGTCTATAGAACGGGAGTCGAATGGTGTAAATCCAAGTGGGGACGGTGTTAGTAGTTCCAGTGAGTTCGTCTGTTTTAAATCCCATGACTGTTCTAGATTTTGTGGTGATTTAGGTGGAGATGGTTTCTCAATAGCTTCGAAGCCGAGAATGTTTAGTTTTTCTTCATTCGCGATTGGTTCCAGGTTTTCTTCAATTTGGACTTCTGGTTCAAGAACTTCAGCTGGTGTCTCTTCGATTTTAGCTGGTGATTCGAAACGTGTGGTTTCTTGCTTGGTTTCGGTTTCTAGATCAATAAGCGGTTGGGTATTGTTCAATTTACCGAATTGTGGTATTTCTCTTCTCGGCGTGATTTGTAGTGGTGTCTTCGCGAGGACATCTTGGACTTTTATTGCTATTTGTTCCTGTGGAAAGGACAATTGTTTTATATAATATCTTTTAAAACTACAGCTATAATTACAGGAATAAAAGGTATCAGAATGATTTGCAATCGTTCATATATGATCAGAGTCTGCCTTAGTGATGTCATCACACAATTTTTGTCTAAACTAAATCTGATTACACAATTACTTTTTTTCTCCTTTTGATGTCATTAACCGATAGTTACATTCTTGATATTTAAAAAGGAAATATCATTAATACTAATTGGAATGTCGTCTCAAATATTTATCAAGGCACCTCTAAAGCGTAGTAAATAATAAGCCGATGTAATGGTCAATGAAGTTCCGTGCCAACCAAGCAGTAAACACAACAGAGAATCCCATTTATTAAACACGCGCAAGCAACCAAAGCATCCCATGTAATATATACGTGCTTATTAAGAGTCCGTTTCGGCTGGAGACAAATCGAATGGGTCTCGATTTGTCCGCAGCCGCGGGAATGGCCTCGGCCTGGGTCACCTGGAAGGAGCGCGCGTCGCTGGCCAGCTTGTGCGCCTGCGCAGTGACGTGGCGCGCGTCCTGCAGCAGCCGCGCCGCCAGCTGGCGCTGCTCCTCCGCCTCGTGCGACGCGCCGCACAGAGACAGCGCGCACGCCTGCCACACAATACCTCGTGACAGATTTCTTAATATGGCGTTGGACTAGTATGTTAATCATACATGTAACCTCGTTTCGAATCAATACAGGCCAGTGTTAACCAGTAAATATGTTATAACTATTAATACAAAGATTCGAACCAACATCTTCCAGCAAACCGTACCAGACGCTATGCCAACTAAGCATCGTATTCTAGAACTCTACTCAATGCTCAAGTCAGGAGTTGAGTATGATTTCAAGCACTGGAAATCATAGTCAAGTCCTTGTCATTAGGTTCGTATTTCCAGTGCTTGAAATCATACTCAAATCCTGACTTGAGCATTGAGTAGAGTTCTGGAATACGACCCTAAGACACGGAACGAACTAGCGGACCTTCCGAATTTTTGTAATTCTTGCAGATCTTAGTTTTTGGTTTTACAACTACCAGCATCTGCTAGAGATGTCGCTTTAATAATTATAATTTTTAGATTATTGAATATCTCGGTGTTTATGTATACAGTAACATATATTTAACCCCACCGAGAAGAAGATTTAGTAGAGTATTTTTACCACAATGCGGTAGAAGTAGACTGTAGAGTATCTTACCCAAGAACTGCCGCCGATGGAAGCAGGCATGGCCATGTAGCAGTCAAATTCCTTTTTATCCATGTTCAAGGACTCAGCAGTTAAGTTTTCGATGAACGATACTGCGCAGCACTGTTAATAAAATCGATTTACTTTACAAGGTCTTAATTACTGTACACCCAAATCGAACGCAAAGAAAAATTCCTTCGATCTGACAGGATTCGAATCTGGGTCTGTATGCCAATATAGAGCTACTGCTCTACCAACTGAGCTATGGGTCGAGTGTCTCTATTGCAAATATTATTCATTAGAACATCTTGGTATTCACTATCCATAAGTCCTCGAAATATTATCTCCTTTCACAATTTATCGATAAAACTATCGACAACAGCTATGTGACTATTTAAAATTTTTTGAAAAATGGCAACCCCATAAACGTCACTTCATTTCGTCTTAGAAAAAAACATACAAGCTTTAACTAGACAGTTATTGGTAGTCTTTGTTTGAAGCCTTTCGCAAACTATCGATAAAACTGTCGACAACAACTACATGACTATTTCAAATTGTATGAGAAATGGCAACACTGCGTATGTCACTTTAATACGTGTTAGAAAAAACAAAACAGCCAGTTTCGATTATACCAATAATCGCCTTGGAAAGCTAATTACTTACAAGGTTAGTGAAGTAATACCCGCCCTCGCCGGTCATAAGCCGCTGGGCGTTGCAGAACCGCGTCACGAAGTTGATGTTGCTCACCAGTCGAGGCGGGTTGGCTTTCAACACCTGGAAAACCATAACACATCGATAATGAAAAGGTGGTAATAATAATAACAATAAATACTGAACAAAGTTTCCATAGCAGTAGAGATCATTGAGATAGAGTTGGTCCAGGAAAGTACTGCCTTATCCTTGCCACGGAAGCAGTTAAATATATTTACGTGCACTTTTAACAA
>NW_020654810.1:23301613-23348822 GCF_003589595.1 Hyposmocoma kahamanoa | reverse complement strand
CACCATGAACTTGTTGTCGTCTTAGTGGGAATAATTTCTATCCATTTCGAAAATGCATCCACAATGACAAACAACGATTGTCCTTGAATAGGACCCGCGAAGTCAACGTGGAGTCTCTGCCAAGGGGTTATAGGGGTCTCCCAGGGGTGGCGTGGTGCCCGTGCTGGTTGGTTCTGGTTTAGCCTACACTCACGACAACCTTTAACTAGGTCCTCAATGTCTTTATCGATGTTTTTCCAGTAAACAAAGCCTCGTGCTAGGAGTTTCATTTTCACTATTCCTAGGTGACCCGTATGTATGTCTTCCAGTACTGCCTGTCTCATGGCAATTGGGATCATAACTCTAGTGCCTTTTAAAATACACCCATCCTGCAGCGTCAGCTCATTATCATTATAACCGTATCGCGTCACACTCGTTCCTGACTGCAAAGCCTCTACTACAGCCTCGTATTCAGAATCCCTTTGGGTTTCATCCGCAATCGTTTGGCGGTCAATCGAAATGTTGTTAATTTGTTGCAATTGGAAGGCACAATTAACGTCAATAATGTTTGTAGCTATCATGTCAACTGGGAATCGGGATAGGTAGTCTGCATTACTGTTCTCAGCTGATGATCTATACTCTATGCTGTAGTCAAAGCCGGAAAGAAAATGTGCGTAGTGGAAAAGTCTCATAGTGCTCATTGCCGGTAGTGTTTTATACGGATTGAAGATTATCGTTAGTGGTTTGTGATCTGTGACTAGTATAAACTTCCTACCGTAACAGTAGTGAAAGAATTTTTTTAGTCCCCAAAAGATTGATGTCGCTTCTTTGTCAATCTGACTGTATTTCTTTTCGCTGGTAGTGGCGAACGCGACGCAAAGGCAATGGGCCTGTCTGAGCCATCTGGCAGCCTGTGAGAGAGCACAGCTCCGAGCCCGCTGCACGACGCGTCTGTGGCGAGTGCTAGAGGTTTAGTCTGATCGAAATGGACTAAACCTCGTTCACTAAGAATTTCTTTCCTAATTTTGTTGAATGCATCCTCACAATCAAATGACCATGTGAATTCGGTGTCTTTCTTAAGTAAATTATTCAGTGGGCATGAGATAGAAGCTAAATTGGGTATGAACTTATTGTAGTAATTGGCCATGCCCAGAAATGTACGTAATTCACTAATGTTGCTCGGACGGTTCGTATCTAGAATTGCTTTGACCTTGTCTTTGGTTTTATGAAGACCGTCTTTATCGATAATATGCCCGAGGTACTTAATACTTTTTTGCATAAAATGACATTTGTCCTTGTTGAGTTTCAAATTGGTCTCTTTCAATTTTTGTAAAACAATCCGGAGCCTAGCGAGCAATTGTCCTTCCGTTGATCCCTGTATGATAATATCGTCAAAGAAACATTTGACTCCAGTAATATCCTTGAGTAATCTATCCATGAACTTTTGCCATAGGTTAGGTGCCACTTTAACGCCGAACATAAGGCGGTTGACCCTGAACGTTCCCTTGTGCGTGCTCAGCGTCTGCATCATGGCACTCTGTTCATCCATTAGCATATGTAGATAAGCCTGGCTAATATCTAACGTGCAGAATATTTCGCCGCCGTTCATCTCCACCAAGATGTCTTCAATAATAGGAATCGGGTACTGTTCGACTTTAATATATTTGTTCAGCGTAACTTTATAGTCGGCATAGAGCCGGATGCTCCCGTTCGGCTTCACGATCGGCACAACCGGTGTACCCCATTCGGCATTGTCTACTTTCGTAATGACTCCTTGTTGACAGAGCCGTTCTATTTCCTCGTCTACTTTTTCTTTTAATGCGTAGGGAATACGTCTTGGCTTCACAAAAATAGGTGTGGTGTTATCTTCCAAAGCGATGTGCCCTCTATAATTAGGAATGCAGCCTAATGTGCCATCGAATATACAAGCATACTCCTCTAAGAGATCTTCTAAGTGGGAATGCGTGGATTCCTTGATGGCGTTGATGTTAGCTAGGTCCATTTTTACCAAACGTATCCATGCACGACCAAATATAGGATCAACGTCTTGCTTAATTATATAAAGTTTGCCGTTGAATGATTGATTCTTGTATTTACAAGTGACGTACACAACACCTAGAGGTTTAATTATTTCTCCAGTATAAGTTCGCATTGTAACTTCAGTGTTAAATATTTTTCGACCCGTATTTAGTTTTCTAAAATCTTTAGCAGACATGGATGACAGCGTAGCGCCTGTGTCTATTTCCATTTCCGCGCCTTTACCATCTATGTGTATATTTATCATGTACTTATCAGAGTTGTTGGACCGAATGATATTGGTGTTCCAGGGCGTGTCGTCATCGACGGTATCTGATGAGTGCGGTTCTCTGTGTATGGATGTTTGTTCCGATTCAATTTGTTTATTGGTATTCAACGATTGCAAACAAACACGTGCTATGTGTCCTTTGCGCAGGCATTTGTTACAGATATCGTTGATAAATTTACAGACTGATGCGCGGTGATCTGCGCTTCCGCAGCGGAAACATTTGCCTCTTAAGTCGCGTATTGATATAGGCGCTCTATTGTTTGTCGTGGGGTTTTTAAATCGTGTGACGACTTGGAAGTTGTTTTTACATGATTGTGATGGCTGTGCTATGAAGTCGCTGTCTGACTTTGCCATCTCTATCGCGGTTGCAGTACGAACTAGGTCTGCAAAATCAGTTACAGATCTGTTTTCTAAGATTTTTGTCTTAATATCGTTGTCACGAAGTCCTCTAATAAACTGTAATGTTAAAAAGTTGTTACAGATGGATTTCTTACAACCGTCGCATGTAAATTCGCAATCTTGGGCTAAACGTTTCAATTCCGATGTATATGTTATTATTGATTCATCTACTCCTTGTACTCGTGATATGAACTTGTGTTGGCAAGCCCAGATACTTGGTTTAGGGTCTATATACTCTTCTAGGGTTTTAACGAGTACACTGAACTCTAGTTCACGGGGGTCGGAGGGCGAGCAGAGATCATATGCCTTCTGATGTAATTCCGGTGACAGAGAAGATAATAACATTAAAGTTTTGGTGCGCATGTCCTCGTAATTGCACAGTTGTAAATACATTTCCAAACGTTTTACAAAATTTTTAAATGTTTCTTTTTCATGAAAAGGTTGTAAGTTAAGTTTTGGTGGCAATGAGCTTGTTGAACGTGCGACGAGTGCGTCCTCGTAGTTCTGCGATGGCGCGTGAACTACTGTTGGTGTAGGGCGCAGCTTTTGAAGCTTCAATTTAATATTGATTATTTGTTCCTGAGTACTGTACCTCTGTTCGACCTCAGCTTCGAAATCGGCTTCGATTTGAGATTCGATGTCCGTCTGTACCATGTCAAACTTCTTTTCATAAATTTCCAGGTTTGAGAGTCTGACGTTAGCTTCATACTCTGTAATGTTTTCGTGAATTTCTGAGAATTTGTGTTCCAGTTTTGTCAATTGGCCGCGAATCGATGTACGTGTTCTGTATAGTCGCGTGAGTTCGTCCATCGTCGCCAATTTGTAGTATATTCATAAAAATACAGAAATCACTTTAAGACATTTTATTGAATAATAATGGAATAATATGTCAAACGTAACCCAGGTAACAATGTACCAAAGAGATATATAACAGTATCAAAGCTCAGCAGATATTGCACCAACCAAATGGGATCTACGAGTATCGGTACACGGAGGTGTGACGGGGAGTTGCGCCGGCACAGCGTTTGTGGTAAGCAAGAAATGGTCACCGTGAATATGAGCGCGGGCAGCAGGTCGTCGGCGGAGGCCGGCGCCTCGTCGCACAGCGCTAGCACGTGCCGGCAGCAGCGGCGTACACGCGCCAGCTTGCCGCCGGGCGACATCGCGCTGTCCATGCCGAGCAGTTCTGCAATAATAAATTCCATTTTCATCACACTTGCACGTAAATATTATGTGCAATCATAATATTGTATATATCATTAACGACCACGGCTGTAATGAGAAGAAAAAAGGCCCGATGGTTTTATTTGGGGCATTATACTCAAGTTAACCTGCATACGATCATATTATTCTCCTCCCGTGCGTCCGTCCGCGCATCTTTCGTCGCAACTTGACTGGGAGCGAACGATTTGTATATTGCATAATTTTATTTGTTACGTAAACACTATAAACGCGCATACTAGGTATATTTAAATTTTTTGCTACATTTACATTGACTTACAATTATATGGACGTCGGGTCCGCGCTAAAAAGTGTCCGAACTTATAGGGCGTTAAAATCGTATACAGAGCGTCATTCACGCTTTAGTCTTCGTTTGTTCGACTGACAGCGAAGCAAGCAAAATTAGACAGTACTGTGATGACATCAGTCCGTAGCAATGCGCGTTCGGAAACGGACGTGCCACGACGAAGTGAGTTAATTACACCTAACTCGTGTTTCGAGCGGCACAAGCCGCTGCGCGTAATTGACAATGAATTCCCAGCAACTCATTGCCAATGAGCTCCTGGCGTTCATTGTACACGCTATCGACACCATGGATGAAGTCAGCATAGTGCAGATATGCAAATCAAATTTCAGTGAAGATGAGATTTGCAGTGGCAAGATGCTGCTTTTCCAGCGTCTCGGTAAAGCCGAAGAGATGCCATCTCGCCGGAGGGATGGAGGCGTGAAGAGTCTCCAAGACATCATCACGCTGCTGAAGGAGACTGACCCGGACGACGTGCCTACATTCGTGGCGAAGGAGCTGCACAAGCTGCCCCCCGTCACGTTCGACCACGTCGATGTTACTAGGCTGCTGAAGGACATTACGTCCCTGAAGTCTAGCCTAGCCGAAGTACAGTGTAAATTAGAGGCTTCGGATAACATCATAAGTGAGCTGCGTACCCAAGTTGCGTTATTAAGCAATGCTGTTTCGGTATGTAGGTCACCAGGAGCCTCTAATGTAAACACACGACGCGGAGCTGCGCTGAATGCCTCGGTCAGCAGTTTCGAGTCGGCACACAATGCGTCACCATTCGTTGCTGCCACCGCGCATGATGCGCCGCGCCCCGCTGCCCGCCCCTCTGCCTCGGTGGAAATGTCACGCGTGTGCACGTCAACCCCGACACGTGCATACGCCGCTGTAGCCGCTGTAGCCGCTTCAACTAGCCGACCCGCCACTTCGAAATTCGAGCGGCGGCAATCGGCTAAGGATAAAAACAATTTCCGTGTGCCTGTCTCTGAAGTTGCAAAACCACAGAGGCAGACGGTCCAGTGCGACGAGGATGGCTTCACAAAGGTGGTGAAGAGGAAGCCCACCAGCCGTAACCAGTGTGGCACAGCTCCGACAGGACCGAACTTCCTGCTGCGTCCGGCCGTACCGACGACGCTGTTGTACCTGTCGCGGCTGCATTACTCCACGAAGTCTGAGGAAATAGTGGAGTATATCAGCCATAAAACCAAATACACCCTGAGGGTCGAGCGGTTGGAGTCTCGCCGCAACGTGAACTTCAATTCGTTTGTGGTGAGAATACCGACCGAACATCTTTCGACCTTCATGAAAGAGGAATTTTGGCCGAAGGGTGTCATATATCGGCGATTCCGCGGCCGGTTACCTGACACCAGATTGCGCCACACGTCGCCGATAAGGGAAATCGTGTAGATTAGTTTTTATTATTATATTGTATGTATGTTTGTTTTAAGGTATATATAATATACATAGGTGTATTTTGTTTTTATATTGTTATTGTTATATTATATGTATGTTAGTCTGTAAGGTATGTATCTATGGGTCCTAGTTGCCTGAAATAAATAAATAAAAAAAAAAAAAAAAAAAAAAAATTACAATTTAAATTCAACGTTTTAGCTTTTTCATATTCCTTTACATGTCACTACGTTCAAATAGGTTGACTTGGGACATTTTTTTCGTGGTTTTTGTATTAGACCCGTCGTCCATTTGTAAGTCAATGTATATTTATGTATTTTTACTATCTTTAATATAACATACAGCAGTAACACAATGTACAACGAACACATACACAAATATTTAAGCACACACACATCCGTCACTCATCTCGGCTCAGGGCTCATTGAAAACCAGCGCTGCAGTCAATTATGGCTGTGGTTTATGCTGAATGAAGTCCTTTTGCGTACGTCACAACCACACAAATGACAGTACAATATTTGTAGTCATTATTATTTGTTTTTTGTCAGATTTGTCTTATTTAATGTTGTTTTTTATTGTATTTTTTTTTGTTTATTAATTAATTATTATACCTTTAATTTTGTTTTCCTTATTTGTGTTATCATTTTTTTTTGTATCTGTGTTGTGGCGTTGCAATTAATGTCTATTCTATTTACGTGCAAGTGTGAAGCCACACACACCTCAGTACCTCAGTCTTCGACTTCGGACTTCTAATAGAGCCTCGTTTGTAATTTCTTATTTACCGCCTTTAATACACGATGTACTATTATTTACTTTTCTCAAAAATGTTCGGAAATGTTTGCATTACTTTAAAAAAAGAACTCACAAAGATTGTCATTTATGGAGCGTGCAACTCTTAATCAATAACTATGAAAATCCATTACTGTGCGCTGCTCTAAAATTTTAAATATATCTAGTAACAAAGACGTATGTATACACACTATGTAACACTTATGCAGCCAATTGCTCACCAGCATCAGTGTCCGTAATTACGAGAAATAAAAAAAATTATCTATGATACCTGCACCACATACTTAAAAATATGGCGGCAAAATAAACGAAAGACTTTGAACATTGACTTACAATTATATGGACGTCGGGTCCGCGCTAAAAAGTGTCCGAACTTGTAAGGCGTTAAAATCGTATACAGGGCGTCAAACTCCGCTTTAGTCTTCATTTGTTCGACTGACAGCGCGATACTGCGATGACATTACAATTTAAATTCAACGTTTTAGCTTTTTCATATTCCTTTACATGTCACTACGTTTAAATAGGTTGACTTGGGACATTTTTTCGTGGTTTTTGTATTAGACCCGTCGTCCATTTATTTGTAAGTCAATAACGTTGAAGTTCTTTTTTGTTATTTTTATGTTTTTGTATTTTTTTTATTTTCTTCGAGAAAATCGATTCGAGTGAGAAGAACGATAATACAATAGTGAATTGTAGTGGACTCCGCCAACATTGAAAAAGAAGCAAAATTTGTCATAATAAACTAGGTTCATTTATTCTATTATACATTCTCCTTTCTTCTTTAGTCATTTATTACTTCCTCACATTGTTTGAGAAAAGCACTATATACACCTCGGCGGGAACGAGGATTGCCTGACTCGTATAACAACCTTGTAACTCATACTCGCAAACCATCCCTTACTTTCCTGCCTCTGCAATAATGTACTATATTCGTTGGTGAAAAACTGACAGCTTCATAATACCTACTGAGGTAGGCAGAAAACGTGAACCTCCATTGATGTGTCTTTCTGTACTCACCACTTATAGCCTTATACAACAACTGGCGGCACCGAGCGTTGCTCTTATCCAGCTTGCACTCGAGATGCTTCTCCCCAACCCAGCTCAGCTGTTGTATGCGGTCCGACATCGCTCGGTCCAGCCTCTCGTCGTCTGTTCCCAGTGGGGAAAACACAACTGACGGTAATCTGTAACCATTATAAAATGTTTGATATGATGTTAATGACAGAGACTGTAGTGACGTTCCTGGGGACATACAGTCTTAATTCCGTCCAATCATTTTTCCTTTATTTTTCGTTTATACATATACCTCTTAACTAAGTTGGTTCCTGAGGTAGTTGCGCGGTGCGGGCGGAGTGATATCAACACGATTTTTCTGACGATATTCAATAACAAGTTGATTAAAAAAAGCGTCAAATGGCTGTGTGATGCACGTATATAGTAGGTCGCATGCAGGCTAACTTAACTGTAATGCCCCAAATAAAAACCAAGCGCCTTTTTTCTTCTCATTACCGGACCATGCCTATATTGCTTGGCATTACATTCAAGTTAGCCTGCATGCAATCATACGATTTACGTGCAACCAGAGAAGTAAAAAGTAACGAGAATGGACACACCCCGCTCCTCCCTAGCTTTATATACCGTACCAAAGAAAAGAAGAAAAACATTTATTAACACAGTTATTATTTTCTTCATTTATTTAACGCAGAGTAATATATGATACAGATTTATTATATCAATATAATGAGATGTAATATAGCAGACAAGTAGCGATTCAAATTATTAACTAAGTAATGATAAAATTAGACACGCAATTTCAAATACCTTGGTTACCTTATTTAAAAGTACCTGTCCAAAATATAACATTTCAAGTGTTTTCAAATTTTTAAAAAAAATAAACGTTCAGGAATATTCTAGTTAGTGAATTAATGAAAAATATAATATTACCTAACGAATACGTGTAATTATTAGGATCCTATTAAGAGGGAGCATGCCAAAAAAGTTTTGACGTTGGCTCCGCCCAAATTTGTGAAACAAATATATGCCTGAAGGTCGCGTGACATGCGACAGGAGATGTTGAATTTTGCGCATTAAAAGTACCAAATTCGTTTTAGCGGAATAACTCTAAAACTAAAGGGATTTTAAAAAATCCGTAGTGACAGTTCTCGATCATGCATAAATATAATTAATTATCTAATTTTTGTGCTAATAACCTATAACATTTCGAGGATAAATCGAAAAAATGTGAAAATTAGAGGTCATCGTGATTTTTATCTATCGAGGAAACTTTATTGTTTTATGTTTCTGATTAATGTCTATGATTGAATATATCGTGTAGTTACTCATACAATATTTTATTTTTAACTTTAAAGTGGATATACCCCTCTAAAATTAAATCGAAGATTAGGAATTTTTCCTCTGCTCCCTCTTAATAGAATTATGGATAACAGATACGCGTTAGAATTTTCGCTATGTTGCCGCTCTGACCACGTAATAGTACGAGAAAATGACGGGTAAACCTGCCACTTCACGCACACATTTGTGCGTGTGCAAATAGCGCCTTGCTGTATGTAGTAGTAGTAGGTAAATATCTTTAGACCGTTGTTTGGAGTGTCCGGGGTGTGGTGCAAGTGTGATGAAAAAATTATTTAAGCTAAAATAAGCAAACTTACTCATGCAAATAGTTCATGGCGTGTTTCTCAACGAAGTCCATTATCAGCTCCTTCGTATCAGAGTCCACGTCCGCAAAATGGGACGATGTGTCCATGAATTTCATGAAACGCTGCAAAGTACAAACAACCGTCAATTATTCTTTGTTTAATATCATCAGCAACCCATTTATTCGTTAATGTGAGTATTAATACGTTCCGGTTTTTAAGGGTAACGGTGCTGGTGAAATTACAGGCACATGAGACAGTGGTACTGCAACTGTTACAGATAAGCGTGTCGCTTACCATCAGGCGCACGAATTGTTCGTCTCGTCACTTGAAGTTATAAAAAAAATGGCCCAATGCCCAATCCAGATACTACACACGTTTTCCGAAGGTTGTGAACCTTCTGCTACGTGCAGGTTTCACAATATTTTCCTTCACCTTAAATAAATTTCAAATTAACATGTTCATTGGGTGTTTAAAAAATTACATCAAATACTAGACGTGTTCATTGTTGTGTTTATGGTTGTTTGCTTTAAACAATAGTGATGCTGGTACAAAAATGTCAATACTGCATTTAACAGGTTATATCAATAGTGGAAAGTTTGATGAAGACATTGAAAGAAGGGTAAGAAAGGCAGTAAACGGATTCATAAATAGTCTAACAAGTAGCAACATCTTATCCCAAAAAGCAGACATGTTCATACACAATGCTTAGCTGATTCGTACACTGATGTTTGGTAGTGAGAGTTGGGTATGACATAAGAAGCATGAAAGTAGAATTATTGCAGTGAAGATGAGATCTTTGAGGAAAATTTTGAGTGATAGTGAAGAATACAATAATACGTGAAAGATGTGGCTTGAAAGACGATGTGGTGACTAGAATAGAGAAAGAAATGTTGAGGTGATTTGGGCATGTATTATAGAGCAGATGGATGAAAGAAAAATTACAACACATTTATGATGCGAATGTGAATGGAAGGATTTTAAGAGGACGTCTCAGAAGGACTTACGTTGAATAGATCAGTGATGTCCTCTAACGGCTGGGATCCAAAGTGACAAGAATAAAAGAAGTTGTATGAAAAGGGTAGCCGATGTGTGAGTCTCGGGCGAGAGTTGTGTCAGTACAGAGTAAAGTGTCTGCCTACCCCTCCTGTGGAACTTTTTTTTTATAACATCAAGAGACGGGACGAATAAATCGTGCGCCTGACTACACGTCCGTCCATAACAGTTGCAATACCACTCAGAACATTAAATTGCAAAGATATGCGCCCAGAATTTCGCCAGCACCCTTACCTTTCAAAACCGGAACACAGTAATGCTGACATTACTGCTTAGCGGCAGAAATAGGTAAGGTGGCAGTACTACCTTGGACAAACTCTTTCACAAGGACCTCTACTGCTACTAGGGTGTGAGCTTATGTACATATATCAATAGAACATGAGAATACTGCGATGAACACCGTTGTCGCTTTATTCCATTTGTCATCTTTTAACTAAGATTATTACGAACCAGCAAAAACTAACCTGATACTGCCTCTGCACCCTCTCGGATAACTCATCTACTGTCAAGACATTGGAACACTTGATCACATCCATGATGAACGAATGCACGAAGACGCGACAGTCTCTATCCGCCTGCGGCGTCAACGCTGGGAAACGCATACGGAAATCCCGCTTCATGCCTTCATTAACCATTGATGGAATTTTGAACTCGGGGGGCTTCTTTTCTGTTTGATGCTGTTCGTGATCTTCTGTAAGAGAATAGTTTCTTTATACAATGGAATTTTGGCATGCAAACATTAACATGTCTAGATAGGGTTACTCGACAAGCGAATGGCTGCTTCTTTACTGAATTTAGATTTTTTTTTTTATTATTCTACCAAGCGACAGGACCAACAAGTCGTGCGCCTAGTGTAAGTGTCACGCTTATCCATAACATTTGCAGTGCCACTCAGGGTCGTAATTCAGAACTCTACTCAAAGCTCAAGTCAGGACTTGAGTATGATTTAAAGCACTAGAAATTGTACGGGTCGGCCGCTTATAATAAATTAAAATAGATTTAACTACTTATCATTTATAACCTATTGTAACTTACTAGTTTCATAATTAAAAATATTTATGGTTCGGCCTCTTACTTCGCAATAGATAAATTAAGTAAAATATACAAATAGATAGAAAATAGAAAAAAGACCAGCTTATCTTAGAAAAAGATTTCATCAAAAGAATAATAATAGAATAGACGTAAAATGTTAAATAAATGCCGAGGTCTAGCTGAGCGGGCGGCTCTCGTTAACGTATTGCTCGAGCCCGCCTCACAGCTCCGTATTCGGCCGTGTTCCCCCCGCGCCTCCCCGCACTTCGACCCTGCAAACGGCTGCGTAAGAGATAAAAGGTGCGCGCGACACGGCCAACGCTTTCACTCCAGCGCCGAGCCCGCCCGCAACAGCAACCAAAAAAAAAGAGAAGACTCCGGCCCGCATTCAATCCAGCGCCCGCTCGCAACAGCAATTATAGAAAAGAAGACCTCAACAGTACCATACGAAGCTGTAATACGGCTGTAACCAGCATGTTTATTTCGACACTCGCCGTCCCGGAGCGTAAAGAACCACCAGTTCAGTGGCGGTACGACTCCCGTGCCGTACAGAAATTATACTCAAGTCCTTGTCTTGTAGAGGTCTGGAATACGAGCAGAGCTTAGAGCTTACCCTCAGAGCTTTAATTTGAGGGTCGTATTCCAGAACTCTACTCAATGCTCAAGTCAGTCAATCGCCAAGATCGAGGCACCGCCACTATGCCCGTCACCCTGAGACATAAGTTGATAAATCCCATGTGCCTATAATTTCACCACAGCCCTTAACCAAACCGCACGCAGTAATGCTCACATTATTGCTTGGCAGCAGAAGTAAGGTAGCAGTACTTCCCTGGGCGAGCTCTTTCACAAGGCGCCTACTGCTACTAAGAACTCTACTGCTAATCTCTCTCTCTCTCTCTGTGTGTAAATGAGAATTGATAAATATATTCAAGTGTATATTTACAATGAGCAACCCCTAAAGTTTCTTGCTCATTCTTCTCAGGGGAATCTACCTTACGAATGCAATTGTAATTTGCTCACTTATGAAATAAAGATGGTTTGAGTTTAGAGTTCGACGGGTCGGATCCCTGTGGCGGCTTGTACGTTATTACTTTCATTTCCAAGTAATAATAATAATAATAAAGACTTTTATTTCAGAACTTATAAATGTACATTTATAAATGTTTATCATTCTTCCATCGAAAAGAATCATCATGACGAAGTCTAAATACCGAAAAGGGTACACAACCTATGGAAAACCTGTCAAGTTTTCAATATGCATTGGCAGACTGTAAACTATATGATTAGTGATTTTACCTGTGTTGCTCTTCTTGAACATGCTGAACTTCAGCAAATTAGCCTTTTTCAAGGTCTCGCTCTGCCGGAGGCGTTTCTCTTCGAACTTGGAGAAGGACGAGTGAGAGCTCAACTTTGCGCTGCGCTCTGGCTTCTTTTGTTCCGGCTTTGGCAGCGTCGCTGATGATGCTTTTTCTGTTGAAATAATAACGTCAAATTGTACATTTTAATATATTTAAACTATTGAAGTTCCTAGGATTTCACGATTGCTACACATTGAAACTATGAAACATAGATGAAACTATATTTTCAGATTTAAATCAAGTCAAGTTTTTTCAAATAAACCAAAAGGCCACATGGTCACAGCTGATATTGTAACTTTTTATGGGAATATGATTTGGTAAAGCATTCACAATCAAAATATTGGTTAATTTTAATCTTACAAAATAAAGTGAACTTGACTGACAATTTAATAAATTCTTCTAATATCTAATTGAACACTGAACAATGTTTTGAATAATCAGTTAAACTTAATCAATCTGTTGTTTTTAATATGTTTATCAAGTTGTTTTAGAATTGATAACAATAAAGGCGAGAATCAGCATTAAGTTTGATCATTTTATCAAAAAGTGATAAAACATTTATCTGTCATGCAATAATTGTTAGGTAGTTTAATAAGTGGTGAGATTTTCGGTGCAGTACCTGCCTAATCAGGCACCACTATCATACCTTGTAACTATAAAGCACCTAGTCTACAATACGGAACTCATGAATAGCACTGCAGGTAGAACAACCGGCAAAGAATTAGCTATATTAAGGACACTTTTTTAATATCTCAAAGTTCTTTAAACCACATTTCATCTGATTTACCAATAAGAAAAAATTAGGAAAAACAAACTTTTTTTTTATATCAAGTGACGGGATGAACAAGTTGGCGCCACACAGAGCTTTAAATCACAAAGACCTGACGGGGACTGCCACTGTGCCCGTCACCATGAGTGAATTGAGAGAATTTCTACGGCACCCTTACCCTTCAAAGCCTAAACGAAATAATGCCCACTTTACTGCTTAGCGGCACAAATAGGTAAGGCGGCAGTACATTTTTTATTCAATTTGGCTTTTCGCGGTTAGTGTTTCAGGCAAGGTTTTAGTTTTGTCTCGCAAATGGAGAACTTACAAAAAAGAAATTCAGAAATGGGATTAGGAAGAGGGAGGCAGAGAAAAAAGGGGATCAAGTGAGGAAATATGATATTAAGTTCTTTTGCACTTCAGTTTATGCAAAAGAAAAAACATGTCAATATCACAGTGGTGGACTTTTTGAGAGACAAATAATCCTTGACTGCAATCAAATTGTCAGTGTTGATTGTATTGATATTCTCTTTGTTGTTGTTATGACACGTGCCTACATGCGGCTTTGGTATTTTCCTGTATTTGCTTAAATGTATTTTTTCAATCATACCAATTAACATAATTAATAGGCAGATTGGCATTCACATTCATTGCGTAAATGCTCTTAATTAACCTAGTTAGCATATAAGACTAATCGAAACTCATATTAGGGTTTCGGAGTAGGTTCAGCTTTTACTTTTTAAATTGTTGTGCTTTTTACAGCAACTGCAACTGTTGCAAACAACAAAAGATAGCTTGTTCTAGCCCTGAAACTGAGTACTAAGTTCTTGGGAGTTGTATAAAATAGGCAAATTTGATGAAAATTTGTTTATTCGAACTCAAATACAGAAGCCGGTCACCACCAGAACCCATAACTATATTTAATGATAACCGTAACGCACTCAAAATGGTAAAGAATGAATGTTTTAGGAGAACTAAACACATAGACGCTCACCATCATATCATACAAGAATGTGTTGATGATAAAGTGGTCTGTTTAGAGTACAAACATGAACAAGGTTAGAGGCAGACCTGTTTACAAAAGTCTTGCCTAAAGCAAAGCATGGGTTGTTTGTAAAATGTTTAGGTTTAGTTTAGGTTCAATAACCTAAACTAAACCTAAACATTTTACAAACAATAATAGTTCAATAACTATTATTGTATTTTGTACTCTCACACATTTCCATTACTTAATTATGATTGCTTAAGTAAGGGGCAGTGTTAGAAGACCTTTTTGCTAAAATATTTTCTATGTCGGTTGTCTATGGTTGTTTCGAATTTTGATTTAAGTTTTTTGTGTTCCTTGACAGAACAACTTGCAGAAACAATACATTGTTTGTGTCGTAATAACTTCTACTTTTTATTTTGTAGGACAGAAAAGACCTCTGTCTTTACATTAATGAAAAATTATAATTTATTAACAAGCGCTTATCAATATTGTTATGGACACAAGTATGTCACTACTGACATTGTATTGTATTGTATGGGTCCTACGACCCATACAAGGATAACAAAAGTTAAATTAGAAATTGCACATACCAGCTCGACGCTGCCTCTGCATCTGCTCTCTGTGGCACTTAGAGCAATATCCCTGCCACTGTGGGTTTCCATAGTAGTCGCACCCATTCTTACACTTCAAATCGCTCTGGTCGATCCGTAGTGACGGCATCTTCGAAGCAAACATCATATATTTATACGACCGTTGCGGTTTAGACCCGTACCACATTATCACCAACTCGCAAGTACCAAATATTAGACAAATTTTAACACACGGCACTCAAATAGCCTGGCAAATACAGACTCTCTTACTTCAGCCCATCGTCCCTGATTTAGAACTGTTAAACGGTGTTTCACGCGAGAAGTAGCATTCATTTCAATTTACGGCACTATTACGACCAATATCTAACGATTCCCTCGTTATATAGTCTCCCCTTATCATGGAAATGTACTTGAGAATCTGTGATAAAGCAACAAATTATAATACGTAAATCTAAATTACAAACGGGCATTGGACAAGCGTTACAGTTGCAAGTTTTAACCAGAAATACTTACATTTGAAGATGCGGAGTTTGTTTCCACGTTTTATTTAAATGCTGTTACGGAAATTGGAAAAATTTTACATCCACTTACTGACGCGAAATCAAAAAAAAATATTTATTGACGTTGACATATGCTGTTATCTTTTTTAAACTCATTTTTTACGATGAGCAATGACTTTAACACATTCAGTATACTTTTAAACCTGTTATAAAGCTTTATTTAAGATACACGTACACGAGAGTTAAACAATAAACTTAACGTGATTCTAACTGTATGTTAAATTATTTTCACTTCGGTAGCATTTTCCTGAAAGTAAGGTTTATTCGCGCTCCTAGCAACTTTTTCCTTGCAGGCAACGAGTGATACCATAGTTCATTCGTCGGTGGATTCATGAACAGGACGCTGCCGTGCTCCAATTCAATCTTAACTGTAAAAAATGTTTTCTTAAGTAATAATAAATTTTTTAAGTTTTTTCCAGAAATCAACTCCACAACAGCCAACAAAATAATATTAAAATCACCACAAAAGAGCCGCATTCATTACAACCTCTAACCGTATCTACGTATAAATTTGTTTTGTTACCGTTGCTATGGTAACTTGATGCTAAACAAATTAAAATTCTTACTCTTACCAAAGTTCACGAATTCGTTGATATAGAACACTGAAAAGTGGAGAGAAATGGACTACCTACAAATAAAAGACGGCCAGTACACCAAAACTATTTACACAATGGTAAGACTAACAAAAAATACATGAGTATTTATTTACGCCTATTAATAACCTCATAAGGTTAAAAACTATTAAAATGTAAAAAAAATTCGGAAAAAGTGAAAAACAATAAATGAACTATATAGGCAAACACGAAATTAATCACAACGGCGTCGTTAGTTCCGGCACACCCAGAAAGACCTTGATTTCATAATAAGAGATAATTATGTCACGTTATCTAGTCCTACCTAAAAGAAAAATCCCATCAATTACACAGTATAGGTAGTAAGGAAATAAGTGAAAAATCAATTTCGTATGATCGATAAACGAAAATTATCAGGCCATGTCGTTGCTAGAGACTTAAAAAAAGATACAGTCTGAATTGTCGTAAAACGGTGGAATTGATAAGATTAACGACGAAAGATTAATAAAATCCTATAATATCATTAAAAATGATAAGAAATTAATTCTAGACAAGAATATGGATTTAAAATTGACGTCAATACATCTTGGCTTAAATATTTCATGTATTTTGACAATGGGATAGCGACACAACGTGATAATATACAATAATGCAGGTATACCTACAATCCTTGTAAAACGCGTGAGATCATCAAACCACATTGAGCCAGCGAAGTAGACTTTGTGGTGTGTGGAAGCCTCAATACAGACAGGAGGTCTTTTCTATCCCAAACCCTTGGAAAAAAATAAAAACAACACGAGTTATTGGAACGAGGAAAAGTGTTCTGCAATGCCTTTTGACAAAGAACATAAAAAATAAATCAAATTCAAATTACAGTCATAGATAATTTTCATAGAATATGTATTAGCAAAAGAAGGTTTCTTCCAACATTCTCTGCTTAGGGGAGACCCATGTTCTGCAATGTGACAAATAATGGGTTAATAATAAGGACGATAATTATCTATGATGTACACGTTCAGTTAATTAGTTGCATAACAATATCACGTATGTATAGGGCATAAACAAAAGTTTTTTTTAAATTTTAACAGAAAATGTGACATCAGTTATGTGTATTGCAAAACCGTTGTGATTTGATTTCTCGTCAATCTTAGTGTGTCAAATCGTTTCTACACAAGCAAAGAAATGTAAAAGCCTAGTAACAGTTAATCAGAAACGTCTGGATGTTCTATTTTGGGTTGCAACAACTGTGTTATCTAACCAGTCTTATTGAATTGGACATAAATATTTCGATAAGTTTAACTGGCTGGTCGAACCAATACGCTCAGCTCCCCTAAGATCTTAAAGATTTAGGGCTCTGTGTGACATTGCAACTGTTATGAATTGCTTACCACCAGTCACGTCCCGTCACTTGGCATAACAAAAGAAGAAAGTTTTGGACACAAAGGTTTTAGTCTGATAATGGCGCATGAGTATTTCCCTACACATGCACTTGTTATTTTATTATGAAAACTAACGCGGTTATCACATATTATAATATAAAAATAACGGGACTTATTTTAGTCGGAAGCGATCCGACTAGTTTCGACCATAATCGATGTTGTTATTCATTATCACATGTAGGTACCTGTTTGATGTCCTAAAGAAAACATGTCCACTTATTTACTACATGCCTCATGAAGTCTTTTTCATAATTGTTTACAGTGTTCCATAATAGTCAACACGATTTATCAAAATATCAGTTCTATCGGTATAAGTAATCAATATTGTGCAATCCTAATTTATTCATATCTTAAGTGTAGTGAGTATAGACCTTTGAATTTCAATTGTGTAATTTTCAGATAAAGGAAGCAAAGTACGAAGATGCCATTAAGGCACTTAATGACGCTATCAATTTTAATCCAAATAGAGCTGGACTGTCGTTATTGGGATATTGTTACTTCAGAACTCAATCCTTCGTTGAAGCTGCCAACTGCTACGAACAATTAACAGCCATGCACCCTGATATTCCTGAGTACAAAATTTATTTTGCCCAAGCCCTCTACGAAGCTTCAATGTTTGAGGAGTCATACAAAGTTACCATACAAATCAATTCTCCAGAATTGGAAAGGAAAGTAATAAAGTTACAATCAGCCATTAAATACGGTGAAGATGATACATTGACTGCAAAAGGACTTGTTGATGAATATCCTCCAGATGATCTGGACAAAGATATAAACCTTGGTTGTTTGTTATATAAGGACAACCAATACGAAGACGCTTTGCAAAAGTTTTCTAGAAGCTTAAACGTTTTGGGGTTTAATGCTCACCTGCACTATAATATAGCTCTATGCTACTTCAAGCTCAAAGAATACCCACAAGCACTGAAACATATTACACTGGTTATTGAAAGAGGCATACGAGATCATCCAGAGTTGGCAGTGGGTATGCAAGCGGAAACATCTGAAGTAAAATCAGTCGGAAACACTTTAACACTTCATGAAACAGCACTCACTGAAGTTTTCAATCTTAAAGCTGCCATAGAGTATCAACTAAAAAACATTGAAGCTGCAAGAGAAGCTCTAAGTGATATGCCACCAAGACAAGAACACGAGTTAGATGCAATAACCTTACACAACTTGGCTCTTACGTCTATCGATATCAAACCAACAGACGGTTTTGAGAAACTTCATTTTCTACTCCAACAGGACCCATTCCCGCCAGAAACGTTTGCTAACCTTTTGCTGTTATATTGCAAATTTGAGTACTACGATTTAGCAGCCGACGTGTTGGCTGAGAATGCTCAATTCACATACAAATATCTTACTCCATATTTGTACGATTTTCTGGACGCTATAATTACAAGCCAAACATCTCCCGAGGAAGCATTTCAAAAATATGAAGATATTGCATCAAAACATGCTGAACAACTAAGAAAACTTACTAAAGTTGTCCAAGAAAGTCGTTCTCAAGGAGATAATGACCAAGTCAAGAAAGCTGTGGTGGAATACGAAGAGGCTTTAGAAAGATATATCCCAGTGGTTATGGCACAAGCCAAAATTTATTGGGATCAAGAAAACTATGGACAAGTCGAAAAGATATTTCGTAAATCGGTTGAGTTTTGTAACGAATCCGACGTGTGGCGTCTTAATGTAGCTCACGTATTATTCATGCAAGAAAATAAGTATAAGGAAGCTGCTAGCTTCTATGAACCTATTGTTAAGAAACAATACGATAACATTTTAGATGTAAGCGCTGTCGTGCTCGCGAACCTGTGTGTGTCTTACATAATGACGTCTCAAAATGAAGAAGCGGAGGATATTATGAGAAAAATAGAAAAAGAAGAAGAACAGCAAATCTTTGAAGATCCACAAAAGAAGTTTTATCATCTATGTATCGTAAATCTGGTTATCGGCACCCTTTATTGCGCAAAAGGAAACTATGAGTTTGGCATTTCTCGAGTGATTAAGTCACTTGAACCATTTAACAAGCGTCTCGGCACTGACACGTGGTTTTACGCAAAGCGGTGTTTCATATCTTTTCTCGAGCACCTAGCAAAGCACTTAATAGTCGTAAAAGATAATATCATAAAAGATTGCTGGCAGTTCTTGGAAGGATGCGAGACGTACGGCAGACGAGTAAGCACTGTTATCGAGAGTCCTTTTCAAGAAGAAGACGTAAATACAAAAGCTAAACAAACAGTTACATACGAAGCCCGGTTATTGCGTTACATGTTTTATAAGCTTAGAAATATCGATGATTCTGTCACTATTAATAAGTATGAAGATTTGAAATAAAACTTACCTGGTGGAATTGGTTTTTTATCTTTCCCAGGCTTTCTTGCATCTTTGTGTTTAAGAACAAAGGTCCTTTGTTGTCCAAAAGATATTGATGCTATTGGATAATTTGGATCTAACTCCGGTTCGTTATCTCTGTGCTCGCCCATGTGATCGCAGCCATTTCTATATCTGATAAGACATATTGTATTACACTTATAAATTGTACTTGGTACTCAACGTCCTGTATATTCGAATGGGTGTTTCCCGTTCGTCAGTTTGAGGTCAGACTGGTCTGGTAAATTAGATTTTTTTCCCATTGTCTATATCGATTTGATATCTGGCGGTCCGTCAGGATGACAGAAAAATGAATAATCGGGTCAAAACAGTTTTACATTTTATTAGGTAGTTACTCTACTTTGTTATAATACCATATGAACAACCTGTGGCAATAACAGATACCTTATCCAATTAAAGTTCATCTTTTTTGTTATTAAGCTCAAATCGTACGATATTAGAATAAACGTTGGTTTCTATTTGCTATTTAAAGTCAGATTTTCACTATACGAGTACACCCGGACGTAATCCAATCAGATGACTACACGGATGCTACTCGTAACGTTAAAGCACGTAATCCGAGCGCACTCAGACGTTGTCGGCATGCAATAAATACGTTACGAGTGGCGTCCAAGTAGTCATCTGAGATGATCTGAGTACGCTCGTACCGATTGCGCTCGTACGATAACTCGTACGAACGTATAGGAGTCCATTCGCACTTTGGTTTATACCTTACGAGTTCGTTAGCGTCCAAGTAGCATTTAATCTCCTTGCACAATCAGGATGATGACGACTGATCTGCTGCTACGAGGTATACGAGTTCTAGCAGATATGTTAATGCTAACGTAAACAATCTAGGAATGGAAAAACAAAGCAAGAGAAAATTGTAAGACGTGACCAACTGAGTGCTTCAAATAATTTTATTCGAGAAGTGGAAGAGAAAGGTAAAAAGATAAAAACACGTTCAAAACCTCTTTATTAACCTCTTTGAGTCACGTTCATTCCACTTTTTCTTAGGTATTTTCTATTCACAAAATGATCCGAGTATACTTGTAAGAATAGAACCGCGTCAGAGTCCACTCTGATCGAATTCCGACGTCCGAGTGCGCTCTGGTCACGTGTTCACACTCTGTGAGTAGTATCCGAGTAGTCATCAGTGTGTGTGGACTCGATCCGAGCGTACTCATATAGTGAAAACCCGGCTTTAAAGCATTTTTGTTCTATGGTTTGAATTAGGTCTTTTATGAAATTAATAAAAACTTCTTATCTGTCCTGTGGCATTAATACGTGGAAGCAATGATATTATACTTGTAACGTGGAAGTATTATAGACAGTTTTAGGTACTACTGGTAGTAAAGCTGGTAGTAACATAGGTAACTAATCTATCAGATTATCTACCTGTAACCACTGTTACATTATCTAATTAATAAAATATAAAAAGAACAAAAGAACTATTGATAAAACTCACTTGTTGACCAGTACAAAATCGTATTTGATTCCTTTTAGCGACTCTAAAAAATCACGCAACGCTAAAACAGGAGCTGGCCACGGCAAAGCTGGGATAGTTATGCCTGAATAAGTATATGTGATGCCTGGATCGCCGTAAGCCACTTGTTGTCGCGGCAAATCATAAATCTTGCCAAATACCCTACAAATACAATGAACTTAAAAAATGTAATCTTCCAAACGATATCTATGTACTAACGTTCAGATAATCATTGCTTTGTTATAAATACACATTAAATAGCACATTGAACTTTTACAACACAATGAAATCTGTAAGTACCTACCTTTATTAGATTTTGAACTTTAAAATTTAAAGCCCAGCATGCTATTGACTATCTATCTATACATTCAATTCAGTGGCATCATGTCCACATAACCATAGCATAAATAAAGACAACTATTATATAGGTACTATTGAATAACAACTTACTTAATTTTAGCAAGGTGTCCTGTGAAGTACTCCAATGTACTTTCAAGCTCCTGATATAGTGTACTGGCTACTGCCTTTGGTATTGCAACCGTGTAATCTAAATCTAAGCCTTCTTGCTTGATAGATTTCCAAGAAATTGTCTCCAAATCGATCAAATGCAACTTTGTGGCCATTTTTTATTAAATATTTTGCAATGTTTTGGGAAAACTTGACTAATTTGGCAACACTGTAAATGTCATTTTTGCACCGATGACACAAAAGTTTTGTGCATAATAATGTGTAAGGCCACAGTTAAATTTATTTTTAGTTAACCCGATTTACGCCAAAACTGCTCATAAATATATTAATTACTAATGTTCCAAATTTTAATATCGTGCAATATTTTTTACAAATATAAACTTAAGAACCAACACTGTTAGACCCATAGATGGGTACCTATATACTAAATCTATGGTTAGACCCGTCAAACTTGAATATTACAATGTTGCTAGTGCATAATAAATAAATTATTATTACCCTATTTAAAAAAATATAAAATGCATAGTAATTTATAAGATTAAAAAAGTAAATTTATTTTTTAACAAACAAAATAATATTTCAAAATAATACATAAATTCTTGAACGTCAGTGTCGCGGCTGTACACCCGAGAAGAATACATTTCACATACCTATCCTGAAAATTAACACCTTTGCTAAAAAAATAAAAAAAAAATAGTGTTTCTACAATTTTTAAAGCTTTTTCCGAAAAGCTCAGGAAACGGCCACTGAATTTACTTTCTCTAATACATGTTTCTTCAAGTACACAAAAGGTACAAAATATACATAAGTGAACATTGTAAACACATTCTCAGGCTTATTTTTCCAAATATGTATAGGTATATAGATTTTTCTGGATAAGCACGTAAAGGTATACAGCAGGTACCCCGGATGCGTATCTTTTAAAAGATATTATGTATTAGATCTGCCATAAATTGATACCATACTGAAAAATACGCCGCGATACTGGCAAATACAAAATTTCTATAACTTCATGCACATAACATAGGAGGCGCAGGTGCCGGAGAAATGACATCATTTTTATTCGTTTCCAAGAAGCGTTGAAATATTTCGGAGCCAGTTAAAAATTTGCGATTTGCTAAATAGTCCAAAGAGGATTTTTTTTGCAATGTCTCGTTTTCATTGATGTACGTTTCGTGTATTATAGTTGTGGATCTGGAACTAAACACAAAAAAATTAACAAAACGCGTCAAGTATACCCAGTAAATTAATGAATGATGCTCGAGTACTTGAAATCGTCAAGTACCTACATTTTTACAATTCAATATTAACAACACCAATGAATACCGACTTCTGATTTTTTTTATAATATCAAGTGACGGGACAGACAAGTCGTGCGCCTGATGGTAAGCTACATGCCTGTCCATAACAGTTGCAGTACCACTCAGTGCTTTAAATCGCAAAGATGTGACTGCCACTGCGCCCGTCACCTTCAGACATAAGTTGACAAGTCCTATGTGCCAGTAATTTCACTAAAAATGATACTTATATGACTCTAAATATTTTTTATTAACTGTAACAATTTAGCTTTTTCACAGGTCTTTTATATAAATAGAGTTAATTAATTTTAAAACACTAGAATGTTTTCAAAAAGGTCTTAAAATTAAGATAAATTTGTTAGATTTATTCATGACATTTTAGTGCGAGAATATACGTTCTTTTTTTCCATCCGATAGTCTGATCCGACTACTGGAAGGCGCTCGTACCATATAATTGTATGAACACTCAATACACGTCCGATTCGATTATCGGATCGGACGTAACGTGGCGTCCGAGTCAGAAATAGCGTCTGATTTTATTACCGATCGGATTGTGTGAAGGCGCACTCTCTATACTTTTGCGGGGAGACGACATACACGATTCCTTCCGATTTGCAACGTTGCCAATGCAAATTATTCGAAATCCCCAAATGGCGAGAGCAAAGGTCATATTTCCCACATGTTATAATATTTATTCATTCTCAGTGTTTATTACATTACTGTTGTTACGCTTAAAAATATATCAAATAATTAAGAAAGTCAAAATGTGCCCATCTATCACATATACGTTATGCTATAATTCGAAATAAACTCAACAAGTTGAATTAAGCTTAAACCTTAATATTTAAGCTTGACGAGTAGCAGTTGTGGTATTAAGGTCTGTCCATACATATCCGGGCCGTGCCCGGGACGTGGATGGGTCGTGCTCCGTCAGAGGCTCAAAAAAATATCGTTGCGTTTATTTTGTATGAACTCGTTCTCACATATTCCGTGTCCGTGTTTGACCGGCGCCGGGAGGGGCCCGCAGTTCATACAAACTAGCACGCCCCGTCCACGTCCCGGGCACGGCCCTGATGTGTGTGGATAGTCCTTTAAAATACCTACTGCTCGGCTTTGTTCGGCAACAGCTGTATTCTTTTTTCACACCGGGGTCCGGTCAAAACGAGGAATGGTCGCACGCTCAACATGCACCGACTGATCATCATCATCCTATTTAAGAGCCAGGCTCTTGTCGGTGACTGATAATAGTAGTAACTTTACAATTCAAGACAGAGTGATTCTAATCCTACTGGATAATTTTATACATATAAGCTAATGCTAATAATTCTATATAAATGTCACTATATAAGCAGCGCATGTGCGATATCAATATCATTCATAAACAATTAAATAAATAGTGTTTTTATCAGAGATTATCAATGTTCTTACATTATTATTAAATATGATAAAATTCTAGAATGTGAGGGCATTGTCCCCACATAGCGTAATCCAAACAAATCCCCAAAAGAGTTGTTGAGTTGAAATTCCCTGTATTTGGGGAATTCTCCATAAATTGGCCACACTGCAGTTAGTTCCGAAAAAGTCTGACGAAAGAATCGAACGTCTATCGGACGTGTATTGAATGATTCCGATCCGATAGTCGGATCCGACCACCAGACACGAAATCGGACGTGTATTACCGCACTATAATATATAAATAAAATTCTAAGGGTCGTATTCCAGAACTCTACTCAATGCTCAAGTCAGGACTTGAGTATGATTTAAAGCAATGAAAAACATACTCAAGTCCTTGCCATTACGGTCGTATTTCCAGTGCTTGAAATCATAGTCAAGTCCTGACTTGAGCATTGAGTAGAGTTCTGGAATACGACCCTTAATCCACATGTGTATAATTTAGGTAATACGTTTTGTATATTTTATTGTAAAAAGTGTTCTACGATACAATACACCAGTACCGGCTCTACCTAAGGTGAACGGTGCAAATGGGTCGTCGGGACAAGCGTCGATGACGGATGAGGACACTTGGTCTGACGATCTCGGCATGACAGACGAGGAGTTGGATCGAGCCGTGAGGCGTCTCGGTGCTCGGAACACTGCGCCTGGCCCGGATGGTGTCTCGGGCAGGGCGTGGGTGTTGGCTCTCCACGCTGGACTGGGGAACCACATGAGACGGTTGTTCACCAGCTGTCTCCGGAGCGGTGTGTTCCCGTCCGGCTGGAAGTCGGCGAGGATGGTCCTCATGAAGAAAGAAGGTCGACCCGCAGACTCTCCCTCTGCCTCTGACTCTCGACGAGGCCGGCAAGTTGTTTGAAAGAACACTTGCCGAGCGGCTCAGCGGGCATCTTCATCGCGAGTAGGGCCTGACCTGTCGGAAGACCAGTACGGCTTCCGGCAGGCGCGGTCGACGGTGGACGCGATCCTTCGCGTTCGTACACTAACGACATAGGTACTGTCCCGGGGCGGAGTGGCGTTGGCGGTAAGCCTGGATATCGTCAACGCCTTCAACTCCTTGCCCTGGTTGACCGTTAAGGAGGCGCTCGAGTATCATCGAGTGCCTCCGTACCTGAAGCGAGTTTTTAGGTCCTACCTATGCGACAGGTACATTACGTAACCGGGTCGTGTGTGGGGTTCCGCAGGGGTCTGTCCTTGGACCACTCCTTTGGAACCTCGCATACGATGCTGTCTTGAGGGTCGCACTCCCCCCGGGCGTGCATCTGGTGTGTTATACTGATGACACCCTGGTGTTCGCCGGAGGGGAGGACTTCGATAGGACCATCCAGCTCGCTGAGCTCGGGGTCCGCACATTCTGGCGGAGATGGACGCGTGTATTTACGCGCGCCTCCACCAGGCAGAGGAAGCTCCGCAACCGGAAGTGCGGTGGCAGGAGCACCGACGGGCGTTCGAGAAGTGGCGCGAGAGGCTGGAACAGCCGTGGATCCCGCGCCAGCGCACCGTCGGCGCGATCCTGCCCAACCTCGAAGTCTGGTTGAGCCAGCGTAAGTGCGTCACCACGTTCCGAATGACACAGATACTCACCGGGCACGGATGCTTCGGTGAGTATTTAAATCGGATCCGACGCGAGTTGACGACGCAGTGCAACCACTGTGGGAGCGACCAGGATTCCGCCCAGCACACGCTGGAGGAGTGCCCGCATGGGCCTCCGAGCGGAACCTCCTGGTTGCCCGGATCGGGCGAGATCTCTCTGTATCCCATGAGGCAGTGGTCTCCTTCTGTGAAGCGGTGATGCTTCAGGAGGAGGTCGCCGAGCGTGATCGGGAGAGGGCCAATCCCGCTCGGCATCGGCGTACCTTCGCGGCTGCGGACGATCGGAGCGGGGGCTTCGTTCGCCAGTAAGTTAGGCAGCCGCGAGGAGGACGACGGGGCGGTGTGACCCGCTTCGTCGTGAGGAGAGGAGGGGGAGGACGTAGCTCCTCCTATGTGCTGGGGGGGTTCCGGAGCGCAAAGTCGATCCCGGATCCTTCCCACTAGAGCACCCAAGAAGGCCACCGTGGGATTTTAGCCGGTACAAGTATAAAGCATAACCTCCCGCTGCCCCCCACGGCGGAGAGATATCCTATGAAGATTTTCCCACGTAAAAAAAAAGGGTCCAAAGGTGCTCTTCCACAGATGCGAGATGAGCGAGGATTGAAATTTGTATGGTAAAATTTTCGGTGGATATGGTCTGGATTGACGAAGATGTGCGACGCGAGAATTGAAATATTGGTTGATATGATATTGAACCGTACTACACAGAGTATTTTTTAACTTAGCAACGGAAACACGATTCCTCGCGCGAGCTTGCGATGGCTATTAATATTAATCGCGAGATTGTGGGTTATTTACGATTTGAAATTTTTTAAAAGATGACTCCGTCGAATTCTTTTTCCATTAACATTTTTAATAATACTAATTTGCAGGACGGGAACATATTTAATAATATTAATTAATGGCAATTTTTGGTGAAAATTGATCTGACAGATTTCAATTCTCGTCTCGCCTTGCCGAGCGTTGCTCATGACGCCTCCGAAGACCCTGCGTCGCTCGCAGCACAAGCGAAGTAAACGAGATATTGCTTCCTACCATCATGTATAATAGCACCATTTGCATCCGAATTTCCGATAAATGTGGAAAATATAAAAGCAAGTATTTCATTTTGACCGCGTGTCTACTAGAGATTGCACCCGGGCACTACATGGGTTAGCGTAGGCGCTGCAACTCACCACTTTTCAAAGTGAGAAATTGTTAAACCGTGATTTCTAGAACTCGAACATCCTTGGATTATTACCGAAGTATCCCACGACTGTCCCTAACCCTCGTGAATGTTTTTCCAAAACCCCGACAAGGCAAATCAATTGGAGCTATTAAAAATGTTACAAACAAATTGAAATGATATTAACAAAAATTAAAACGTTTTGCAATACATTTTTTCGGTAATAATCCATACTGCAAGCTCTTTAAAGCAATTAATTACTTCTGAAAATCCAAGAGACACTCTTTGTCTTGATACACTGTGTACTCTCTTATCCTTCTGATTGCATCACCATTGTCGAAGTCCCGTTCGTAATCATACTCGTACAATTTCTCTATTATACCATGTTTATCCTTCACAGTCCAAACGTATTCACCAGGTAGACCTCTGAGCTTTGGTTTCGGTCCTTGTTCTATGAGCGAAATATTTTGATCTTTAGCCTCTGCGTGAACTTCCTCAATCACAGGTAGTTTTTTCAAGTCCTCTAGATTAATATTGTGTCTTCTTGTCGCTTGCCAGGTCGAAGGCGAACTCGGAGAATACCGAGATTTCTGTACAAATCTTAATATTTGTTTGCTCAATTCAGAACTCAGGAGGTTATTTTTATTCAGCACGATAAATCGGTTGCAGTAAGATTTCAATGTTCTATCATTTGACTTATATGCCTGAGTAAACAACATCATGAAGTCTCTTTCAGTGTCTTGCTTGTCTTGTATAAGTTTCTGCATTCGAACTTTCAAAAACAAATTTTCTTGATGAGTTACATGATACAGCTGTTGTAAGTGCATGCATCTTGTTCGATATTCTTTAATTTGCTTCTGGGAGACTTCGATTTGACCTGAGAGTCTATTTTTTGCCATCGTCTGTAGTTGATGCTGCAATCTAACATTTTTATTTTCTTGGACTGCAGCACATAGGAGCCTGGCCAAATTATTTCGCTCTTCACCGACTTCGCGAAGTTTTTTGAGCAACAAACCGTTTAAGAGATGGCCGTCCAGTGGAAAATTATTTCCATTGCGGCCCTTCATCAAATATTTCGTGACAAACTGTTTAGACATCTTCCAACATGTAACAATTATTTTAAAAGCGATGTCTCTCACATTATCGGCTATTAATTGCAAATTTCTTTTAAGTTCTTTTGTGTTTATTTTCAGTATTTGATTCCTGGTGTAAATGACGATGTCAGACTTTCGGTTGTAAATGGTGACGGCCAGTGCCCCCGCGATGAATGCAACGTAGTGCACAATTGTCATCCCATTTCGGCTACTTTTGTATGATTGATTGTAAGGTGAACTTTTTGGTGCAACTGTCAAGTTTTTATAGATGAACACTGGGTGTGCATTGGTTACGGTATCTGCAGAAGCAATCCCATAAGTTATTAAAACATAAATCTAAAAGTCAACATTTTCTGACTACCTAGGTACCATGTACAGATTCTATAAACACCTAAAAAAAGGCGGGCTCTTGTTTAGGAAACCTTCCGAAGCTCACACTGAAAGCCCTAAAATAAGCAGGCCAAAATATACAATTTGAAGCGACGGAATAAATGGAAATCCATTTTCGAGATATGATTCCATAAATTCTAAATTCACATTAATCAAGTGCCTTGCATCAATTCTCTCGTAGTGCTCTTTATTTATTATGGATGCTATATCTGCTGCGTTTGCTGACCATGTGGTTCTATCTACTTAAATAATTGTAGGTAAATGACTCGACGACATCGCAACATCAACTGGAATCCTATTCATTTCCAGCCATGGCATTACCAATCCATTGGAGGTACCTACCTCATGCACGGACCATCAGTGAAGGCACTAGTGAAATTGAATATCGAAGTACAAAAACAATCTCAAAGCCATAAAACTTACCGTTACTTTTAATTTGTTTTACATTAAAAACAAACGTATCAATACAACAAAGTATTGCCCACATAACAACCGAAAATATAACAAGCCATCTCAGTGCAATGTACATTCTAACTCAAGAAACGAAAGTTACACTTATTCCCTTTTACGAAGAAATATTATATTTTAGCCTAGAAATGCACTGCTTCTTTACGATAAATTTTATCATACTGTGTGAACAGTGTACATGATTATAATATAAATTATTTTCATTGCAAATCGTTAAATTCGTGACACGATATGACATTTTTTTTGTGTAACGTTTTTTCAAGACATTTTTGCGATTTGTTATATGCCAGTGCCAAAATTCCAATGACCTTTTTTGGCGATAATAATTCGCCAAAAAAGTAACAATTTTAAACCAGTATTATTTTAGTTCGAATCATAGATTTACTATACTAAATCTATGGTTCGAATACAAGCTAGTCCTCTTATGTATATTATTTAACCATAATGTTGTGAATTTATATCTATCTTGTTTGTCTTATGCCAAAAACTTTCCAACTGCGTGATTTTCCAGGTACTACTACTCAATAACGATATCAATGAAAGTCCAATATCCCCTTAAATTAAATCATCCGATAATAACTAAAAAATTTCAAAAATATATATTTAAAGTACCTACTTTAAGCATCATGATATTCATGATTCAAAAAATATAATACAATATATTACATGTTAGTGACGTCTCTGCCTGGAGCTGCCAAACTGTCAGCGACGAATACTATTTATGGCGTGGCAAACCAAGCTAACGGTTTCTTTTTACTTTTTGCTGGTGTGCTCTCGACGCGTATTTACCTATCGTTGATTTATATAACGTCCTGTGCTTTTCAAATATGAACATTAGATTTTGTAACCGATTTTTATTTCATTAAAATTATTCTTAATTTCTAGTCGTTTTTATGATTTCTGGTTTAGATTTCTAACAAACAATTAATACAGTGACATCTCTCGTCAGCGTCAGGCTCAATTTATTTTGCGACGAAACGGAATGGAAACAATTTTTGTAACAATACTGTATGTAGCATAATGAATTTTATAGTCAATTTTGTAAGGTACAAACTAGATACGAGCCAAAATTTTTCGCGGAATGCGCGACCATCCTCGAGCACGCGCGAGAATTCCACTAAAAGGGATGGGAAAAACGAGATTTGAAAAATTTTTTATTGATTTATTAAATTATTAGAAAAAATTATTTCACAACAGTAAAAAACCTCCAACAACCACACCACAACCACTTGTTGTTGGCTCCTTCATTTTCGTTCAGCAACTTCAACTTTTTATTGGAAAAATATTTCTTTTTCTGAAAAATATGATTTGAAAAAATCAGTACAGAGTACTAAAAAAACCGACCTCAAAAGTCTTTCATCCCCTAGTTTGCCACCCTTAGAGGTGGAATGTTTTTTTCAACTTTACATCTGAGGTACCCTCTTTCCAACAAAGAAAAGAGTCATCAAAATCGGTCCACAAATTATCGAGTTATCGCGTAACATACATAAAAAATACATACACAGTCGAATTGAGAACCTCCTCCTTTTTTTAAGTCGGTTAAAAAATGGAAATTTTTCTATGACCCAACACTAGGCATAGGAGCCAAAAAATTAAGAATAAATGATCAAAAGCTATGACAAGAACAAAGTTTTATTTCTCTGTGATAATCACACTGCTTTGCGGGGCAGCGTAATGCCATAAGTCTGAACAAAAATCGCAGGATTTTGTGGTCACAATATTTACACAATTTAATTTTTAATAATAACGTTTTTAACCAACTTCAAAAAGAGGTAGAGGTTCTCAATTCGACTGCATTTTTTTTACTATGTATGTTACGCGATAACTGCGGCCGTTTGTTTTGAACCGATTTTGATGATTCTTTTTGTCGGATAGAGATTACCTTAGTATTTGTCCCATTTAAATTTCAAAGAGATATTCCACCTCTAAGTACCCTTAGAGCTTAGCAAACTAGGGGATTAATCCGACTTATTGGATTTCACCTACTTTCCGTTAACTGATTTCAATAAAGTTTTTAGTAGCAGTAGAGCTCCTTGTGAAAGAGTTCGTCCAGGGCTTAGAATAATAACGCATAGAAACCTAGTCCGCACACGCTAAGTGAGGCAAATTGAAGCGCGCCCAAAGGGCCTACACGAGCGGGCGGGCCTTCAGTGCTCAAGGTCAACATGCACCGCGAACAGATCAAGAATTATACTGACCTTTCTTATCATATGAACAAAAGACGGGCGGAATGTGACTATCGTGCAGGTGGCACATAACGGTCACACGTGGTACTTTAAATGAGGAGCTGGCGAACAAATGCGGACTTGTCCATACAATCAGTATTCTTTTTTATTGTACTTTATACCTTAGTAAGTAAACATCTTTGCATTGCCGAAATATTTTCAATCAATTCCAGCTTTTTCTCTTCGGAAAACAACTTCTAAATTTGCTTTTGTATTCAAAAACGGACTTGTCCTGTTTAAAGTTAGATAAAATTTAGCTTTGTTTCGGTTTTCAATCAAACCCAGACAAAAATAATACAAGTATTTTAATGTTAATGGATTTTTAAACAAACTGTGACTTGTCCATTTAATTTAACCAATATTTTTACATGGGAACATTTATTTAATTATGGCAACTATATTCAATAAAAAAGTTAAATCAGCTGTTACAATTTTGTTGTAAAAAGGTTGTAATTGAAGTTTTGCTTTTGAAAATGGGAGAAAACGAGTCAACTGTAGCTGATATTAATGACGGAACTCGTAAAAGGAAAAAAAAAGAACGGGCTGCTTCAAGGAGTAAGAAAACAAAGTATTTTAAAGGTTACCTACATTACTGTGAAGTTTAGGTTATGTTATCCAATTCAAACCTGATTCATTTTGTTTTAGGTACGTAGATAATGACCCTCTTGCTCTGAACTTTGAATCAGTGTGTGATCATAAAAAGGGGAAATTTAAATGTCAAACTTTAACAATTAACGAAATTGTATATAACCGCAAGTTGTTGTATGAGAAAACTAGCAAAAATGAACAAGATGTATACCTAGTGCGATTTATATCACCATGTCCAATCATGAGGGAACGGTCGAGGGCCACATCTATGAAACCTCAGAGAAATAAATACTTTGTGACTTTCTTTTTTTTAAGAGATTCAAAACGTATTGTTAAAGTGTGCAAGAAGTTTTTCTTAGCTGCCTTAGGTCTTGGTAAGCACAGAGTGAATACCATTGCTAGTAAAATATATGAAGGAAAAACGCCCCATGACAACAGAGGCGGCGATCGCAAAAGCGCTCAAAATTTAGAGAAAAAAGAGAGCGTGAAAAAGTTTCTGGCTGCATTGCCAGCTAAAGAATCACATTATAATAGAAAAAAATCGAGGCGTGCTTATCTTTCTTACGAGTTGAACATAAGAAAACTGTGGGGATTGTACAACACCTCCGTTGATGATGATCTTAAAGTGACCGAAACAATGTTTCGACGAGTTTTTGAAAATGATTTTAATATTGGGTTCTCTTCTCCTTCATGCGATGTCTGCAGCACTTGTGAAGTATTGAAAAATAAACAAAAAATCGAAAAAGATCCCCAAGAACTTCAATCACTAAAAGTACAGCTTCGTGTTCACAAAATAAGAGCTAAAAGATTTTTTGAACTTGTTAAAACAAGCCCAGAAAATTCTTTGACAATCTGCTTCGACCTTCAACAAATACAGTGCCTTCCAAAGACGCCCCATTCAGGAATCTTTTTATTTGAGGCAAATCGGACTGTATGCTTTTTGTGTTACAGACATTCCTACTAAAGAACCACATTTTTTTATTTGGACAGAAAATCAGGCCAAAAAAGGATCTACAGAAATAGCGTCTGCTCTTTTGACGTACCTGAATTCTGCCGATTTATTGGGAGTTGAAGTTTTGCGCCTTTTTGCTGATGGATGCGGAGGGCAAAACAAAAACTCTCACGTAGTGCATATGTTAATGTTTTGGCTAAAAAATTACGCGCGGCAAATGTGGCTAAAATCGTTTTAACATTCCCCGTGCGCGGTCATAGCTTCTTGCCAGCTGATAGGGTGTTTGGCAGAGTTGAAAAAGATCTAAGAAAAAAACCATTCATTTTGAACCCAGAAACTTACCAAGAGATTTATACTAAACACGGCAAAGTACACAAGTTAGCTGAAGACTGGAATCTTTACGATTTTAAACAACTGGAAAGCTATTACAAAAAGGTGGATAACATCAGGGACGCAAAACTAATAATAATAGAAAGAAAAGCAAGTTTAAAAGATTCTCGAAACACACACGATTCATCAAGCGGAAGGCAGGGTTCTATCGCGCCATCCAGGGGGAGAACTCATCAACGGCGTGGCAGAGGTAAAGGACGTGAGAGATCACGTGGTTTTCGAGGAAGAAATGAAAGTCGAGACGAGAACAGTTTCACTCATATACACTGTGGCGTAAAAGTGTCAAATTTTTATAATGTTCCTGAAGATGACCTTAGCGTGGTGTCTTTGCTAAAATCATCACAGAATCATCCAATGGTGAATGAGATTAAGCAGCAGAAAAAGAAAGACGTGGAGCAAATCCTGACCAAACAGTTCGGAGATCAATTTAACTGCCTCTGTGGCCGAACGGTTACCATGCCGGACTGCCAGAGGTCCCAGGTTCGATTCCCGGGCCGGGAGAAATGTTTGTATGGCTTACATTTATTTCTCTCGTGAGTTTGGGTGTAATTTGTGGTTGTCTATGTGTGTGTGTCCATGGCACCCGCGACACAGGGTTTCCCTAGTGCGGGGCTATGTTGAGTGTGTGCGTTATTTATTTATTTATTTATTATTTATTTAATGGTCACAAAATCCTGAACTTGAATGGTTTAAAACCATTATTTCCAATGAAACAGCTACTACATCTCATCAAACATGTGCAGAAAATAACGTCGATGACGATGATGTTGACTCCAATGTCGAGGAATGTGATTGTTGTGAGCCCGATCTGCAAGATTTTGTCTAATTTTGTGATTAAATTTTTAATATGAAAAATTTGAGTTTCATTTCAAATACGGACATGTCCATCAATTTATCAACCAAAACAAGAGTTGTCCAAACTTTTGAACAAAACCAGACTTGTCCAAGACAAAAAAAAATTTAAAAAAAATATCTATTCAGATTTTTGATAAACATGCAACGGATACGTTTTCGTGTTTTAATGACCCTCGCATGCACTAAAAATCAGATATCTGCCAAGTTTTCTTTTGCTTGTTTCAAAACTTTGCCCCTCCTGTAAAAAATCATTAATCGGACAAGTCCGCTTTTGTTCGCCAGCTCCTCAAATGCAACAATTGAAAAATTACTTTGATTGGATTTTTGCATAATTTTGCTGTAAATAAGTTTTAAATAAAGTTTTATTAATGCCTAATATTATTTTTTATCAAAACTCAATAGTCAAGAACCATTCAGGATAAGAAATGTTCCAATTTTGCAAACATAGTTTTTTAGTAAAATTTACTCCGTTTGCACATTAATAGCAATAATTTCATATTTACATTAGATACAATGAGAAATGATATCATTTTGAAATCCTCATTAAACCTACATTATTTTAAAGTACTTGGCCACACAGGTTATCATACTTTTTTTTTATACAGAAGGCGCGTAAACTTCGTAAAAAATTAATTATTTCTCTGAAAAATGAAGTTAAACTTTTTTAAAAAAAATGTACATTACTTAGTCATACCATTTACTGCTTATCTAAGGACACAGTTACCGTAGAATATTATGACACCAAAAAACCAAATAAATTCATTCATTTGTAGTCATAGTGCACAAAAACCTAAAATAAGATAAAAATAATTAACTTTTAAGAAAAAAAACATTCCTTGGGTACTACATGGGATAGATTTTTTTTTTGCATTGTTTTTTGGAACAGTCTTAAGCTGTGCTATAAGCCATTTCAGTATGATACATTCATTACCGGACACCCTGTATATTTTGACATAAGTTTACCAAATAAACCACTTTTCTTTCTTTCATCAATAATAATGAAACGAATATCTCTCATGTCCCCCCACGAATGCCCCAAATCTGCGAATTTTAAATTATCTCGGTTGTCTGTCGATAAAGCGTCAATGGTAGGACTTTGTATGTTTGGTGTTCTGCTAAAAGAGTAATGGTTTGTCAGTGGCTATCAAACGAACTACTATTCAGCTGCCATTACAATTTTTTTCAATGGACGTCTTCCAAATTGGTTCCACTGGGAATCAAACCTGGGAACTCCTCCTCATTATCCACATTAGGCCGCTTGAGTAGTTCATAATTAAAATACACATTTACATCTGTAAATGATGGTAGATCATGATCTGCCACTTAAAGAGAAACAGATAAAGTGTAACACTTTGTCAATGCAGATGTGGCTTTTCTAATTACATTATTGTGAAATTTTTCTACACAGGTGTTCTATAATAAATATACTAATTAACCAAATGTTTTAATCCTTTAATCTAAATAATTTCTTAAGTTTAACTTGAATAGCGAGACCTAACAATATTACATTCTTTCTGTACCATTCTAGATTGTATTGTAAATGTGTTTTCCAATTTTTATCTAGGAAAGCTTTGTAGAAGATACTCATTTCGTCTGCTGTGAGGCTTTGTTTCCCTTCTGGTAGGTTTTTCTTTAAATATTTCTCCCTTTCCTGAAAATCAAAACATTTTATTGACATAAAAAATAATTTTTATCATAACAAAAGTAAATGAAAATTGGAAATGACTGATAACAGGTTAATGAGTCAGCCGTGACCATGGGACCTGCACCCCAAGTCTGCAAATTTTAAATCATCTCAGTCGAGTGTCGATAACTCTATTTTGGCAAGACAGGATTTAATGTGTCTGGTAATCTGCTAAAAGTTAAAAGAAGTGGCTTGTTAATTCATAATCAAAATAATCTTTATTTCATAGGTAAGCATTATTACACTTGAAATCGTCATGTTGGCAAAACTCTACCGCTCATTCATAAGGCAGATTCTCCCGCTTATTCCCAGTTGTCACCACTGGCTTTGTTCCCACTGGCGACAAGTGGAAAAAAAACCATGTTAACTTGGTGGTGACAAACGGGATAAAAAAGTCTCAGTTGTTACTAATGGGATTAATAATGGGATTTTTTTCCCATTTGTCGCCACTAGAAATCACCACTGGTAACAATTGAGACCATTTTTATCCTGTTTGTCATATGGATAACATACGGGATCTTTTTCCCATTTGTCGCTACCGGAAATCACCACTGGAAACAACTGAGACTTTTTTATCCTGTTTGTCACCACCTGGTAACATGGGATTTTTTTTCCCACTTGTTGCCAGTGGGAACAAAGCTAGTGGTGACAACTTGGAATTAGTGGATTCTCCTAAGAAAAATGAGCAAGAAACTCTAAGGGTTGCTATTTGTAAATAACATTTGTACACATTCAACATTTACAACCTTTTTTTTTGTTTTCAAACATCAGAACTACCTCCATGAATGGGTTACTACCACGGATTTTCGTCATCCATGTACTCAGAAGTTGTATAATAACCTTAACTATAAAGTTTTTATTTCACTATAGTTTTAAAGCTCGTGAATGGCAAATTTTGTATATCAACCGGAATCTTGGTATAGAAGCGTATACATTATATTTTTATTCCTCGTGTTAATTTCATGTCTGTCACTATTTTTCATATAGAAATTACTTAATATAAATTACATTTTCATAAATGTACTGTGAATGAGCTATTCAATGGCGAGGCGACGGTACGTCATTGGCGTGGTCTACTAATTATTTGACATAAAGAACATACTTTTAATTCGAAGACTAAATTGCTGTTTAACTGAGATAAAACATTAAGACAAGTGCTTTTCTAGTTTTTGTAAGGCAACATCGACCATTATTAATAGAATGAATAAATTAATGCCATCACTGGTTGCGAATGGCGCAGGATCGAAAATATTGACGCAATAAAGAACAGGCCTATGCCCAGCAGTGGGTTGATGATAATGATGATCACTGCCATTCTACAGAGACTCTGTTGAGACTCAACTAGATTTCCATTGCAACTAGACTTTTGCAAAAATCAAATGTTATGTTTGCAATAAAATCTCAATCATAGATTTAGTATATAGGTACCTATAGATTGGCAATGCAAGTGAAAGAGCGTTAGTATACGCATATGTTAGAGCGAGATGGGTAGACGAGACCATTTCATTACATGCTATGAGCCTGTATGAACTTACTGTCAGTTGAGAACGAAACAAATTTTGTTTATTTTTGAAAAATATTAGGTTTTAAGGTGTGAAATAGTGTTAATTACACATGTATAAGCCATGGTTAGGCGTGCAGTGTCCGTATGTAACACATCTAAAAACGAAAACTCACAGAATGGTATATTTCACATGTGAGTACTATTTGAATTTTTAGCTGTATAATATAGTATTAATATTATAATTATATTAATAATAATATATATCGACCCCTCCTACGTAAAGTATTGTATGTCGAAATTGCCAAGTTTACAGGGGAGCGTTTTAAAGTTCTGAATTCACTGAAAGAGTGATCACCATAGATCATCTAACCGATATCTAGGATTTTATAATACTCTATGTGAGTAATGAGCTTTGCCGAATAAAACTGAGAAATGCTAAAGTCACATGTTATGTTCGTTTCAGTGAATTCAGAACTTTAAAACGCTTCCCTGTAAACTTGGCAATTTCGACATACGATACTTTACGGAAGTAAGTTAAGTTTAGAATATATTTTTCTATTAAGGTCGCATTCAAAAACCTTAATATTTAAGCGTTATTAGTGACGATTTTCTAGGCAAAAGTAATGAGTTTCATCCATTATTTTTTTATTGAATGATTAATCAACTAGATAATTAAAGTCTGTGCATTTTGCGGTAAGACTGTAACACTGGTACTTCACTTCAGTATTCTAACTCGGGTTGCGCTATTGCCATCTCCGTCGCTCACACGAGAATCATAATTATTTTGGTGAAGAGAATCATAATTATTTTGGTGAATGCGACAACAAAGTGAAATATGTTTATCGATATCATTGAGTCAGTGCATGGTACAACACTATTTATCTTGCTCACATGCACATTACACACAGATGTATTTTTGTTTTCATCTCATCTCAAATACTTCAGGGCCGATCTATGGATACCTATACACTAAATCTATGATCTCAATGGAATTACTTTGACCAGTGGTTTTAAAAAAATTTAAGGAATTGGGGACCCGTACAAAGCCCGGAATGTTAATTTGTTTGTTAAAAAAACACAGGATAGATATCTGAGAAAATTGTTTCATCTCCAATGTGTAGGTATTGCTATTTAAGTAACACGCTATATTCAATGAAACAAATTATCATCATCATCTAAAGAACAAAGTGCAATGTGATTATACAGCGGAAAGAGGTTAAAACATAATCTCGTTGTTCAAAAGGCCAGTATAAAGGTGTTGTCAGATTTTTATGTATTTATTAATTAGTTTCAGAAATATAAAATGAACAACAGTTGATCTTGACTATGGATATCCGCGGTCAAGAGCAACGAACGAAATGTACAATGTCCTGAGAATAAGCAGCATCTTGCTCTATCATCTTGGTCTTTGTTCTACGGATGAGTTGAATTATATGACAATCTATTCTATGTATGTATGTCTAATCTAATTATACCTTCACTATGTAGCTAAAAAGTCTCTACAAATTATATTTTAAACTTTGATACGCCGAAAAACTTACGCGGTTTTCAAATGTAGCCAACAGCGACGATGAGTTACATACCTGATAAAATCGGGAATTGTGTTGCGTCCAAAAATTCTGATTCCAATCTTGCACCTCCGCCCTCATTTCTCTGTATTTCTTTTCCAATTCTGTCTCATTCACTGATTGTTTAAATATTATTCTTCGCAGATTAGACGCAGGGTCTGGTGGACCGATCATGTCGGTGCTTATTTTCTTCGGGTTAGGCGGCTGAATTGACTTACTTTCTGATGTAGTACTCGTGTATCGTGTTAACAACATACATGATGTATGCCTAGATATTCGATAACTCAACATTATTATTACGATTTACGAGATTTATAATACAGTTAAAACATCTCTTGTAATCAATTTACGTCAAACAAACAAAATCAGCTGAGCTCAGCAGGGGAACTCTGATTATTATAAAAAGCAATTTGACAGGTGTCAAAACATAGCCAAGTAAAAAAGACTAGGCTAACGCTATGAACTCTCGGAGCGATTTTCACTAGGTAAAAATCGCTCCCTACTGTTGCATAATTTTCCGAAAAATTTCAAATAGTAGAAATTTTTCCGGAAAGAATCTCGAAAAATTGTGAAATTTTAAAAATTGGAAAATTATTTCGTGGGCTCGTATTATGTTCTGTGTTTAGAAATATGTTTCTATGTTTTATTTAACGTGAATTATAAAATAAACTTGTATATTTAAAAGCCACCTAGAAAAACGAGATTTATATTTATTTCACAACAGCGAAAAACCTCCAAGAACCACACCACCAGCACTTGTTGACTCCATCGTTTTCAATTCAATTCAATTCTTTATTGCATTTACTATAATATTAGTAATGTTACAAGGATGACAATGGCCTATAGCTAAGGTAACAGCGCATAAAGCTTAGATAAAGTAACTTTGAGTTTTGACAGGATGTCAACGTCAAATGTGGAAAAATATCTGGAAAAATAAATCTTTTTCTGAAAAATATGATTTTTTTCAAAATGGATATTTTTCCATGACCAACACTACCCAGGAGGTTGATATTTTATTGGATGTGAGTGAGGAAAATGGCTGGCTTTTGAAGTTACAAGTAGTTTTACAAAGATTAATTTTATTTTAAGTATATTATGAAGAAAATACGAAGACAGAAATAGTGATGAAGAAAGTTAGAATTACTTGGTACTTACTGCAACGGGCTGGTATCCGCAACTCGACGACAAAGCGCCTATTTTGCGTGTGAATTATAGAATAGTTAGAATTATATTCCTTATTTTACACCAAATTACAAAAGACAACGTTTTTGTTTTATTAATGTCATATAAATATAAGTGAAAGTGAAAACATAAATATTGGCTCTCGCCGTTTAAAAGACTATTTACAAGGACTATTTGTAAGATAGCTCAAACAGGAGCACTAATGAGGATCCCGAAGTCATGAAAGAAAACTCTTAATAGCAAAATTTAAAAAAATATTCCATAACGCGCTTTTTTAACAACGCATATGACTTATAGAAAAGGAAAGAGCTAAATTGCTTTGTCTTACTACGTTTCGTTTTTATTATTGTATTTGGCTTTATTTTTCCAGGTAAGAGCATTTCCCCGCTGTCAATGTCACTTGGTCTTCTACAGATCTGTCAAATCGATGAAAATTTCCTCGATTTTTGTCCTTCAATGCCGAATTATGTAAAAGCGCGTGTGAATATTACAAAATTTTATAGCCGGTCATCAAGCTTTTAAATTATTTAAAGACCGTAGAGGTCCAGAAAATCTGATTTCTAACTGAATAATACAAGTTACACGATGTCAAAAAATATTGAAGAAATTGATGATGCATTCTCGGTGAAATTGGACATGTGTATCACCGATGGAATAATTAAATCCAGTAATTCTATATGCCAGTTTTTATCTAATCAGTCAGTCGAGTCTTTATATAACTTATTTCAGATCCTGTAGCATAATAATACGTTCCAGGTTCAGGATTACTTCTAGGAGCTCTGACGTCTGTGTTGTTCTTCAGGAAGCGACGGTGGCCTATGATAGCCGGTATGGGCATGGGCATTGGATTAGCATGGGCAAATTGCGAGTTTGAACTCAACAACACAAAGAAAGTTTGTGCCCCGGCATCGACTGCTAAACTTTAAGGCTACGGTTATATATGTAGCTTAATTGTGACTGTATGAGTGCATATTTGGCACCTAAGGTTGGTTTTAGCGACAAATTTTAATAATAAAAATTGCTATGAAAATTACACAGAGATTCATGCTTTAAATAACTGATTTTGAAATTAATACATTTACATAATTATGAAATATTTACATACTTATCAATTGCACTTCACTGCTTAATGATGTAGTCATTACGTATTTATGAAGTGCACTTCACTACATAATAGGTTAGTGTGTTAATTTAATATGCCTTTTAAAACAAATATTGTACCTATGTGGCATATACTAATTCATATCATCGTCTTTCTTTCAGATAAAACAGTTGAGTAAAATCAGTGTCAGCAGTCCTGTTCAAACTTAATATGGAAGAGTTCAGTAGATACCATTTAGAAAATATTGTGTTGTATAAATAATTATTTATCTAATTATTATGAGTCTTTTATTATTGTTTACCTATTTTTCATCACACTTGCTTGTAAACGGAGTCAGATAAAGTCGACCATAATGTCCTATATTATACCCATGGGCTTTTTTCATTACATTATCGCCCTATGGATTTTTTACATCAAGATTACGCAAAATGTTTTTATAAACTTGAAGTATGTACATACATACAAAAAAAACGAATTATTTGCAATTTACTATATTTTAATAAATTTATTTTGTGTATATGAAATGTTGTTATGTATATAGAAATTCTGCAGTATTTTTAAAAATTGGAAATTATTTATTTTATGTCTAATACATTGTGGCAGCACATGTCTGTAAATTTTATAACATTTTAGTTTTTTAGTAACACAGACATGGAAGAATAGAATCTGATTTAAAAAAAAAGCAATGTAAACCCGCCATTTGCAAAATCCGTAAAATGGACTGTTGTGGTCATTGACTTACAAATAAATGGACGACGGGTCTAATGCAAAAACCACGAAAAAAATGTCCCAAGTCAACCTATTCGAAATTTAAATTGTAATGTCATCGCAGTATCGCGCTGTCAGTAGAACAAAATGAAGACTAAAGCGGAGTGTCGCGCTCTGTATACGATTTTAGCGCCTTACAAGTGCGGACACTTTTTAGCGCGGACCCGACGTCCATATAATTGTAAGTCAATGGTTGTGGTGCGATATTTATTCATACAAGCATTGACTTACAATGAAATAAATTATCGTTGTATCTATTTCCGCACGGGCGCTAAAAATTACAAACCTCGAGTCATTAAAGCCCTCAGCTTTCGGCTTGGGGCTACTAAAAAACTCTCGTTAGTAATTTCTTATTTACCGCCTCTAATAGACAATGTACTATTAAATAGCTTAAATAAATGAACACGGTAAAGAAGACAATCAAAAGTACCTTTAGATATTGTAATAGCATTAGGAACCATCCTAAGGGCGCTTTCAAATTATACGCTTGTAGAAGTGCTACAGTGGTTCGGCTGCAGCGCCACTGCATCGCTTCTCTATGCGTCTAATTTAAATTGGCAAAACAGTTGACAAACTGCAGTTACGACAAAAGGCTCAAACGAAAAGATATACTTCCGTTCCGTTGGAGTGATATAAATAAAGATCCGCTCTGGAACTTTTGGAGGGAAAAGTGTCGTTTTTATTTTGACTTTCAATTATTTTGTGAAATCTAGTTTAAAGTGGAATAGGATAGTGCTATTGTGCCTTAATCGAAGATTAAAACGCGAAATTATACGAATCTCGAACTAAAATACCCGTATCGGCCCTTTTTAAGGAATCCTGAGTCAATCCAAGCACGCCGCCTCAAATTGCCTATCCTCTTTGTGGCGGCCATATTTACAGAAACATAATTAAACTTCATGTTTAGGCTGATGGGTTTGCGAAAGCCTTAATAAATAAAAAAATATATATAAATAAAGGGGAAGAAACTCAAAAGTGGAGATGTTACATTTCGTCGCCTTACTTTCTCAAACTCGTATCTTAAGCACAAAGTTACCGAAATGCACAAAATGGATTGTATATACAATTTTGCAGACTGATTTCATATCACATTTCCTTCATATTTACGCACTGGCCTTTACTTATTCTTAAAGTAATGCGTCCAAATCAACACCCTTGATAAGATACGAGTTTGAGACAGTAGTAAAGCATCAACTTGATAGTAGTGGCACTAGTGATGAAAGAGACTATATAACTGCCTCCATGGCCGAACGGTTACCATGCCGGACTGCTACGCGGAGGTCCCAGGTTCGATTATAAATATTTGTATGGCCTACATTTATTTCTCTCGTGAGTTTGGGTGTAATTTGTGATTGTCTATGTGTGTATCCATGGCACCCGCGACACAGGGTTTCCCTAGTGCGGGGCTATGTTGAGTGTGTGCGTTAAAACTAAAATAAAATAAAAATAGACCCAGGGTCGTATTCTAGAACTCTATTCAATGCTCAAGTCAGGATTGCACTGGCAACACAAGCACTGGAAATACGACCCGAATGGCAGGGATTTGAGTATGATTTCGAGTGCTTTAAGCCATACTCAAATCCTGACTTGAGCATCGAGTAGAGTTCTAGAATACGACTCTGAGGATCTAGTGTAGAGTTTTGGAATACGGCCATCAGTCTTTTAAGGCCTTTTAAAAATCCTCGACAAATTTTTAAAAAATTCGAAAATAAAAAACTGGAGACTAATTCGAGTCGAAGTCTTTTAACCCTAGGAAGCTTAAAAGACTTGTGGGACTAAAGCGACTAAAATGACTGGCGCCTTATAGCCTCGGGAGTCGCGAGTCCTGAGCCGTATGTGATTTTTTTTCTACCCACAAGATATTTATTTTACGATTGATGCATAACGTTAACGTAGCTTTGTTCACAGAAGTCAGTTAATTGTAACCATTTCAAGAATTTGTTTTTTAGGAATTATTTGTTTCTTTAATATAAACATGAATGGATACAGAACCTAACAGTCCAAGTATTTTATCAAATTTTAGGGTCGTATTCTAGAACTCTACTCAATGCTCAAGTCAGGATCTGAGTATGATTTCAAGCACTGGAAATACGACCCTAATGGCAGGGACTTGAGTATGATTTCGAGCGCTTTAAACCATACTCAAATCCTGACTTGAACATTGAGTAGAGTTCTAGAATACGACCCTTACTATCTGATACCGTCGTTTGACCATAATGATGAATGAAACATACTATTTATGAACGTATTAAGTGGAGGTCCACACTCTCTGCCTACACCTGAATGGGTGACAGGCGAGATTTTTATGTATATATTTGTTATTTGTCTAAGTATTACAGATAAATTGTATCTCACTACTGTGCACGGGTTTCTAAAGAAGTTTAAACAAAAATACCAGGACTTCATAATAAGAAAAGTGGTTACAGACCCATATTACACAAAATAAAAAAGGGCACGTTAGAACTGGATTTCCATAGACTTTTAAATATTGGTTGTATTTCATTATTTTAATTTACCTGCAGAAAAAGTATTGTATATAATAATTAGGTAATTATATAATTAGGTCTTAAAATCTCGTACCTATTGCTTAAATCACTCTAATTTTTATTATAAATAAATAAACGTGATTATTTACTACATACTACGTCATTTTTATTTATAAACTGCGGGTTTAATAAGACTAAAATAGGTAAAGGCCATTGCAAACAACTCGAGTCGTCCAAGTTGTTTAAATGTTTTAGTATAACGACTGAGTCTTATTAATAAAAACTCGAGCCTCCAGTCTTAATTTTAGAGTCGAGTCTTGTAAGTCTCTTTCATTGCTAAGTGGCACTAATTTCAAATGATTCACAAAACAAATAATCTCGGTGCAGAGTACTAAAAAAACCGACATCAAAAGTTATTCATCCCCTAGTTTGCCACCGTTAGAAGTGAAATATTTCTTTCAAATTTAAATGGGACCAATACTGAGATACCCACTTTCCAACAAAAAAGTATCATCAAAATCGGTTCACAAATGAGTAATTGCGTAATATGCACTTAGAAATGCAGTCCAATTGCGTACCTTCCCATTTTTTTGAAGTCGGTTAAAAAAATAGCCTTTTGTTATATTTATTAATACAAAGATCGAACACTCAGAAAATATTCCTTCGATCCGGCCGGATTCGAACCGACGTCTTCTAGCTTACCGTGTCAGACGCTATACCAACTAAGCCACAGAACGAACCAGTGGACCTCACGAATTTTTCTATGTGCATGCTTCGTATCTTTGTATTTGGTTTTTTCAACGACTTTTTAGTCGTAGCGCCATCTATGAGATATCTATGAAAGTTTTATCACCCAGTTAAATATCTTTACAGTTACCAGTCCTGGCGAGAGATGTCGCTATTCACTGTATTTTAAATTTTTATTGAATTGACAAACTAGTGGAGTGATTTCACAAAAAATAATTGAATATCAATTCTCCTCGTCCATTCGTCCGCTGGTTGGCGGTTGGCTGGTTGGTGGTTGACTAGCAATGGGCAGGAATGGCATCAAAATCCAGACCAGCAGCTTGATCTTGATTCCGGTCGGAAATTGCATCTCTTCCGAGTCGAGGTGCAGGTTCATCTTCTCGCTACGAAACCCATCTGATTTCGAGACTCTGATGGGCTACCCGATCCGGTCTTTATTAATTAAAATCAGCCTGCAGAGCTCTAACGAAACACAAGCACACGTCCAACCTTAAACTAACAGCAGAGACATGCTGCTTCTTAATGAGGCGTCCTTTAAGCCAGCACAACCATGGTCGATTTTTTAAAATATAATTAGGTTTTTTTTAATTAGATGGACTTGCTCTTGACCACTACCTAGCTCTGGAGCAAAGATAGGATCTACCATGGAACGACCTTGCCCAGATGCCTATTCAGTCGATCTTTAAAGATACCCGGCTTGTATGAATTCGCAAATACAGACGCAGGCAGAGAATTCCATTCCGGGCTGTGTGCATAATAAAAGATGATGAAAAGCGCTTAGTACGCCTGAAGGGAATATCGACCAAGTAAGGATGATATCCCGCCTTACGTCTGGATGCCCGATGGTAAAAGGGGGCGGGCGGGATGAGCTGATGGAGCTCATGGGCTCTCTCACCGAAATATATTCTGTAAAAAACCGACTGACGGGCAACTTTGCGCCGATGGGCTAAACTATGAACTTTAGATTCGAGATTATCGTCGCCAATAAGTCTTCTGGCTCTGCGCTCAATGGAATCAAGAGCCTCAAGTTGTTACTTTGCTGAGCCATCCCACAGGTGACTGCAGTACTCCATGCAAGATCGGACTTGTACTATGTATAAAGTTAAGAGCTGTCCAGGCGTGAAATATCGCTTAACCTTATTAAGGATACCCAGTTTTTTGGCTGCAATTTGTGCCTTACATTCAATAATAAGCGCCTAAGTTAAGGGTTGCGCTCAATGTTATGCCAAGGAGATCTAGGCTGTCGGTAAGAGACGGATATACCCCGAAAAGTGCGAGTCAGATCAAATTGACTCCTTTCAGCAGTAAACTGACAGGCCTGCGTTTTGGTGGCGTTGAATTCGACCACTGAGAGACGGGACTTAAGGTCAAGTTCGTCCGCTCCACTACGGTTTGCGCTGGACAGATATCTCTCCGTAACAGTGCTGTCATCTGCACACTCAACAATACCTGGGACTAGCAGGTCGTAAAGAGTCGCAGAGAGAACCGACCCCTGAGGAACTCCGGGATCGATAGCCATCAAGTCAGATGAAGAGCCTTCAATGACTACTCTGATTGACCGTTCATCAAAGCAATCTGATATCCAGCTACAAAAGTCAGCAGGAATGCCGTAAGCGGGAAGCTTGCTCAGCAGACTTGCGTAAAAGTAAAAAGGTGTCTTCTAGTTAAAATAAATGTTAAAGGTGCTTTAGTATTCACGCTGGAATAAGCTTATATAATATAATATAATCTCGTGACCCATTGTTCACTGTTCGATGGCTTTCTAAAATAGTGGCCTATCTCATAAGCATGTAGTTCATTACGGAGATGGTTTAAAAAAAATCATTATCATGTGATTATTTTAACCAATGAATAAGCTCGGTTTCACGGATTCACGATAAAATTTGGTATATCGTCGCCTTGCTTTCTCAAACTCTCAAAATTTGAAACATTTGAATATCGACTTTCAATTGTTTTTGTTATTC
>NW_020654810.1:23257423-23301213 GCF_003589595.1 Hyposmocoma kahamanoa | reverse complement strand
TCAGTACAAATCGGCAATTTCATACTTTAACCCCTATTATTTACACACTGGCGTTTACCTATTCTTAAAGTAATGCATCTAAATTAACACCCTTCATAAGATACGAGTTTGAGACAGTAGTGAATCATCGATTTGCTAATAGTGGCACCTAATTTCAAATGATTCCCAAAACAAATAATCTCAGTACTAAAAAAACCGACCTCAAAAGTTATTCATCCCCTAGTTTGCCACCCTTAGAGGTGGAATATTTTCTTCTTTAAATAGGACCACTTCGGAGTTACTGGAATGTAAAATAATGGATTGTATATGTGTACCTACAAATGTTGCAGGCTAATTTCACATCACATTTCCTTAATATTTACACACTGGCTTTTACCTATTCTTAAAGTAATGCATCCAAATTAACACCCTTGATAAAAAATTTAAAATAAATAGAAAGTTTTGTCATCTTCTGAATAATCTCACTCTAAACTACGAGTGTGTGAGAAAATGAGGCATCGAATTGTTCTGAACAAATCTTGGTAATAAATAAAAAAGGAACGATTTTGCATTGGGCCTCTATTTTTGAAAAGCAACGGGCTCTAGTTCTAAAAAACTAGATTTAGTCGCTACGCCGTTTCAAACGTTTCTACTGGGAATAAACGGAATAAGCTTCTTCCTAAAACCTGATTGCACCCAGAAAAGTCGTGAGTTAATCGGTTCTAGTCGCAGAATTTATATATTTATATTATATTTATTTATATTTATATTAATGTACTCTTGAGTTGGCTTTTCTTTAGTATGTATGTATAAAAAAGTAACATCGAATGAAACAACAAAAATTAAAGAACAATATTTAATATTTTATTGTACAAATTGATACTGGAATTAAGACAAAGGATAGATTTAGTGTTTCTTAATAGTAAAAGCAATTTATATACGACAATTAACTAATGTTTAGTATGAACAGACAAGTTTGTAAACATCCCATATACAGACACCTAACATGGTGGTAACATTATAAAATCTGACAACATAGATAGAGTACATTTACGCCAAGGTAGTGGAGAAACTTGCTAATAAGTAATTTGAGCTCAATTTACATTGCTGCGGAAGGGAAGGGAAGTGGTTTTTGTAACGAAATAGTACATAGCATAATTTTATATGATTGTTTTTATTTTTATATATTAGAATAACTGAATTTTATATTGTTCAGACCTCTATTTTATGTATATTCAATATATTCAAAGTTAACACAATCTCAATAATTGGTTGGTATGGAAGTTCGATAGAAATTTTCAATTGAGTATTCACAAGCTGCAAAACATTGATACGGGCGTCGAAACTGTTCCTGTACTTTTGTATTTTTAATGTATATTCAATGTCAATACAAGTCTGGATAAAAATTACTACTGTTTTATTATACGTCAATTGTGTAATGGACGCACTACAGGTCACGCGTCTTCTAGAGAATTCACACAGCTACCGTCTCGTATCTAGTTACACAATTGATATAGTTAATTATGCTATGAAAAAAATCCCTTTCATTCCATTCCGCAGTAATTTACATTGAGTCTTATACGTTTTTTGTTCATGATTTGGAATTACGCAGACTAAAATTCGTACAACTGTGATCACGTACATATAATAAGGGATTTCACAAAGTCTGTGTAACTAAAAAATAATGTAACAAAAACGAAGTTTGTACTCAGTTACGTAGAATTATTACATAACATACTTACTTACTAAATACATAAGTTTTAAAATTTGTAGTATCATATTGGGTACCTACATTACACATCGGGCTTTTTTCGATTTTGTAGAGCGTCGTCTCGATCACTCAAACAGTGATAGAGCCGAAGATATCCGATAGTTTTTTTTTGTCTAAAGCTTTATGTGTATTATTAACGGCCCAGTATCCCGCGCAGTAACGACGCGTTCCCGTTAAGTATGTAACCATAAAAAATGCTTGGAAATAGTAAACAAAACGTTTTTAACTATCTTTTCACATCAATAATGTTCAAAATAAATCACAAGTTCCTCCATTAACAAAACAAGCAACAACATTCAAACATTAAATACAAAGCTGTACACGAATTGTCTTTTCAAAATCAAACATTTTGTTAAAATGCATAATTGAAATTTGTAACTTTCTAAGTAGAACGTTATAGTTAGTTATACGGTAGAAAATTTTGTTCTATCTGTACTTTAGTTTTAATTCAACTTAGGGTAAAAAGCGCTCGGTGTGTTAACAAATTCAATACGATGCAGGCTCACTGTAAACTGGTCAATAGCACTGTTGCACCAAATAGATAAGGCGACGACAATTATAAGAAGATCTCGATTACCTATCTATTACAAGCGATTGCCTCAATTATTTTAGGTTTATAAATCAATTTAACATGTTTCCAATAACTTACTCGTTAATTCCTAATTAATCACCTAGGTCTTAAATAACAAATATTATTTTGTAAAAACATTGACTAGCACAATATTTCGCACGTTGTAATGAATACTGTCACTAAACGAAAAATCTGAATATTTCAATTATGGTTATTCATGATTTAATTATACAGGGTTATTTATAAAATAGTAACATCACAGGAATATAGGAAATGAAACTATCCGGATTTAAATCGCGTATATTTGTTTTTTCAAACAAACCGACGTTCGGACCCTTTACAGGTCCCAACTCAACCGTGACCATCGGACCTGTAATACGTAATACGGAAAAATTGTTTCATTTCCTATGTGTAACAATCGCGAAAACCTACGAACTCGATATCACAGGAATATATTACCAACACCATAAACAACAATTTTTGTTAGATGTCTTTTTATAAAAAATAACATTTTCAGTTTTCTATTGTACTGTCTGACAGTTTTTAGATTTGTACCTGGTAGTAGTAGTGGGTGCTTCCTTGTATCTCGTTTAGAGTGGTCTATTTAAATATATTTATTTTGTACGAAAATAAAATGTGATGATTTATAAAAGTCATGTTGTTTATAACGATAGTAATATAGTCCTGCGAGGTTGTCTGTATTTTACAAATAACCCTAATAGAGTTTTTACTTATTTCGGAAAGTCATATTACAAAACTGAAGACTACTTGTTAGATAAAGATGTATGGAAAAACGATATGACTCTAGATTCCACACAAATTCGATTCAATTCCTAGTTTCTTGGTCGTTTTTCTCATGAAAGTCACCACTGTGAACGTGTGACGTTTTCAAGTGTAAATTTATTTTCACTATGGAATAAACGATTATTTATTTGACTTTGACGGTATCAAAATGTTCAAATCTTGATCCATCTTCTTGTATGCAAATTCTCAATCTTTTGACAAGTTCGCTGCCTGTAGATAAAGCAATATATATCCTATATACAATATTTAGAGTACTTTGCCTCCGTGTTCAATAACTATGGGATACCCGCTTTATTAAAGAAGTGAGATTTTTGTTTAGTGACTGTATTGATTTCAACGTGGGATTTTTTGAGATATCCATTGTATTATTACTATATAAAAAACGAATAAATATTAAAAATTGTTTTAAACAATACTTGTAGAATACTCGACCGTTTCTTAGCTTGGGGATGGCACAAGCAGACAAATAATTTATACAAGTTATTGGCAAGACACGCGATAATAAAATTTTACTAATATTTATGTAACAACAAACAAATGTAACAAATTTTTGCGGAAGCAAAAACTAACGTTGTTCTCTTGTTAAAACACACACACGTTAAGATTCATTGTGTCCAAACGTCTTAAAAGTGACCGTATATAACGCTTTCCAAACATTGCTTCTTACTTATCTATTTCTCAAGATTAAGAGCCCTGTCGAAATACCAGAAACAGGGGTCGGCCAAGTTTCATGTGGTACCACTTTTTTGCTTATGATGAAAAAGAATCTGCAGATTTTGTGAAAACAAGTTGTACACGGAACCAAATATGTAACTCCAAGGTTGCAAAACCTCACTTTGTGTTAGAGTGGATAATACAAATGTAGCGTATCCAGTTGTACTAATTGAGGCCGTTTACATTTACAAAAAATATATAATATATGAAATGTTTTTTATACATGAAAAAAGCATCCAAATATCAAATAAATATGAATTTTAATATCATTTCAAGCGTAGGTTCTCAAAATTTTTGGCTTACTTAGGCAAGACAAAAAAATGTCAATGCGGCGGGCATTACGCAAAAAATAATTGAAAACACGTATTTTTTATATTAACTTAACACAAAAACATCACAAGATAATAGAATCATAGAAAGATATTATACAATAAATATTTGTAGTGTAGTTTACATAGATAATTCAAATGCGGTAGCCCTAGGACTCTTCTGCGCCCACTGGGAGGCGGTAAGGACCGCTTTGGTAAACTATGATTTAAAGTAATACTGTAGAAAAAAACTATCTATTGTTACACCACTTTTGCGCTGATAGCCAATTAATGCAACGGAGACCAACCCCTAAGGTTGCACTACCTTATAAAGTTCACAAATGTAACGTATACATTTTCACGAATTGTAGTGACAGTTCTGACCACGAATTGTAATGACAATTCTGACGTCGATCGACGTGTCGTTGCGATATTAATTCACAAACTGAGAAAACTTAACGTGTGAATGTTAAAGAGCGAAGTCTACATTTCCTACACTATGTGGCCCCCGTACTTTTCCTTAAAACCGGGCCTATTATATATATCTAATTATGATACTTTAAATTTGATTACCTAATCTTCTAAAGTGCATTTTTCGGAACTAGTATTTAGTGCAGATTGTACTGATTATATGGCACTAACAATTTCTAACAACTTTTTTGGAGCGATGCAAGCAAAGCTTTCTTGTAGACGTGTCAGTCGATCGTAATCGATCGAATTAAAATCATTCGAACAGCACCTGTGACCCGATAACCCGGGTTACTAGCTTCTAAATAACCAGATCATTTTAGAGTTTCATGGGTCATGCGCGCAATATTCGAGTTTATCACTATAATTTTAGAGATTATTCAACAATTCACAATATTATTGTTGTCTCGTTCACTCTCACGTGAAGTCCCCATTCACGACACGGTTCGCCTTCTCACTCTTCGTTTGGGTCGAACATTTATTCGATAGAGCATTCGTTTAATAGAACCTTCTTTCGATCGAACCAAAAAGTCAAGCAATCGATCAACGAGTCAACGGGTTAACGGATCAATGAGTCTATTAATCATTGATCCTAATTGCTTCGTGGTGTAGTATTCATTACATGGTAATTTTGTAAGTTTAATCTGTTTTTCGGTATGTTGTGTTTATTTATGAGTACACTAGCTAATATTAAAATATTAATTAATAATAAATTAGTAATTTTGAATGCTCGCAAGTTTTTTGTTTTGTAGGTGTTACTTTTCCTAGAAAGAAATTTTAGCGTCCTAAGTGTGGTTTATCAATGATGCATTTAACTTTATACACGTTACCCATCAGCAGGAAAAGCTAATTGTATAATTTGACACTTTTAAACGTCATAATGGAAGTATAGTGAGTGACGGGTGATCCGCTAAAAGATCGAACATATTTCACCCGAATCATTTGACCCGATCACATTAAGCATGGCTCATGATCGACCCGGGTTATCAAAAATGATCGACCGACACAGGTGTACTTTCAGTGCATAATTTCCGAACGAACTCAATACCGTTCCTCAATCAATTTATATGTATGACATTTGAAACTAGTATAAAAAAATACAATTCTACAGGTCATGACCTATGATCTTAATAGGGTGTACCAAATACGTAGATAAATGTCTACATTTGGAATATCCTACTACTACCAACACAAGGAATGACATGGTGTGGTTAAAAGCACCAAATATTAATTATTTATTTATTGCAAACAATGATGTTACATGCTTTACTGCTGGCGTGTAGCAAATAATTAGTTCTCTCTAATAACTAACAAAAACAAACCTGACTTCAAAGTACTTGAAATTAACAGGAAAGTGTACTATTACGTAATGGTAACATAGTTTACCAGCTCTTTTACATCATCTTATAGTTCATGAAATCTCTCTCACACCCATTTATAAAGAGCGACTTTAATTTGGTTTTCAATGTGTTGTCATTTATTACTTAATTGGATTCCCGGAAAGTTTTACTGCTTTGAAGGATAAAACTATTCAACTAGAAGGTTAAAACGAGCTTTGCTAATAGCTCATATTGTTTACTTTGGAGAAAGGTTAGTTATCTATTACACTACCCGCATTGTCATAACTAGGGCCTAATTTATATTTTTTATTTCAATAGTTGACATTCTTTAATTCGTTTTCTACATAGATATTTAGAATTTAAAAAATCGACTTTTATTTTCCATATTTTCAGTATTACGTAATATTTTATTTAATAAAAAAAATTAAGGTGCGTGCGTGCTACAAAAAAATAAAGGTTTTTAATACAAAAAATTTACAGTGTGCTGCGCAAAAGATTAGAAGACATCCTAGACGTGACCTACTTCAATTGCAGACTTGTGCCAATTTAAGTTTGCTCCAGTCACATCCTACGATGTCGAAAGATCATTCAGTCAGTACAAAACGTAGTTCGGACGAAAAAATCATTTTGAAAATTAAAAAAAAAAGACATGTAATTGTTTATTGTAACAATAACAACGAAAATTAGATTAAAGTAGAATTAAACTTGTTATTTTTTTTATGATAAAGCGTAGTCCATGTGAAAACCGTTGTTTTTTTGTCTCCATATTTTTTAACCCATATTATATGCACATATTTTGTAGTTTATATTGCATATTTATTCGAGTCCTAGTCATAACTAACACATATGCATTTCTGTATCTTTCGAGATATGGGCACTAATTTTTTTCCTACTAAAAAATGTTAATAACGCTGATTTTGTTTAACAATAAAACTGAAACTAAATAAGATATTTAAAAAATCGATTAGAGGGGCTTGTAGATCTCGTTTGCTGATCCCAGATAGTGTTAATCACTTAATTTCGTTAAAAATGTCGATTACATCATAACTAATGACAAGCAAGGCAGTTAATTTTATTAAATGGCTACAATAGAATTACTTTAAAATCCAACTCCAGCTTCCTATATTATGGTGCAGTAAAGCTACTTCCAGAATTCCGAAATTCGAAAAAGTAATTAATTAATATTCGGTGATTCTAACCACTATATGTAATCTCGTATCATTTATGTACACATATATCTACTTATTTGGAACACTATTCCGACCACTGGGTGAGGGAGCCATTATTTTTAATTTTAATCATAGACCTTTTTCGCGCGCAAATGTACAGAACTGTGAAAAAAATAACTGCTGCGTTTCAATAGGAAATCCATATTCTGCCTAGTTTTAAAGTAGACTACGGATAAGAACGTACATAATTATTATGTATTTAATAGTGCCATGTATAATAAATACTGTCTTAATTACTAGTTATTGTGACTGATATTGTTTAAAAGTTACAAGAGTACATTGTGAAAAGTGAAAACTGCTTATATGCAGCGATCCGTACAAAAGTGTGAATTGTATTATAATTTTTCTAATAATTCAACTAAATATCGACAATTGAAAGGCAAAAGGGGCTGAATGACACTTAGGTTGAAAATGTGTTACACCTAGGTAGTAAAATTTGTAGATATAGTCCGGTGGTGGTTGGTCTCTAAGAGTTTTGAAGTACACTAAACTTGCATTACGCTAAATTCAGTATTTACAATGTCTTTGCTAATGATGCAACAGACTTCTGCTTCCGCAAGTGCGTAAGTTCCGCATGCTTTTTCACACCTGTTTCCGTTACTGCTTCCGCAACTTTTAACGGAAGTCAATGTTTGCGATACATCAAGCGCTAGTGTGGATTATACGCCAATGGAGCGCGCGTTTTTTAGTAGTTTCGTGTTGTGTAATAACAACTAAAAGTATTTACACTTCCGCTTCCGTTTCCGCCAAAATTTACTTTTGACATCCGTTTCTGATTCCGTTATGACAATTATTTTGCATCACTAGTATTCGCCGAAAACGTGCATATTGGCCTAACGTTTCTCTTCCCCCAAGAGATGCGATAAGAGAAATAGTAACCGCGTTTCTTATAAAGGCATTTTGGTACTTGGAGTAACGGGCTTGTGTCTGCAACTGGACGTCTAGTCTATTTTGCGTGTGGTAGATGGTATTGTAATAAAAATACCTCGTGTTCTCAAAGACTTCACAATAGTCAAATTTGTTTCTTCCGCTTTTTAGATTTGGAGCATAGTAGCGACATCTCTTTAAAATCGTTTAAACTAATTTGCTTGTCTGTTTTATCGACAGAGACTTATAGTGCTTAACTCTTTAGAGTATGAATTAAGCATTCAAGTCTTTCTTCGCCCAGTGTTCCTCTGTAAATATACACAAACAAAAACAAGACAAAAATGTCTAAAGTGTTAGATAGAGAGAAGTATTTTATCCATTTCACTACCTAAGTGTAGGGCTCCGTCACTCGCTCTAGGTTACGCGAGAAGTGCCTACCTGAGTGTATCGCCGCGTTAAGTCCTTCATTTACATTACAATATCTGTACAACTCCAGCATTTGGTTCCGCACGACTGCACACGGCGAGGAACGTTATTTTCACCTCCTAGTGAGTTTCCTCGTAGTGAGGGCCCGGTTTCATTAGTCAGATTTAATACGCTATTATTTCCGATTTTGTATGTGATGTATCTGTTACGTACTAACTATTAAGCAATCTGTGGTAAGTGTAACTCCATTTCAACACAAGTACCGGTTAGCCCTTTTCACTATTCAATTGTCAATATTATTGACGCATGGTGTCAGTTTGCGTTCTAGGGGGTAGGCACTTTTTCGTCCTTTGATTTATTTATAACTACCGTAAAAGTTAACATTTTAAAATTCATTATCTTCAGGTCTCCATAACAAAATGCGAATATGGAGCCTTCCTTTTTTAAAATCGGGTTTTTAATGTTTCTTACGTAAACTTGCGGGCGTTTGTGTTTAAAAAAAAGTAAATTGTCGAAGTGTGCACAATAAAACAGTAATTATAATAACGGTACATAACGTTAATAAACAACAATATATCCACAAAAACTATAGTCAGAATTATAATACAAACATTTATACAATAGCTTCGTAATAAGCAAAGATGTATAATTAATGTGTTATTCACGGTGTAGTGGTTTCTGGCGTATTATCGTGGCAATTTTTATTATTTATTAAATAATATTACGCGATATGGTCCAATATTATTTATATTCCAATACTTTAATAATAAAAATTCCCACGGATATTAAGTAGTGAACACTAAACTTTGAATGACCGTAATAATAAAACAAAATATACCAACTCTGTCAGGCGTATTACTAAATAAACTAGACGCTACGTTCGCTTCTTACCCATGGACCACCTGTCTGGTTCACTTCGGTGGACCACGGGCAATCTGATAGAAATAGTTATTATTTTTTCCACATTGCGCTTTCTTATAGTCTGTCTTTTTTAAGGCGCAGTAAAATAACAGTTTATTTCACGAAAGTGTTGGTCACGCTTATGGAATAAATAGCCGATCTTGTTCCATTTGAATCATCTGCGACCCATTATTCATCCAAGTACGAACACAAGTTCATTTAAATTGTCAATTTTTGTAAGTTCATATATACAAATACTGTATTATAACTGCCTCCGTGGCCGAACGGTTACCATGCCGGACTGCCACGCAGAGGTCCCAGGTTCGATTCCCGGGCTGGGAGAAATATTTGTATGGCCTACATTTATTTCTCTCGTGAGTTTGGGTGTAATTTGTGGTTGTCTATGTGTGTGTCCATGGCACCCGCGACACAGGGTTTCCCTAGTGCGGGGCTATGTTGAGTGTGAGCGTTATTATTATATTATTTGTATTTAGAACTATGTTTACTGATAATCTGAGTACAGAGTACTAAAATAACCGACCTCAAAAGTACGTGGAATTACATCTATTTGCTAGGTTTTATTGAAATAAGTTACCGGAAAGTGCGCAAACCTGGATTCGTCCCCTAGTTTGCCACTATACGGAACTTGACACAGGAGATAATAAAAATCTGTTCACTATACAAAGTATAGAAAAACGCCTTGAATTGGAGAATAGCAAATTCAACTATTAAAATAATTGCTCCTTATTATAAAATTTAGGCGTTATTTATGAAAATGAATCTTCATGCGTGAACAACCACTCTTTAGAGGTGGATGATTTTCTTCAAAATTACCACTATGGAGGTACCCACTTTCCAACAAAAAAAGAATCATCAAAATCGGTTCACAAATACCGGAGTTATCGCGTAACATACATGCAAAAAATAAAAACATACAGTCGAATTGAGAACCTCCTCCTTTTTTTGAAGTCGGTTAAAAATACAAAGGGGAGACATATTTTAAAGATTGTCATTTAAATTCATTTGTATATAATAAAATCCGGCTATTCTTGTTAAAATGTATATGAATAAAAATTTATCTTGATACTAGTGGGCCAACTGTTAAAATAAGAATAAAGGAGGCAATAACGCAATTAAAGATCATTGGAACGTCGTAACATACACAATTCAGTCATTTTTGGCAAAATTTTACCGTCCTTCACAATCTATCGATAAAACTATCGAGAACAACTACATAACTATTTAAAATTTTGTATAACTGGCAACCTTACAAATGTGATTGTACTCCGTCTTCAAAAAAGACAGACTATAGGTACTGTACAATATGTTTTCGAAATAAAAGGAAGTAGAAAACGACTTATTTCTATACAGCACGATTGCATAACAGAATTGGTTCTAAAGTAACTCCATACTTGCATCTTTCGTGAAACAATTCGAACTCTTACGAAGAAAGTTGCTATAATAAACTGCTTTTGGCCACGTTTAAATCAACATTCCTATCACATTACAAAATTCATTAATTCAAGAAGTCAACGGAGACCAAAGAATAAAGAGATTGAAAATGAATTTATTTTACTCTAAAAGACTCGGTAATGTGATGTACAGTCGACTTGAAAAACCACTGACCATTCAGACTTTATTATCTTAATTAGCGTGCTTCATTCCAGCGTGACTAAAACCGATTGCTTGAAATTTTACTTGTTTAATCTCTCACGCAATTAGAAAACAAATAAAAGACAACACAAGTAAAAAAAAAACGGTCAAATTAACCAAACCATAATTCTATATTAATCATGTAAAGGTAGCACGAAAACGTAAAAGATCAGCGGCTTTTTTAGTTTAGTTTGAATGTGAATACAACACAAAATTAAATTATTTGTTTCAACAAAAATATACACCGAGTAAAATATTAATAGAAAAAAAAACGCAAGTTTCATGTAAGGAGCTCCACACACCGCGATGTTCTCACACAAGTTTGACAGGGCGCGGTTGGCAGTATGCAATAGGTACTACGTAAATTTTACATGGTCATAATGTTGCCCAAAAACAAGGTAATTTCCATCTAACGTTTCAATTATAAACAATAAATAAACAACAATATACATATTAGTGGGCAAGACCAGTAAAAACTGCGTAGTATGGCACTATATTGAAAACATTTATAAATAAAATAAACAAAAAGAGTATCATCGTTTCTAAAAAATAAAATCAATCCATAATCATTTAAAAATTATAAGTGACAATTTAAAACCTTCAGACCTTCAGAGGACATGTTTTTACAGGGATCAATATACTTTAACACTGACAAGTAAACATCTGCATTCGCTCTAAAACATTGGGTATAGTCTGTCTTTTTTGAAGACGGAGTAAAATGACAGTTAATTGCGAAAAATGTTGCTCGCTTGCAAGCAGCTAGTGATTGTTGGCGATAAATATTCTATTGACTATCGACTGAATATTGGTCACGCTTATGGAGTAAATAGCCGAACTTGTTTTGAATGAATTTGAATCATCCTCAACCCATTACTCATCGAATTACTGAGCACAAGATCATTTCAATTATCAATTTTTTTAAGTTCATACAAACATACACTTTATTTAAAACTATGTTTACGAAAAACACAAAGAGGAGACATATTTAATTTTTTTTTTCATTTAAATTCAATATAGATAATCAAAGCCGGGTATTCTTGTTAAAATGTATATGAATAGAAATTAATCTCGATACTAGTAGGTCAACTGTCAAAGTAAGAATAAACTAGGCAATAACACAAGTCGCAGACAATGAGTGTAAATAATAATTAGTCGATAAGTGTTTTATTGTATTAATAATATGTATGTTAGTCTTTACGGTATGTATTTATGGGTTTTTCTAACCTGATTACAAATAATTAAATAAATAAATAACGCAATTAGAACGCCGTAACATTCACAACTCAGTCATTTTTGGCAAAATTTTATTTTTTTTCACGATCTATCGATAAAACTATCGACAACAACACGTAACTATTTATGAACACTGGCAACCCTACAAATGTCATTTTCCTCCATCTTCAAAAAAGACAGACTATAATTATTAACAAAATGCTGATGACGCCATCACCGTCAATTAATCTCGACAAATGCGCGTTGACCTTTACCATGGATTCATTTTCAAGTTCAAACGGGAAAAATCAACAGCGAAGAAAAGTTGAACGTCAGCCAAAAGTGGCCAATCGTTTCTTTAAAATGACACTTTCTTACTGGAGCAACCCGAGATGATCAATTTCTTGTTGTGGCCATGTTGCTCATTTCGTCGTCATATCGGGCCAATAGTTGATGTAGTAGCGGTGCGTGCTGCCCTCGAAGAGGCGATCCAACCAGTTCTCTAGTCCATCAAGCAGGTTATCTGTAGGAATGAAGATTTCACATGGGTATAGTTTCTACTGCGTTATTTGAATTTTTTTTATGACACCAAGTAACTTGTTCGTCTGTCGTCGGCCTGGTGAAAAGGGACACGCGTGTCCATAAGGGCGCTAAAGAAATTCGACGTGTCTGCTACAGAAAAGACGAGAATGGTCTTGTACTTGACAAGAACCTTGTCGGATCTAGCCACGAAAACATGTCATGTCTGTTGCAGACGAGAAAATTATGAGTATGTACACGATACGAATGCTTTCGGATAGACGTATGTAGGGTAAAATGTGTCAGTGCATCAAATGTCTTCCAGGTAACTGTCGTTTTACTACCGACTGTGAAAAGAAATATGTTGTTGTATATGTTGACTGCTAAGTGATTCTAGAATTAAGAATAATAAGAGAAGTAATTAAGATGGGTTATCTTACGGAGATATCATCTACTCGGTCAATAATACACGCCTAGCGAGAAAAAAAATGGAAAACCACTCTGATAACAGCATGAGTGCCTTCACACCTAATAATAAATCTTAACAAAAAAAATCAAAATTTTACCTAACTAACATGTTTACAAAATCTTCACGGCACTACATGTTGGTTGGCTCCGACAAAACGGATTGACCCAACATTAAATGTTCAGAATCCAGCCTGTGCAAACAACTGCGCCCAGGTAGGTTCCGTCCTACATCCTCAGGAATTCATGTAAACCTTAATTGTAATGGTATGTTTAAATGAAAATGCATACCCAGCAGAAGCGGCCCCGTGTGCTGCGCGGGCGCGTCTTCGCCCGACGAGGAGTCGGGGTCGGTGTGGAAGCCGATGAAGGCGCCGGCCTCGGGGTCTTCTGCGCACGCGCCGCCCAGCGACCGCGTCATGCGGGACATGCGCTGCAACACGTCCTTTCTCAGTCGCGGCTTATTCGAACGTACCAATTTAGAAAACTTCTCGTTACCAAATTGCTCCTACCGGGAATCGAATCGGGTCACCGTTCAGCCATGGTGGCAGTTAAAATTGGTGTGGTTCTCTGGCATAATATCGACCCCTCCTACGAAAACTATCGTATGTCGAAATTGTCAAGTTTACAGGGGAGCGTTTTAAAATTTTAAATTCATTGAAATGAGCATTACACGTGACTTTAGCATAGAAATGCTAAAACAAATTGTAAAATGATAAAATAAATTGTGGTTGTTCATCTAACCGATATCAAGGATTATAATACTATGTGTGAGTAACTGAGAAATGCTAAAGTCACGTGTTATGCTCATTCCTTGTAAACTTGGCAATTTCGGCATACGATACTTTTCGTAGGAGGGGTCGTTATATATTATTTTAAAGTCAGTCCTTAAGAGCCCATATTACCTCAGCTCGAATTCAATTTTCTCCCGTACTAATACGGTTCATTTTGCTTGGGCCGAGCGGAAGGGCAAGGCCTTATTTCAGAATTTATTTATTTACAAACGAAATTAAAGCCATTTGAAATATGTATATCGTATAATATACGTGTAAATAAAGTGTTCTTGTAAAATTTCGAGGTAAGTTTGTGTTTTTTTTCGCTATACTAAAAATTTTTACGAATCGTGATTTAACACCGTATACTATCAGAAAATACACACTTTTACTATATATTTTTTCCAATGTCATTGATTCTACACTTTCACTGTTATGCGAAATCAACCAAAGCCATTTGAGGTTGGATCGACTCTTAAATAATAACAATAACGCACACACTCAACATAGCCCCGCACTAGAGAAGCCCTGGGTCGCGGGTGTCATGGACACACATAGACAAGTACAAAGTACACCCAATGTAGGCCATACAAATATTTCTCCCGGCACGGAAATCGAACCTGGGACCTCTGGGTGGCAGTCAGTAACAGTTCGACTACAGAGGCAGTAAATAAAAGAAGCATCGACACTAGTAGAATTAGAATAGGAGGAACGAAGACTCGAGGAAATTAATGACGGGTGTAAACATTGACCTACTAACAAATGGACGTCGTTCGCACTTAGAAGTGTCCGAACCCATAAGGCGTTAAAATCGCATACAGAGCGTCAATCGCGCAGCAGTCTTCGTTTATTCGACTGACAGCGCGGTTGTCAATTATGCAGTACAATATATAATAATAATTTGTAAAAATTACTGCAGTAAAGTGTATAAACAGGATTTTGTATCATATTTTCACTAAACAAATATGTTGTGTTATCATAGTTATCATTTAAAAGTGTTATTTTGTACAGTTGTATAGTATTTAATTTATATATAAATTAATCGTAAATATAAATTCCAAAACCAAACAAAATAATTAAATCGCTAACTGTCCCTTTTCTTTTTTCTTTACACATTGCATGCGCAAAAGATGGAAAGAGACTCATTACGTCAATTTCAAGAAGCTTATATAAACTTCTTGGTCATTTTCAATTGTTCGAACCATGAGCGATTGAAATATTTGGAACAAAGAAACTATAGAGTCGTGTTGATTTTAATCTTATTTTTTAAATGACTTTTTATTAAACGTTAGCGATAACTAACAAAATATTGTTGTACTCGTTTTATGGCTAGGGATTACCTATCAGAAGTCAGAAAATACATTTGCCCGAAATAACGTTGGCTCGAATTTTCATAATGTCAAATGTATTTTTCTATGAATATTACAAAACAAAAGCAAATTATTTTTGTTTTGTGCGAAGCATCAAAATTACTTGAAAGCGTAACGGTTTTATTATAAATCGGTTTTCGGAATTACGGATATTTGAGTTTACGTTTAGTTGGAATATCGGTACATTTCTTATAGTACACGCTTATTTTCACATTTGTAATATTTGTATGTCCGCCCAACTCTTTATTATTTCTTGAAGTGAATTTGTACAAAATTGGACATAATAATATACGTAAAAAATAATTGATATTTACAGTAAAGGCTGCTCCATTACTCTTGTGTTCAAGTAATTTTCAGTCGAAGCTAAATATGGTGCATTTTGTTAAGCTTCCAGTAGAAGCTGAATATGGTGTTTTTTGGGCCCTTTAAATTGTTGCAAGCTAAATTAGGCAGTACTGCAATGACGTTAAAATTAAATGTTTTAGTTTTTTAATATTTCGTTACATGTCACTACGTTTGTATAGGTTAACTTCGGACATTTTTTTCGTGGTTTTTGTGTTAGACCCGACGTCCATTTGTTGGTAGGTCAATGGGTGGAAAGGCGGGTGTACCTTGTGCGGCTTGGCGCACTCCGGGTGCTTGGCGTGGTAGATGCAGAAGTACTTGCGGTGCGGGTTGAGCGCCAGCACGGTGCCGATGCAGTTGCGGGCGTTGACCTTGAGCTCGGCGCCGCCTGCGCCCAAGGCGCGCGCGCCCAGGGACAGCTGCAGCACGCGCCGGAACCACTCGATGTTCCGCTCCACCACCAGGAACGCGAACAGCAGCGTTTTGTTCCTGCACATGTCCGCCATTGTCTTTTTATAAATCCGATGCGACAAGAGCCTTAGCCTCAATTTGTATTACGGCGGAACGGAATGGAAGCGAATTTTCGTAACGAAATTGTACAGCATAATGGACTTTACGGGTCAATTGTGTAATGTATAAACTGCAAAATGCGGAAGCGTTCTCGAGAATGCGCGAGAATTCCGCGTTAAATTTTAGCTCGTATCTAGTTTGTACATTACACAATTGACCATAAAGTTCATTATGATGATATCGTTACAAAAATTCGCTTCCATTCCTTTCCGCTGCAATACAAATTGAGCCTTTAACTCACGTTGTTTTTACAGATAGGGGACGAATTGAATCAGTGTATTAAATATTACGTGAACAAATTAATGAGGATCCATCTCTCTTAGGTATTAAAAAAAATCTATTTTTGGCGGTTAGATGTCGCTCCTTGTTAAGTCAGTCCGGTTACATACTAATTAGTAATTTGAGTTTCATTTAAATATGATTTTATTACCAAACTTACACAAGTCTTTAGAGTAATTTTAAAAACCTAATTAATTTATTTTACACAAATATGTAATTATGACATTTGAAGACGTTAAGAAATTCTTTTAATAATGATTTTGCATTTGCCATTATTCTTTTTCTCGCGGGAATTTGCTTCACGAATGGATAGGAGTGTTTTATCTACTTGCTGATTTCAAGTGTAATTTGTTTACCTACGAAATACAGATATTTATATCACAAAACAAATTTTCTTTTTTCTCATTAACGAAGAGATACTCTCTTCTTACATTCTCGCTACTTACTTGCGATAAGGCCACACAATCCTGTGGAACTTAGAAAGAAGCGTCAGCCGGCTCTGCGCGTCGACCAATAACACTATTGTACGACATCCTGGCTTCAATAACCTGCAAAATAGCATAATAATAATAATATTCTCAACACAACGAGCAGATCTTACATTAAAATAAGGACTAACAATATTAAACGTTGTAACACTTGTGTGTGATTTTTCTTTTTAATATACCAAATGATGGGACGAACTAGTCGTGTGCCTGGTGGCAAGCGACACGCCTGTTCATAGCAGTTCCGATGCCAGTCACGAGCTTTAAATATGATGAGCAATCATCTGAGGGACACTACTACCGGCCCGTGACCCTAGACTACTAGAGATAGCATAAGTTGACAAGTCTAATGTGCCAGTAATTTTAATTTAAAACCGAAACGTAGTTCAATAATGCTCACAATACTGCTTGGCGGCAGAAAGTTAATAATGAGACGTGTATTTAAAATATCCATCCCCAGTAGTATGCCGCCTCGATAAAGCTATTATAGTCACACATCGCTCTCAAATTCGAGTGATAAACCGGCATTTTAAAATTTTATCACAATACTTGACATAACGAGCATCGTAACGTCACAATTTTATGTAATCGCGAGCGTCGCGACCAATTAGTGCAAAAGATTAACACAGTGCCAAACATGACTGGAAGGTCACAGCGGATTTTAAAACATTTTGACAGTTGTGCACAGTAATTTTATCAACGTAAAAATTGAGCGCGACAAACGAGATGAAAAGAAATAATAAAAACAAATATATATATATATATATCGAGTTCTTAGGTTTTCGCGATTGTTACACATAGGTAATGAAGCTATTTATTCGGATTTAAATTGCGTATATTTGTTTTTTCAAACAAATCAACATTTCGGGCTCCTTTATAGGTCCCAAGGTCACGGTTGACTGTCAACTGATTTAAATCCGGAAAAATAGTTTCATTTGCTTTGCTTTGTATGTATATATATAAATTATTGGGAAAAAGCGAGGAAAACATTTCTAATACAGTTCAATACATGAGAGTAATTAGAAATACGTAAATAATAACCAATGGTCAGTGGAAGTACTTTTTTTATAATATAAATCATAAAAAAGTACTTCCAAAGTTCATATCAAATAAAAATCAACATTAAGTCCGTTTTAAACCCGCATCGAGACAACCCGTGACTAACAGTATATGACAACGTATATGAAAAGAATATAATATACAGTCACAATATTACAATTTATAATTCTGTGTCAAGATTTAGTCCCATCACCTCTTATCATATTATTATTTCCTACTAAAATGAAAATATGATAAATCCACTTACCTAACAAGCCCGTTGTATTTCTCCGCCCGCAGTTCATGTAGCCTGAGTTCGGGCACAGGTTCGTTGTTATTCTTCTTCGCGCCGCCATTTTGTTTTTTCCGCTCTTCCTTTTGCCTTTGTATTGATTCTTCTTCTATACGACTGTGAAAAACAAGTTGTTAATTTTAAGCATTTTTTAAGTAAACAGAATACAAAATTGTTTCAAGTGGGAGGTTTCACAGTTACAGGCGCAGTAGGTATCATAAAAATATATATATAGTAGGAATAATACATATATCCCATTTATCTTAATAATTAACTTTTATCTTATTTGTACCAACTCAGAGCACTGGTGTTAGTTTAGCTATTTATACCATTGGTAGTTACATATAAATTAGAATAGTATCATTTTAATAATTTTATAACATCCTGCTCAACATAAAAAAAGTATTAAATGAACAAAGAAATTATTATTATTAAAATTATTTATATGAACCCTGCCGCAATAAGCAAGAGACGGGCAGTGGAGACTGTTTGCAACACGTTCAGAATGTTGTTGGTGCTTGCAGTCTGCGCGCCAGAGACGTGTGGCGCTTGCTTCAGCAGCACCCTGAACGCGTTGTTGTATTGCACACGTAGAGCGTTGGCGTCGAGTATATAACCAGAAATAGAGATGAAATAAGGGCCAGGCATCCCTGACAACTCACCAGGCAAATGGGTCTTACATCACTATCACTTTTAAATATCAACTCTCGTTTGCGCTGAAATCACAAATTAGAAAATTGTAACAGTACAGCGCCAACAACTGACCTGTGTGTAGGTCTCCGTATATTCCAAAAATATTCTGTATTTGTTGTAATAAAGATAATCGGGATTGGGGGGGCCTCCATTCGCTGGTGTGGGAAAAACAGCAAAACATCTAATTACAAAACGGAATTTGAACATTTACATAGAACATTTCATTGGTAATTAAATATTAAATATGTAATTTTTCAATTCAACGTCCGTTATTGCAAAGCTGAAGTTAAACTGGACGATTGCAAGCGAATTCGGGCTGGCCGTCACCGTAATGATTTGGCAGAACAGTTTTCAAACAAATAAAATGACATTTCGTCTCTATTTCTGGTTATATACTCGAGTGTACTTTATCCACAAGCTGCTAGCTGAAAAGTATACCTAAACTCTCTCCGTAGAGGAGGTCCGTGTCCAGCAGTGGGAGGTACAGATTGATGATGTACTACATGAGTGGATGTCTTACATGAGATACGCCATGAAGTATCCCGCACCGAGCACGACCCCGACGGTGGCGAGGACGGAGATGGCGGAGACGGCCCGTTGGCCTCGCATGGCGTGCGCGGCCCGTTCGGCCCATTCGCATAACTTCAGTACGCCGGTCCAAAGCGCACTCGCTGCGGCTTCGTCAACCAATTCCTGTTAAAGACATTAGAAGTATCTATATGAAGATCTGAAGAAAATATAGTTGGACAACGAATGTACTTGCGTAGAGCAACGGCGACGTATTCGCGGGCACGTGGGAGCAGCGGGTCGCATCCTACAAACTAACAAAATTTAATAATTATCGCTTTAAAGTAATTCACTTCATTTTCTACTGCCTGTCGCGATACGAATGTTTGATAATAAACAAACTTTCGTGAATGCTAAATGTTGCTATTTTAATTACGAATTAACATGACCTTCTAAGTTCTTTACGTAGCCTTATTAAAAAGAATTATCCAAACTTATATTGCATATTCGTAAATAACACTATTTATAATTTAAGATTTACAAAATAGTAATTAACCATTTGTATTAATGTTATTATAATAATTTTGTTACAATATTTCTGGCAACGATTCTGACATTAAAAGAAATCGATTAACTGTAAAAAGATTGAAATAAATTAAATTTATGTATACGCTATTCGACTGTAACCGGATTTGTTTCGGCTTAGCGGCCGCCATTTTGTTAAATTCATGAATGAAATAGAAGTCGAAGACCCGACAGCTTGGTTCGCGCTGTGATTGGTTGAGATCCATCGGGACAAGTTACTACGCGTTTATTAATATTGAACACAGTCATTTATTAATACGTGGAAAATTTTAGACAAGCCGGAATGAGTCGAATTATATGGACACCTCGCCACTGATACCTGATATGCAGTGATCGCTATTGGGGAGTCAATTTAGCTAAAGAATAATGTGGACATTCCTTCTACAAATCCCGGGACTTCCCGGAACTTATTATGTTTGAATATATTGGCGACAAATTGTTCTTTCCTATTAGGTAAGTATTTGATAAAAATTATTGTCTCACAAAATAGTATTGTAGTTGTGTTACTACAGGTATTTATGTATTTAAATACTTAGCCGTTTAAAAAATAAACTTGAGACAACCTTTATTTTGAAATGTTTATAAAATAAACAGTAAAATAATCGTAGTACAGAGTACTAAAAAAATCGACCCCAAAAGTGCGTGGAATTACATCCATTTGCCAAGTTTTATTGAAATCAGTTGCAAGAAACTGCGCGAAACCGGATTCATCCCCTAGTTTGCCACCCTTAGAGGTGGAACATTTTCTGCATATTAAAATGGGACCACTCCTGACGTTCCCTCTTTTCATCAAAAAAAGAACCATCAAATTCACAAATTCCGAAGTTATCGCGTAACATACATAGAAAAATAACAGTCGAATTGAGGACATCCTCCTTTTTTTTTGAAGTCGATTAAAAAGATATTTTATACGCATTGATGACGAAATGGGTATGTCCATACTAAGAAACCGTTCATACTTTAGATAAATCAACTTCCTCAATTTGGATCACTGGTAATATGTAATTGTGCACGTTGTTTCATAATGCTATTTATTCTCTGTGCAGATGTAATTAGTCATCGAAATACTACGGGGATTTAAAATTTCGTAAAATTATTTATTTTATTGAATATCATGACGTTTATATGACAATATTAATATATAAAGATCGAACACAAAGAAAAATTTCTTCGATCTGAATGGTCACGAATCAGCGTATGCTATATGCGTATGCTGCCACACTCGGGTCAGTTTATGGTCCTCCGAAGTTGTTAGTGTTTTACAAATAATCTTGTATATTAGAAACTAACCTGTACTTGAGCTTCATAAGCCATAACCTCAGTCGGTTTCAACAGTCTTTTAATCAACAACTCCAAGGCTTGTTTGGTCTCGTTCAGTCTCTCTTGGTACTTCAAGGCTTCCTCTAAATATCCGGGGTCAGGCTGATCGGTATTGCAGTATTTGTTTGTACACGTTGGCCAAGTTTCGTTGAGCCATTCGTATTGTATGCGAGTTGCTTCGCGCCGCCAGATTATTACTATGCGATGTTCCATTTTGGAGCTGTCGCTGCCTGTAACCACAATTGATTATCATCTAAAAATATGGAACCCGTTTTTAGGGCTTGACCGTTTGATCGTTTTATTAAAGTCTGTTGCAATCCATTATGCCAGAAAAGTAAACAAACAGAACATTGACCCGACCATAGACACTTTAGTGATGGCTAACTGTACTGTCAAGTACAGATCTGTTAATTAAATGAATCCATTTGTTTACTTGAATCGGTTGGAATAACTGGGTTTTATATAATAAAAAGGGTTTTGTGATTTCGCTGCTGATTACTATAAAAAAATATGTGATTCAATACATGAGATTAGAAATTTTTGCTTACATAACCGACATACAGTCTAGTAAAAAAATCATTTACCCGCGTAATTCAGAGTGTTTACCCACGTACTTAAAACGATTTGCCCACGCAAGTGTGCAACAAAAGAACATAGAGAGACGCTACCCACCCGAGCCATTAGCCAGGGCCTGCACGAAGCCGGGCTGCGCGTGCGTGTAGATGTAGGCGTACTGCAGGCGCTCGGGCGCGTCCCGGGCCAGGCGGCGCAGCTGCGCGCGCGACGCGTCGGCCGATGCGCCCGCGCTGCAGAACAGGATGCAGCACAGCCGGCGCCGGTTCGCGCGCCACTCCACCGGGCACACCGTCTCCAGCATGCTCTGTGGACGGGCAACGTGGTAATCGCTATTGATATATGAGATCAAGGATCTCGGACAACTACATATAATAATGCACTGTACTCCGCCTAATTTAAAACAAAAAGTAAAATTTGTCACGGAAAACTTATTACCTAAAAATATATGAACAATTTTTTATTTTTTTTTAAATATACATGCTCTTTTACTTTGTCTTTTATCTACTTAGGAAATTAAACCATTTTATTTCCGGATTTAAATCGCGTATATTTGTTTTTTCAAACAAAACACCGTTTCGGGCCCTTTACAGGTCCCATGGTCACGGCTGACTGAGGTGGTACAGTCATCAACCAGTTACGTCTAACATTAATGCAAGTGGTTTGCCTATTTTTTCAGTATAGTTACAAAAAGGTTATTAATTAAGTACCTTATTTTTAATTATACAAAAAAACTAGCTAAAACTAACTAGGCTAAGCTCAAGTAGACGGAACGACGCCTACAGTTGGCACGCGCACTACGCTAACTAACCAGTTCTATTGTACTATGATCACAACAGCCGAAGCCAGGACATCTTTCATTTCTTAACATTGGTCTTGGCCCTAAATTGTAATCAGTATTACAATAGACCAATTACAGGTCGCAGTGATGATGGGCTATATGGGCCCAGCAAAGCCACTCTAACAATAATAATACCCTCATGTTATACTACTATAGAACAGAAGCGTTCAATACCAAACAACATATTGTTTACAACTTTAAATGGTCAGGCAGTACTTCACATCTGAACAGCTTTTAAATGTGTATAGAGTACAAGTTTGACCGTGTAAAGAGTACTGCTGCCACCATTGGGACAGCTCTGTCCATAGCTGCCTTGGACTCGATGGAGCTACGAGCAAAGAGACTTATTAACAACGTCTCTCTTGTGGAGTCAAAGCTGCAAAATCTCGACCATCAAAGTAGCCTGGGGAGTGTCCACAGGAACTTTTCAATTTAGTTCCACCCTCACCATTCCTCCTTCGTTTGATTAGAAGGTACGGAACACTCCATCGTTATGTCGTTGATATACGATCCATTCGTTCTCCTTTCTAATGCGTACGTCAAAGGAATGGAATACTCTACTGGCATGTCTGTTTCCCGAAAAGTATAATTTGGGGCTATTCAAGGCTAGAGTGATTAGGCATTTTTTTAGGCAAACGCGTAACATCTTCGGTCACATCGTCGTTTAACATCAGGTGAGATTGTGGCCAAGCGTGGGTCTATTTTTTTTTTTTTGTTTAATGTTACCTGTGATGACAGCCGTGGAAGTGTAAGCATCTGATTGGCTTCAATAAGCTGCCGCAGAGTCTGCGTAGGTATCTCAGTAGTGCTGACGGTGGCTGCCGGTTCTTCGCTGTCTTCCTTGAGAAGCACCATTGTATCCATGCTCCGCTGGACTTTATATCGAGAAGTCACGTTTTGTGTGTCGCGAGCCGTCATGTCTACGAAGCTGTGGATTGAATATAGTTATGTCACTGTAATGTATAAAGTATTAGGAATCAAGCTGATGCAGGATGAGATTCTTGAAGAATTATGAACAGCCTCCGATATGCTGGATTAATCAGTTATTCAGATCCAAAAAATATTAATCTTATGACCACGTAAGGCTGACTAGCATGGAACCTCGGTGGCGGCGTTTTTGCTGCCGCGGCGTCGGAGTTACGACGTCATACCGCAGTAACTAGCGGCGTGGTCAAAGATGGACAAACGCCCGGGTTTCAACCCAACGCTTCGTTAACGATGGGTTTAAATCGGGTTAAAACCCATTAACGTCCGAAATTGAGGGCAAAAACTATTTACATCTAAACATTTGTTATAATTATTAATATAAAGATAGAACACTTAGAAAAAAATTCTTCGATCTGGCCGGATTCGAACCGATATCTCCGTGCCAGACGTTATGCCGACTAAGGCATGGCACGAACTAGCGGACCTCGCGAATTTTTCTATGTGCTTGTTGTCGGATCGTTGTATTTGGTTTTCAACGGCTTTTTAGCCGTAGCACCACTTTTGAAGAAATCTAATGAAAGCATTTCGCCACCCAGTTAGGTAACTTTACAGCTACCAGCCCTGGCTAGAGTAATTAAATTTTTATTGAATGTCAGAAAGTTTCAAGACCATGATATTCAATTGTACTTTCCTGGGTTTTAGGAAGATACACTGTCACGTAGTGATATATTGATCTTTCGAACCGTGCATAAAAATGGTAACTTCATTGTTATACTAAGAAAATGACATCATAGCGACTCACCCAAAACTCAGTCGATCTCTATAGTGGAATGCTGTGATGAGGTACCGCAGCCGTATTGTCTGCCGCTCCTCGAAGATTAGCGCCTTCACCTTATTATCTTCGAAGTCAGAGACAAATGAATCCACATTGCCATTGTTTATTGTTGCCACTAGTTTGTACGGGAATCTCCAGCGTATGAACTCTGCCAAGAAAAGTTTCGTGGATCAAAATTCAATCTTTTCAGCTTTGAACCTAAAGAATCACTTTCATTGTGATTACCACTGCTGCTGCAGAAAACATTGGGAAGACCTGTGGTGGTAGCAACTGGAGTTATTCCCATCCGATCTCTTACAAAAATTCTCTTGCGAAAATTAGTACAGAATGCGTCTGTGGATGCGGCTTTAACAGCTTATTTTGGGTTTATACAGTCATAATAAATAAACTACGCCATAATTTTTGGGGGAAACTCTGTAGAGTTTAGGAAGTTTTTTAAGATGCTAAAACGCTGTGTACGTATTATTTGCGGTGGGTCTCAAATGGATTCGTGTAAGCCATTTTTCGACAAGTGCAAAATTCTACCCTTACCCTGCCTGTATATTAAGGAGGCATTTGTACAGAAACGTCCGTCCTATTTTGAAATCGCAAATAAAAGGAACTATAGAAATTTAAGACATGGGCATAGAATGGTTCACTCGGGCAATCATACCTCAGCATTTTACCACAGAAGCTTTTACGTAATGTCGGTCAAGATATACAACAGCATCCCGAATGAATTAAAACAATTCGAGTACGTAAAATTTAAAAATGCTCAACAAGAGTTTTTTGACAATAATGACAAATTTGGTGACTAGCGATGTGACATGTTTATTAATAATTGTTTCTTTTTCTTTCATATTGTAATTCAATTCAATTTAATTTTAATCTGTGACATTTAATAATATTGTACACCTTATCTGGTAAACTATAGAGCACAAACCAATGTAATATTTTAAGACCATATGTAATTACCTATAGTTATGCAATAAATATATTCTTATCCTTATTATTTATTCTTATACAACTGATCCACTGCCAATTTTAAATCCCAACTGATCCACTCTATATTTTGCAACTCCCAACGTATTGTATTTGTAAGGTAAGTAGAGTCAAGAGAATGTTCCCATTTATTAAACAATGGCAAATATAATTATCACAAACAATCAAATTTTTGTCACAGGTGATTAATATTGACATATTGCAAATCACAAGTAAAGAAAAATCAGTCTTAACAATATTTAAAAGCGAAGTTTTTCCTAGAACTTTTCAACTGATGAACAATGTGCCCCCTATATTATTTTTTGCTCAAAATTGTAATTTAGTATTATTTAAGAAAATAACAAAGGGTTAAAGACCTCCGTTAAAGTACAGTTAATGTGGTTCATTTCTAATAAACTAAGTAAAATACAGTACAATCCTCAAATACATTTTCTTCTTGACTGTATCACCAAAATTAAGCTTGTAAGTACTAGTGTATCAGGTGGGAATAAAATACTAATATTTATTCTGGATGGGGATCAATGCACATTGATTTTTTTTTAATTAAAATACATGTGTGGAGGTAAAATACCTCCATCTCACCAGATTGAAAGTGAGTATAAAGTCGACGATGACGCACGCACATCTAAATAAATGCTGAGTGGATCACGGTTTCCTTGACAGCACAGCACACACACACTCTATTATCGTTACGTTATTATTATTATGGATATCTATTTTAGACTCTCGCCTGTCTCGTAGCCCAAAATACCAGTTTATTATTATTATTTTGGATATGTATTATATAAAATAATAATAATAACGCACACACTCAACATAGCCCCGCACTATTAAAACCCTGTGTCGCGGGTGCCATGGACACTCACATAGACAACCACAAATTACATCCACGAGATAAATAAATGTAGGCCATACAAATATTTCACCCGGCCCGGGAATCGATCCTGGGACCTCGTGGAACGGAGGCAGTTAAAATATATGTGTACTGTGTTATTTATTCAAGAAATAAATGATTTCTATTTCTATTCAATCTCGCCTTGAAAAGGCCCAAATTATAGCGTTCAGAGAATAAGTCTGCAGGCGAGGAATTCCACTCCATAGCCATTCGCCATATAAATGTGCGAGAATATGACACTGTATAGTTGATATTATTTGCACTGATGAAAATTATCTCTAGGAACGGCTTATCCTCTCTATTACCATAGAGTAACAAAACCATTAACACTTTTTTTTACTTAAAGCGTACATGGATTTTACGATCTTGGTCTATCGTACCAGTCATGGGTGCGCTACATGCTTTGTCTGAATTCCAGTTTTCAAATTTCAATTATTTCTTTACTTAACAGGTCGTCTTTTTTTAACAGAAAGTACTTCGTAAAATATCGAATGCAATCTTTTCTTATTAATTCAACAAGTCATTTATGCATAAAGATTATCAAGTTTAGAATTAAGTGCCAATGCGTAAAAGTGTTTAAACTAGTTGTTTGCACTATACAGATGGCACGGTAACGCACGGAGATTGTTCACTCTTTTGTCCTATTGTACTCTACAGACGAAGCGTTAAGACGAATTTGTGCAAATAATATTTTGCCAACTATACAAGAAAATTAAACACATACATTTTTGAAGAAATATATAAAATTTAACTTATGACTTACCCAAAATTTTAGGCATTGATGACAGTCCCTCTTTATATATATACACGTGTTTATCCAACACTAAAGTGAGGCATGGCACTAAATGTACACCGACCCGTCTTGCTAGGTTCGCTTCGTGTCCGGCGTGAACCGTGGCTAATGTGACCCCAAGAGGTTGCAAAGCTTCAACTAGGCGTCTCCATGCAGCTGCGGCGCGCACGCAGTCGAAACACCAGTCGGTGTAAAAGAGAACTATAGCTGGCGTGTGTATGCTTTTCTCGATTAAGTTGTTTTCGAAATGGCTGTAAAAGAAGGAGTTAACGATATTAATTAGCATCAGCACCATCAACCCATTTAGGCCCAGCGCCCACAGGACGGGATGACAAGGGATTTTTAGGTGACGAATAGTAATATACCTTATGATTATGTTACTACAGTTGCAATTTCAATGATAATGGTCGTAGTTGCAAATTAAAGCCGCGGTATGCTTAGGGATGGCGAGCCGGCAGCCTTGAGGATGCTTCGGGAGCCTTGGGGATACTTCGGCAGCCTTGGGAGTGCTTCGGCAGCCTACGGGAGACTTCGGAATCTAGGGACACCGAGGCATAATTGCCATCAGTGTGCGTTTGCATGTAGGGATGCCGAAGGATCCCCTGCCAACCCGTCCCGTCAGTGGGCGCCAGGCCTTAGACCTCCCACTGCGGCGTATGGGATTCTTCTGAATCGTAATATTTAAGTGTAATAATCAGTCCCAAAAAAAAGAAGAAAAACTTAGAATTGAAAGTCCACAACAAAAAGACCATGCCCACCACAAAAATCTCTCATTACACTAAAAAAATTATTCACATTTTAAATATACGCCTTTACTTTCTAAAGCACTTATGACTTATGTTATATGAGAATGGTGTATGCATTACTCACCGAGCAGTGACAGAGAGCTTGTGGAACAGTGTGATGTCCTGGTCTTGAGTTCGGAAGTGTGTGCCAAATATGTCCTCAAATGGATCATCACTGCAACAAATATGTATAAAACTCAATATCCAATAACAGCAATAAAATTGTTGAGAAGTCATTATGAATCATGTTTCATATGTGACAAAAACAGTAAATGCACTGCAACTGTTATATGGACAAGCAGGTCTAGTGTTGTTAAAAAACCTTTTTTTTTCTGTGGTGAAAAAACACATGAAAAGAAACCTTTTTTTCCTAAAAGCATGAAAATAAAAATATGACAATCGTATTTTTTTTACTACATTTCCTCTTTTGTTGTTAATATTATACGAGGGGAGGTCCAAAAGTCCGCGGAATGGAGGGGGCGGGAGCCCGCTAATTACGCTTGCTTGATGTGGTACTAATCAGATACTCATTAGGGGTATATATATCAAGCTTCACCCTTTTAACTTCATTAGTTTACGAGATATCGCCCTACAAACAAATAAATCCGGAAGAAAACTGCAAATATGGAGCAAATCGAGTTTCGTGCTGTCATCAAATTCCTTACCAAGCAAGAAAAACCTCCTCACACCATTATGAATGAGATGGAAACTGTTTATGGGGATCAGTGCCCTGCTAAAACAATGATTTACAAGTGGCACGGTCTTTTCAAACATGGCAGAGAATCAATTGAAGACGATCCTCGCCCAGGACGGCCAGTTGAGGACACCACATCAGACAATGTTGAAAAAATCGAAAAATTTATATTGGAAGATGCCCGTCTGAAGAAGAAACAGCTGTCTGCATTAGTAGCAGTATCAGACACTACCATTTTGAGGATCCTACACGATCATCTTGGCATGACGAAAGTCAGTGCAAGATGGGTGCCGAGAATGCTCACGCCGCCTCAAAAGCAACAAAGAATAGATGCATCAAAGCACTTCTTGGAGCTGTGTGGCGCAGAACCTACCCCAATTTTGGAGCAAATTGTTACCGGAGATGAAACTTGGGTTCATCACTTTGAGCCTGAGTCCAAACAGGAGTCAATGCAATGGCATAAAAAGGGTACACCACCCCCTAAGAAGTTTAAGGTGTCGGAATCGGCTGGAAAAATCATGGCTACGGTTTTTTGGGATTGTGAAGGAATTTTATTGGTTGACTACAAAGAAAAGGGGGTCAATATAACGGGAGAATATTACGCAAGAACATTAGAGAGACTGAAGGAAGCAGTCAAAGAAAAAAGGCGGGGAAAATGGGCAAAGGGTGTGTTGCATTTGCAAGACAACGCACCGGTTCACAAGAGCAATGTTGCGATGGCTGCTCTACACAAGTGTGGCTTTCAATCGCTGACCCACCCACCTTACAGCCCGGACCTAGCCCCCAGCGAATATTATTTGTTCCCAAATTTGAAAAAAGAATTACGTGGGAAAAAATTTCGCGACGATGAAGAGGTTAAGGCAGCAATTTTAGCTCATTTTGAGAGCAAAGAGAAAAATTATTTTTTCGATGGCATAGAAAAGCTAATTTCGAGATCTAAAAAATGTATTGAGCTCAAAGGTAATTATATTGAAAAGGAAAAATAGCCTTATTGTTTTATATTATTTACAACCCCTCCATTCCGCGGACTTTTGGACCTCCCCTCGTACTTCATAGTTAAATTACTCAAAATAAATGGGCAACACTCACAATGATGTCAATTTGTGGCGAATTCCTCAAATTGCGGGGAATTTCAACTCGATTAGGCATTTTGTGGGATTGACGCTATTTGGGGAAAATGTGGGGATTCTAACATTTTACCTTTTTCTTTTAAATCTATCAATTGCTATTGCATCGCTACTTTGATGATTACTGACAAAAACACTACTTATTTATTTATTTAAGAGCGATATCAATATTTTTTTCCACATGGCACATATCCCTTACAAAGCAACATTTACATTATTATTAGCAATTACAGAATCATTAGCAAGCCGCTTATATTGATTTTAATAAACATGTTATATATATATTCACACACATTATATATATATATAAAACATTATATATATATATATATAACACATTATATATATATGTGTGTGTGTGTGTGTTTGTGTATATATATATTCTTAAAATAAAAGTTAGTGTTTTATTTTATTTCAGTTATTCCATTTTACTTTTATAAAAAAAAACCGAAATTTAAAAAATAAAACCAGGGCACTGTGTTTTATACAAAATTGTGAAAAAAAATTTGGTTTTTTTCATGGACTAAGCGGGTCGCTTACCACCAGGCAAATAACTTGTTGTCCCGTCACTTGATATGATAAAAAAATAACAATAATTATGTACAGATAGAATTGCAAGTAGTTAAACAATATGGGATCAAGACCATGTCAACATTCAACTCGTATCATTGTCAAGAAAAAGTTTTTGTGAAAACAATAACTCAAGCAATCACTTGATTGATTAATCAAGCATGAGTTGTCCTTAAAAATGTATAATTCGATCTTTTTTTGTGCTGACTGAGTCAGTTTCACGAAGGGATTATTTCATTGCACGGGATGAAAGAAATCGGGACAGCAGAAATAGGTCAAATTTCATAAAATATTTGTAAAATGAATAAAACTGACAATTTTTTTTAAATGCTAATAGAATCCGTTTCTTATAAGGATGACTTCATTGTACGGGAAGAAAAAAATTGGGACGGCAGAAGTTGGTCAAATTAAAGTAAAAGTGGAGAAGATATTTTCCAAGTTCCTTTACAAGTATAATGCATATTTTTCATAGCCTCAAGAAATCAATGCAAATATACAATGCAACTTGTGCTGGTGAGTTATCATCACAAAATAAATCTCAGGAACTCAGCCAAATAAGTGAGTCAGATCCTGCTATTTTAGGTGTTGTGCGTTCAGGGGGATTTTAGATGAGTAACTCTCTGTTTACATTCTTGCTTTAAAAATATTATATTCTCTTACAGTTTACAGGAGACATTTTAATGATTATTTGGTTTAATATTGTATGGCTAAGTATCTAGTAGCAATATTGCTCCTTGTGAAAGAGCTCATCCAGTGAAACACTGCCACCTTACCTATTTCTGTCACCAAACAGTAATGTCAGCATGGCTGCGTTCCGGTTTTTGAAGGGTGCTGGTGAAATTACAGGCACATGGGACTTGTCAAATTATGTCTCAGGGTGATGGGCGCCGGGGCAGTGCCCCTCAGGTCTTTTACAATAAGATTCCGGAGCATGTATTAAGTTTATCATTTCCTAAGTTTAAAAACTACATTAAAAATATTTTGATCGAAAAATCATTTGATGATTGAATCATCAATCAATCATCAAATGTTATGGACGGGCGAGTAGCTTACTATCACGCGCACGACTTCGTATCGTCACTTGATATTATAAAAAAAAAACAAATCTGTATGACTAAATTACAATAAAATACATATTGTAAATAACTTTGTAAAGAATTATACAAAACCTATGTGTACTGACTTTAGAGTGTGTTTTAAATAATAATAATAATAATAATAACGCACACACTCAACATAGCCCCGCACTAGGGAAACCCTGTGTCGCGGGTGCCATGGACACACATAGACAACCACAAATTACACCCAAACTCACGAGAGAAATAAATGTAGGTCATACAAATATTTCTCCCGGCGCAGGAATCGAACCTGGGGCCTCTGCGTGGCAGTCTGGCGTGGTAACCGTTCGGCCACGGAGGCAGTTAACTGGTGTAGGAATTATGGTATTATCATTAAATCTAATAATTCGTAATCTAACAATCTAATAGTTGACATCATCTTTATATTTCTAGCAAGTTTGTAAAGTTCAAAATTACATAAATAGAATCAGTGACAGGAAGCATGATGCAGAGAAAAAACTATTATACATAGTAATTTTAACTGCCAAGGTAGAAATTAAAACCACAGACTTTTTTCTTGACATCTATAGCCAGTATTAACTCTTATAAAGTTTCCATACATACCTAAACCTAGCATATTGACTGTAGTCATGTCTCTGCTTATACAAGTGGTCATCTTCATTAGTAATACCATACAGGTCATATGCCTGCCTCCGTTCTGTATCTGACAGCAGTTCATATGCTTGTTTTATTTCAACGAATCGAGATTCTGCCTTTGGATCTTCATTTTTGTCTGGATGCCTGTTAAGGAGTTAGTACGTTTTAGTAAATTTGTACCTATGAATTTGACAATCACACAATTTATATTAGCAAAGAGGTCTAATGCATTTTGTACCTAGATTTACGATCCATTGTTTAGTTCTTAAGTTTTCGCGATAGCTACAACAAAGTAATGTTGTCGGCCCTTTATATGTCCCATGGTCTGATGGACTTGACTGAATTGATCTGATCACGCAGCCACGATCATAAGACCTGCATCCTGATTTTGATTCACATTGGAATCGATCCGATTGGGTAGTCTCGAAATCAGATGGGTTTCTGAGCGAGAAGATGAACCTGTTTCCTACTATATCTTTCTAATTTGTGAGTTAAACCAACTATTGATTAAATTTTTATTGAATTGATATTCGATTATTTTTTGTGTGGAGTGGAGTAATTTCACAAAAAATAATTGAATATCAATTCAATAAAAATTTAATCAATACAGTGAATAGCGACATCTCTCGCCAGGACTGGTAGCTGTAAAGGTACTAACTGGGTGATAAATCTTTCATAGATTTCTCGTAGATGGTGCTACGACTACTTAAAAAGTCATTGAAAGACCAAGTACAAAGACACGACGCAAGCACATAGAAAAATTCGTGAGGTCCGTTGGTTTGTTCCGTGGCTTAGTTGGTATAGCGTCTGGCACGGTATGCAAGAAGACGTCAGTTCGAATCCGACCGGATCAAAGGAATTTTTTCTGAGTGTTCGATCTTTGTATTAATAATTAAATCAACTATTGTTCTGAATAATAACTTTTATTTAAAATTGTTTCAGTTATAAGAAAATCAGAAATGTATAAGCTACAAATTAAAACATTTGATTTCACTAAAATTTGGCAATTTCATAGGTGGTTAGTATTAGTATTGCCAGTTATGGGACTCTAGTAAAGTGATTGGGACGAGATATCAAAGTTTCAAATGGTATACAAAAATTACTTGTTAATTTGACCACATATCAACACACACAACAAGCTTCATGCTGGTTTCATCATTATCAACCCATTTACACGTCACACTGCTGGACACGGATCTCCTCGCATGGAAGTGTTTAGGCCATAGTCCGTTACATTGCGGATTGATAGTTAGTTCTAAAATTTACTTGTAAAATTAAAACTTTTGCTGATGTCACCTCTGGCCCTATACTCCTGTTCTCCGTCCATGACAATTAAGCTTCATACTTGATATTGTCTTTTGTTTAATTGAATATTATTTATTTGACAGTAATTATTTCAAACAGATGTCCGGCAGAGAATGAGAGTAGACCTCAGAATTTATGAATTGTTGTGGTTAACAATAATTATGAATTGTTGTGATTAACTACAATTCCCCAACAACAACAAGCATAACAGTAAAAGTTTTCTTTTTACAAGTAAACATCAAATCTACTTGAGAAGCTGTAGGTCAAACCTGTTGGCTTATTATGACAAATCAAAATATTAAACACCTTTAAATATTCAGTTTATACATTTAAATTTAAAAACTGTGAGTTTCTGATAACTGCCTGACAAAAACCCGAAGTATAACTATAGTCAGAAACAAAACAAGAATATCACAGTATAGAATTTGGCATACCAATCCATTATCAATGTTATTGATGCAGTTCGAAGTCAATGGAAGCGCGGAAGACGTTGAAATTAGTGTTCCAAACTAATTTAATAAATAAACTTACCATTCTTTAGCCAATTGCCTGTAGGCTTTACGAATCTCGGGTAGAGAAGCTTTGCGGTGGATTCCGAGGATCTTGTACGGGTCGCCGATGTTCTGTGCCAGCACCAGCGGTGCCAGCGCTACCACCACTACCAACAGCAGCCATCGCCCCTTCCAACCACAGCATGTGCATTGCATATTACCAGAGATACAGTTCAATCCGAGCCTAACTCAACCTCTACACTATTCATAGAACCACACCCGCACCTCAAGCTTCGCACGCAAAACATAACAACAGAAACGAAATCAACTCGAAAATCTCAAGAAACTCTTATCACTCATGCGTCTTAAAATAGAACTAGATGGCTGAAAATTCGTGAAATTGGAAATCGGAAATTTTCATGAAAAATTATAAAAATGTCAACCGAGGCTGACTATAGACAAACAATAAACTTTTAAAACAACTTTATTTAGATTAGGCGTGTTCCATTCAAAGAAAAGGTGCCGATGAATCGATTAGCGGTAAAGAAGATTTTTTCTACAAAGAATAGTAAATATTTTCCGTCCTTCGGGATTCGGGACAGGTTAATAGATCACAAATTGTAATTTTCTTCATTAATTCAATTTTCTCACATTTACTTTTTTCTTTTAAACGAATTTCCAAAACATCTGGGGTGCGTTTAAGGACGCTAGCCGGGATAAATTTTAACCTGACATAACGTTATACACCCCGTTTAAGCACTCTGTCAGGCGAAAATTTAATCTGTGAAAATTTTATCTACCCCGTTCACGGACGTCGGCTAGGATAAAATTTAGCCTAGTTGGGATAAATTTTCGCGTGCTTTTTAGGTCACGAAATTTTAACCTGCTGTCAGATTGACACTATTGACAGCTGTTTGTTGTTTCTGCTAGTTTAATAAAGTTTGAATTAGGTACTTATAACAGTTGTCATTTGAATTTGGCAGCTTACATTGACATAAACCTAAGACTCCGTTCACGGATGCCTCGGCAGATTAATTTTTAGTTGGCGAATTTTTAGCCTGCGGTCTTAAACGCACCCCTGCTGTTGATACATGTCAATGTCTAATCAGCTGTCAGGTGACAACTATGTCTATATTCTCTATGGTTATCGGATGAGTGGCCAGTGGTCTTGTTGTATTAGTAGTTTGTGTGAGTGGTGGCGAAGAGTACGCGGGAAGTACGTACGTAACTACGCGCGCTTAACCTAAATTTATTTAATTAAATTCATAAAACCAGCAAATTTGTTAAACAAATATTGTGCCAACATAAAATATTTTGTTTCTCAACTAAAACGTGAGTATGATTTCATTTTTATTACAAACTTAAACAAGTTGTTTTTTTTTATTATCCTTTATGTAATTATTGAATTTAATAATATGCACAACTCTTCAGCTATATATTGGATGTTACAAAAAAAAACGCCTGTTTATTTAACTTATATAAAATTTATTTGTTACATAAATGCAATTTTATGGCAAGTTTTGTGAGTATTTCTGAAGTCAAGATCTGTCGTGCTCGTATTTTTGAAAGTTTGCTGTGATAACCATCTGTAGGTTACTACTAACGCGGTTGATTGTCTCTGTGTATAATGCCACTATCAATAACCTTGCTATTATCATTTATGAATTGTTTGTCTAATTTCAAACTATTGTTAGGGTTATCTTGATTCTTCTGCATTTACTATGTCAATGCTGTGCTGGGCACATTATGTATAGTATATTAATTTATAATAATGTGCCAGACAATCATACCAATTACCTTATCTTAAACTTCTTAAAAAAATAACTTACACTACGGAATTCCCCCTGTTGTGAGTACTTGGAGCAACTAAATTACTGGATAAATGATTTGAATGTCACTAATTACATGTTTCTTACAACTATACATTTTAGGCCATGGGAGAGGCGAGAATCTAAAATTGGTATCAGAAATAATAATAATTATATATGCTCTAGACAGCCATTGCATATGGCTGCAAGCAATTGAAATCAATTTATTCTGCCACCATTATGACAAATGACAAATTTTTTGGAAAAATTGTACATGTCCTATATCCGCGATAAGATCTGTCAGTACTTTATTATTTCCTAGCTACGTGGATAAGATATGCAGTTACTGCAAGTGAAAAGTAGATATTAGACTAGCGCCCTCTGTATGATATCCTCCCACCTTACATCCCCCGTCCCGTTAATATCAACATTCTCCTAATGTTAGTCCACTCTCCCTTTGCGTATGTCATGTGTAAATTTATTTTTAAAATAAATTTGTTTCTGTGATAGTCTGTGGAAGTTATCTGTTGTTGTAGATTCTTCTCTCAGTGATTTCTGTTGAAATTCACCAGTTAAATTTTAAGTAAAATGTGCATGTTTCTTAATTAAATATTGGTGGAATCATCAATGGAGCTATAACATTATAAAGAAGAAGAAAACTAGCGCCCTTTCAACTAACGGCGGCAGTATTTCTTCGTGATACACAGGTTACATAAGCCACTGAGATCGGCCTTATGGCATACAAAGTTTCATACCTTTTTATAGACACTCATAAAATAACATCAGTCGCAATACTAAAATAAACAAACCGTCATAAATTAAAAAGAACATAAATAATATACAATGTCAATTTTAAATGACATCTGATGATGAGAAGGGGATGTCCACATTATTCATTACTTTAGCTAAATCAACTCCCTGAATTCCCATCACTGGTCATAACTGACACATAAAAAGATAAAAGTTTGAAAAGGTAGTAACTAATTTTTGTTGTTTCAAAAAAGCACTTTTAAGGTTCCAATGACATTTTTTGAAGTCACAGCTTTTGTGTACGTTCTACTTACTTGAAATCACTTATTATAGCAAAAAGTTTAGTATTCATATTTAATATTGTAAAATATAACATTATAGCTACAATGATATTGTTATTTGATACACAAAGTACTCTGAATATGTATTTTATTTTACAACATTCTGAAATTAGAAAAGATACATATTTCTTCTTATATAACTATAACACGTACACAAAAAGTAATAACATTTTATAGCACCTGTATGTAAATTGTACAAACGGAAAGAGCAGTCATCTAACCGGTTATTTCAAAAATAGGTTATTACTACTGATAACCTAAAGTTGTATACCAAGTTTATTTGCAAAAATAACTATATTGATATAGCAAGTAAAGATAGATATTGGTGAAATTATAGGTACATGGGACTTTTCAATTTATGTCTCAGGATAAGGGACGCAGTAGCAGTGCCTCTCAGATCATGCAATTTAAAGCTCTTCGTGGCACTGCAACTGATGTGAACAGGTGTGTCGCTTACTACCACGTGCACAACTTGTTCGTCCCGTCACTGGGTATTATAAAAAAATATTTATGTATTTATTTATTTCCAAACTGAATCTATTATTACAGATTATCCACCCAATGCAAAGAACCAGCAATATTACTTCATGTAACACAAGATATAAAGCGCTATCTTTGTGAATTCACTCAGAGAACAATGGAACAGATCGATCCTATTCGATATTTCGTTCAGGGTGTGCAGTGTGCGCGTTAGCTAACATTCCGTCATGCGATTTGTCCTTCCAAGGGACACTGCCTGTAGCGGTGAACGGCGACTTCGCCCGACGTACCTATCAGGAACACATAATCCTAATACCCCTAGTAGCATCGGATTACATAGCATACCATACCTTTGATAACCTTCAACACGTACACTGCTAACGCTAAGGTCCTGCGCACGTGTAGCTCTTTATATCCCACCATACCCAAAATGAACAGATGGGGTAAACACCGTATTGCCTCCGGTACAGATATCTCAGGAATTTGTCTTGAATGCCCTCCAGCATAAGACTGTACCGCGTTTGATGTGGGACCCACACTACCGCATTACACTCAGGAGGCTTCTTACAAGGGCATCATACAATGCAATAATAGCACTAATACTCGTAAACCCGTGAACCCCACGAAGAATCAACCCCAAATTTCTGTACGCTTCAATATGCCCGCGAAACGTTTATTCTGCTGTAAATAATACTCCTAGATCCTTTACCTCCGTCACTCTTCTCATAAGCACCTTATCGACTTTATATTCATAGCGAATGGGGTTACGAGCTGTACTAAATGAAATCATCAAACACTTAGAGATGTTAAATTGAAGCTTATTGTTTTTGCCCGATACCACCACTTTGTCTATATAACTTTGAAGCCGTGCATGGTCCCCATCTCCTTTAACTGAACTAAACAGTTTAAGGTCATCCGAAATATTCTCGATGTCCGAAAATAGTAAGAAGCTTGAATGATTAATAACATTCGGTAAATCATTTACCATAATAGTAAATTGAAGAGGCCCGAGATTGCTCCCTTGGCTCACGCCTGATCTGACAAATACGGCTGTGATCGGTAACCAGCATACTCAACGTATTTGCCGGTTCTCCATGTAACTTGCCAGAAATTTTAGTAAGCAGGGAAGCAGTTAGTGCAACCTACACCAGTCAGCTTCCTTAGTAGGCTATCATAATCTACCACATCAAAAGCTTTACGAAAATCAAAATATGCAGCGTCTAACTGGCCTCTGCTATGATCTATCACTGGCATAATTTCCGTTACGTAATTTAAAAGGTTGCTTGTAGTACTTCGACCTGGACGGAAACCATGCCGTGCATCTGGGAGTTGCGCATTCACCTGATCAAATAATACTTTTTTGTATAGCTGCTTCAAAAACTTTACTTTAACTTTAGCTGGCGTTGATAACATCGCCACCGGTCTATACTTGTCAATAGACAATCCTGGACTACTTTTAGGTAATCGAATCACTAGCGTAGTTTTCCATATATCTGGAAAATCCTCTAATTCTAATCACTTATTAAAAATGTAAATATGTAAGCTGCGACAATCTGTAAATATGTAAGCTGAGATTCTATCAGGACCCGCGGATATCTTTGGCTTAAGCTTTGCGATCGACCTCCCCTATCTGATCCATTCTATGTATCCTAGCTGTCAGTCATCATATCAGTGTATCCTAGCTGATCCATTTTCGCTGCCCGCCTCTAATATTGCTCTGTCTACGTCTAGCTTGGCTTGCTCCGTACTGTACACCGAAAGGAAATATTCAGCAAACTCTTTAGTGCATTGCTGCTCTATTAAAACGACCCCTACTTTCAAAATTACTTGGGAATTTCGACTACCTCTTTTTGATCGGATGTAATTCCAATATGGCTTGGGGTCCTCCACCAAATGTTTCCGCACACTATCCCTGTGTCTCTCATGAGCCCGTTCTATCATCTTTTTAACACGCGCCCTACATAAACAAAACTCTTCTTAGTCGACGCTCGACTTACTAGCTTTATAACGTTTGTGATGAAGGGCCTTAAGTTTTATTTCTCGAATAAGTTCAGCAGTGTACCACTCAGGGTACCTACATGTAGTTTGAGTGCATAGTAATTTTATTTCTAAACGGGATACAATAATTCATAATTTGATTTATATTGTCAAAAAACAGTCAAATAGATTCTAAGTCGCCCAACTCGTACAACGGATTCCAATCCATTCAAGTTTTCAAGTTATACAATAAAGGGTATAACTTGAAAACTTCTTTACGAAAGTTCCACTGTGGTTGGCCATCATATGTATTGATTTGTTGCACTGAAGTCGCTGCGCCACCGCCGACCAACGAGAATGATGATATCTCAAGCGGTGGCTGGTACGCATCCAACGGTACCAGTGACTTGCTCGCCGTGCACGCATTAACACCCTCTCTCATTATCGTCAATACCAAATCAAGTTGACGATCGTTGCTATTACCTACCCCATATCTTTGAGTAAATCCACAATAGAACATAAAAAATTCAAAATATTTACAAATTACTGTCGAAGTAGAATACAAATTAAAATCGCCTATGACTAATATTTCTTTATACATGAGAGATATATTATCTATTGTCTTAAATAATACCATGTATTCGTTGTCACTACTACGCGGTGGTATATAGACAACAGAGAAGACAAATTTATGTTGATAAAAGCAGAAATCTATCGAGTAAATATACCTTTGCAAAAACGCATTCAAACATATACAACGGACTTCAGCTCGAAGCGCGGTGTGGCCACTAAAAGCGCGCCTCTCATCTGTTCGGTCACTCCGAATAATTTTATATTCTGGTGGAATTAATTCTGCTTCTTGGATTGAACTATTACAACCCGCCTCCGTAATTGCAAACAGATCTGCCTCCGAACACACAAACCCCGTACTAAACGCATCTAGTTTCGTTCGAAGGCCTCTTACGTTCTGGTAGCAAATTTCTGTGGATTTTCTCTTACTTTTTTAAGCTGTCGTTTGATCTTCGAAACCAAATCCATTCACAAAATTCTACATTAACTGGCCACAAGTCTGGTTGGCATAACTTTTCGTAAATACTTTCAGGAACTCCTATTCTGAATCCGTTCCGTACGTTCCGTTTTATGCTTTATTTTTTCAATTATGATTGGTTCTTCGGGCCCACATAACTTTTTTAAATATATTTCTAACTTTTCAATCGTAGTTTTTTTTTAGCCGTCACACATGTTGAAACTTTTTTCGTTCTGTCCCATGAATTTCCGAAGAACTTGTACTTCCGCCTTTCCGTACTTCATTAAAGGGGGTACCTATTTTTTAAGCGTCTTACTCGGTCCAGTCGTCCTCTTTCTCTATTTTGTTTTCCTGATTTTTTAAGAGATACGTTACCATCCACTCCTACCTCTATTATTTGCACGTCATTACTTTGTGATTTCGCACGTTTTATGGCCCCACTTTTTTTAATAGGTACCTCCTTTATATTTCGTTTCGTAATGTCTATTCGTATTAGAGCAAACACACTCCGTACAATCCATTCCAGTATCCAATTATTTATGTGTTAGTCCTTGAATGCACTAAACGTCTCCGCTTCAAATGGTACAACTTTTTACATTGCCCACCTGAACACTCCATTAAAGAAATATCATAAATTTCTGTATCACAACCACCACATCTGGTAGCCATCTTACTCAAAGATGTCACTCTGACTCCGTAATAATTTAAATAAATATTTTTTGTCACCGCGTACTCGCAAACACGTCCGGACAGCAACCGCACCGGAAAAATTTTCTCCTTTAATAAAATATTCTCCTTTGTGTGCCATCTCCTTCTAGAGGTTGGCATCCATTACACCCATTTGGGCCCACGAAGTTGCAGCTCGGAAGATTTCTGTGGTACTCATGTTGAACCACTCTGCAAGACTTTGGAGACATTGGTTTTTCCTGATGTTGGGGTTTTCCTTGCAGAGTGAGTTTTAGTAGAGAGTAGTTTTCACTCCGCATGATGTGCCTGAAGTACTGTAGTTTTGTGGTTTTCAGGAGTTCCAGTCAGAAATATACATATAGAGAGATATATATATACATAGATATGTATAAGATATATATTATAGATATCCGAGTATATGTATAACAGTAAAAGCAATCGACCTCGTGTCTACAAATAGTTCTGTAAAAAACGGCCAAATATTATGTTGCAATAGCCAACTAAGCATAAAACAATCTTTGCCAATTTCGCAACAAAACAATATAGAAATACAACATACCTGGATAGAAACAGCTATCTAAGACTATTACTACGGTTATTGTGTACAAAATAACCATATCAATAACGCAAATAACTTTGAAATTTGCAACGTTTTATTTCGATCTATAACTGATATTATAGAAATAAATAGCATGTTTACCTCTTGCCGATTGTTTCTACCTATATGGTATTTTTATGTAATTGAGAGCAACCTCCTGTTTTTAACACCAGGCGTAAAAGGAGGGGGGGTTACAATTTTCAAGCCTATATCAACTGTACCTTTGTCTGTCTGCTGCATCGTAGCTCCCAAACAGGTGGACTGATCTCAAACGTGCTTAGCGACGTTTAGGTTGAAAATGAGTTGTACCTATGTAGGAAAAATTGTGATGAACTTTCTATTTCATAAGTAAGTAAATTGCACTTACACTCGTGATACTGATTAAACTCTACTACTTATTCTTAATGAGAAGAATGAGTAAGAAATTAGGGGTTGCTCTTGTGTGTAAATAAACTTTTCTACACATTTACACACACAAGTTAACAGCAGTAGAGCTCCTTGTGAAAGAGTTCGTCGGAAGTACTGCCACCTTACCTATTTCTGTCGCCAAGCGGTAATGTGAACATTACTGCGTTCCGATTTTGAAGGGTGCTGCAGCTTGCTTTTGATTGCCTCTCCCGAAACCGTCTTTTCCGAGTCGAGGCGCATAATTGCGATTCACAACTGGCCCATCGGAATCAAGAGTACCGTTAACCTAGTTAACCTAGTTAACTAGCATATAATAAGCACTGATGCGTGTTTATGAGGCGAAAGGTATATATGCTAGGGGATCTAGCAATATTCGACCAAATTAAAAAACAATGTCAATTATTCATCATCACAGAAGTACTTCATTAGCATCGCTTTTAATTTGGTCCAGGGTTACTTATTTGACAGTCATTGTTTCGCCTTGCGCCTTGACCGTAGTCAGTGGAAGGTTGCTATCTCTGCCTACTCCGATGGGGAAAGGGCATGAAGTATATGTATGTACACATTAAGCATCATCAACCCATTTATACGTCCCACTGCTTGGCACGGGTTTCCTCTCAGGCGAGGGTTTAGGCCATGGTCCGCCATGCTGTCCCAACGCTGGTTGGGAATCTTCTTCGACATGCAAGTTTTCGCGATTCCGCAACTCAGAGGTGCGAGCCCGGACTCGAACCCACGGCTTCTGCTTGAGAGGCAGTAAATCATACCATTAGGCTTCCACGGCTTATCATTTATATTTCGTCGGTGATTTTGGAGCATATTTTAGGGTTTTAACGAATGTTTTAAAATATATATTATACGTCCTGTTTTAAAATCCTAACAGCTAACCATTCCTATTTGTGACTCGTTTTAAAATATTGAAACTAATTCGCATATAGATTACCAATATCCGAATATTCCACGCGAACTATGGCACTGCTTTAAATGTGGCCTAAAGCCTTTTTCTTGTCTCGGGGTTTTTAATGTAATGTATTATGGAATACCACACATGATAAATTAGCTTCTGATATTGTTTTTAATTAAGTTTAAGTTTTATAATTGAATTTAAAACAGGACGTAAATATTTTGAAACTGTTGTGAAAATTTAAAACATTCTGCCCTGAAGAATTTTTCGAAATGTCGCCCTTTGTACGCCCTTTCTGCCAAAAAACCGACGATTTGTTTCAAATACTTAGATCCACTCAACCTGTAAGAACTACTACAACGGACGCAGATATAAGAATCAGAGGGTCGGTCGTAAGTAAATTTTGTGAAAAATTTGAATGAGTATGATGGATGGATGGAATATTATCTACAAAATGTTATCTTTCTATCACCGATATGAATATCTATAAAGAGAATTCGAGTTCTTAGATTTTTGCGATTTTTACACATCCCCGTTCTTTTCTACATAAGTTTTGATTATAGTGACCGTATACGACAAGGGCACTGTAACTTGTGCCAGCAAGTCCGCACAGGGACCTTCTCAGTCAGGGCCTGACCCCAGATCAGCGCGATTGCACAGACTTCATCTGGTTCTCAAAAGGCTAGTGCCTTGGGTGAGCAGCCCCGGCGCACAGAGCTCTCCCTGTTGTTCAGATACCAGTATCAGAGCTGTTGGCACGCTTATTTTCCCTTGTACATTGCACAACCAACTGTT